>NW_024081422.1:0-569916 GCF_003009895.1 Hyaena hyaena | reverse complement strand
GGGTAGTAATGACATTTTAACAATATTTATTCTTCTGATCCATGAGCATGGAATGTTTTTCCATTTCTTTGTGTCTTCTTCAATTTCCTTCATAAGTTTTCTATAGTTTTCATCATACAGATCTCTTGTATCCTTGGTTAGGTTTATTCCTAGGTATTTTATGGTTTTTTGTGCAATTGTGAATGGGATCAGTTTTTTGATTTCTCTTTCTGTTGCTTCATTGTTGGTGTATAAAAATGCGACCGATTTCTGTACGTTGATTTTGTATCCTGCAACTTTGCTGAATTCACGGATCAGATCTAGTAGGCTTCTGGTGGAGTCTGTTGGGTTTTCTATGTAGAGTATCATGTTGTCTGTGAAAAGTGAAATTTGACCTCTTCTCTGCCAATTCTGATGCCTTTTATTTACTTTTGTTGTCTGATGGCTGATGCTAGGACTTCCGGCACTATGTTAAACAATAGTGGTGAGAGTGGACATCCCTGTCGTGTTCCTGATCTCAGGGGGAAAGCTCTCAGTTTTTCCCCATTGAGAATGATGTTAGCTGAGGGCTTCTCATAGATGGCTTTTATGATGTTTAAGTAAGTTCCTTCTATCCTGACTTTCTCAAGAGTCTTTATTAAGAAGGGATGCTGTATTTTGTCAAATGCTTTTTCTGCATCTATCAACAGGGTCATTTCGTTTTTATCTTGTCTTTTGTTGATGTGATGTATCACATTGATTGATTTGCGAATGTTGAACCTGCCCTGTAACCCAGGAACGAATCCCACTTGATCTTGGTGGATAATTCTTTTTATGTGCTGTTGGATTCGATTTGCAAGTCTCTTGTTGAGGATTTTTGTATCTGTATTCATCACGGATATTGGCCTGTAGTTCTCTTTTCTTGCTGGGTCTCTGTGGCTTGGGAATCAAAGTAATGCTGGCTTCATAAAATGAGTCCAGAAGTTTTCCTTCGATTTCTATTTTTTGGAATAGCTTGAGAAGAATTGGTGTTAATTCTGTTTTAAATGTCTGGTAGAATTCCCCAGGGAAGTCATCAGGTCCACGGTTCTTATTTGTTGGGAGATTTTTGATAACTGATTTGATTTCTTCACTAGTTATGGGTCTGTTCAGATTTTCTATCTCTTCCTGTGTGAATTTTGGTAGCGATTGTGTGTTTAGGAATTTGTCCATTTCTTCTAAGTTGTCCAATTTGTTGGCATATAATTTTTCATAGTATTCTCTGATAATTGCTTGTGTTTCTGAGGGATTCCTTTTTCATTCATGATTTTGTCTATTTGAGTGCTCTCTCTTTTCTTTTGAGAAGCCTGGCTAGAGGTTTGTCAATTTTGTTCATTTTTTCAAAAAACTAACTCTTGGTTTTATTGATCTGTTCAACTGTTCTTTGGTTTCTATATTGTTTATTTCTTCTCTGAATTTTACTATTTCTTTTCTCCTATTTGGGTTTGGGGTGCTCTTGTTGCTCTCCCTCTAGTTCCTTTAGGTGAGCTGTTAGATTTTGCACTTGCGCTTTTCCTAATTTCTTGAAATAGGCCTGGACTGCAGTGTACTTGCCTCTTAGGACTGCCTTTGTCGCATCCCATAGAGTTTGAATTCTTGTATTTTTATTTTCATTGGTTTCCATATATTTTTAATTTCTTCTCAAATTGCCTGATTGGCCCATTCATTCTTTAGTAGGGTGTTCTTTAAGCTGCATGTTTTTGGAGGTTTTCCAGACTTTTTCCTGTGTTTGTTTTCAAGTTTCATAGCATTGTGATCTGAAAGTGTGCATGGTATGATCTCAGTTCTTTTATATTTATTGAGGGCTGCTTTATGCCCCAGCATGTGATCTATCTTGGAGAATGTGCCATGCACACTTGAGAAGAAAGTGAATTCCATGGCCTCAGGATGTGGAGTTCTAAATATATCTGTCAGACCCGTCTCGTCCAATCTGTCATTCAATTCCATTGTTTCTTTAGTGATTTTCTATCTGTTTGATCCATCCATTGCTGTGAGTGGAGTATTAAAGTCTCCTGCTATTAACACATTCCTATTCATAAGATTGTTTCTGTTTGTGATTAATTGCTTTAAATATTTAGGTGCTACCATAATCGGCGTGTAGACATTTATAATTGTTAGTTCTTCCTGATGGATAGACCCTGTAATTATTATATAATGCCCTTCTTCATCCTTTGTTACTATCTTTACTTTAAAGTACAGTTTGTCTGATATAAGTATAGCTACTCCAGCTTTCTTTTGACTTCCAGTAGCATGATATATATTTCTCCATCCCCTTACTTTTAATCTGAAGGTGTCTTCCAGTCTAAACAGTGTTTCTTGTAGACAGCAAATAGATGGATTTTGTTTTTTTAATCCATTCTGCTACCCTATGTCTTTTGATTGGAGCATTCAGCCCATTTACTTTCAGTGTTATTATTGAAATATATGGGTTTAGAGTCATTGTGTTGTTCGTGGGATTCATGCTTTTGGTGGTGTCTCTAGTATCTTGTGTTCCTTGCAACATTTCTCTCAGAAAGTCTCTCTCAGGTTTTCTTGTAGGGCTGGTTTAGTGGTGACAAATTCTTTCCATTTTTGTTTATTTGGAAAGACTTTGATCTCTCCTGCTATTCTGAATGACAGGCTTGCTGGATAGAGGATTCTTGGCTGCATATTTTTTCTGTTCATCACATTGAAGATCTTCTGCCTTTCTTTTCTGGCCTGCCAAGTTTCAGTAGATAGGTCTGCCACCACTCTAATAGGTTTCCCTTTGTATGTTAGGGCCCTTTTCTCCCTAGCTGCTTTTAGAATTCTCTTTGTCCTTATATATTTGCCAGTTTCACTATGATACGTTGTGCAGACTATCGATTCAAGTTACATATGATGGGAGTTCTTTGTGCCTCTTGGATTTCAGTGTCTATTTCCTTCCCCAGATTCGGGAAGTTCTCTGCTATAATTTGTTCTGGGACTCCTTCAGCACCTTTCCTTCTCTCTTCCTCTTCTGGGATTCCTATGATACGGATTTTTCAGTTTGATTGTATCACTGAGTTCTCAAACTCTTCTTTCATGTTCCTGGATCAGTTTATCTCTCTTTTTCTCAGTTTCTTCTTTTTCTATAATTGTGTCTTCTAAATCACTTATTCTCGTTTCTGCCTCTTCAATCAGTGCATTCGACGCCTCCATTTCATTATGTATCTCATTTATCGCATTTTTAAATTGATCATAACTATTTTTAAGCTCCATCATGTTTGTAGCCATAGTTTCTCTGATGTCCTCCATGTTTTTTTCAAACCCAGCGATTAATTTTATGATTATTGTTCTAAATTCTTGTTCAGTTATGTTGCTTACATCTGTTTTGAGCAGTTCTTTAGCTGTCATTTCTTCCTGAAATTTTTTGGAGGAGAGTTCTTCCATTTCATCATTTGATTAGCTTTCTATCTCTTGTTAATTTTTTAAAAATATTTTTTAACTTATTTCTAGGGGGGAGAGAGAGAGAGAGACAGTGTGAGCAGGGGAGGGTTAGAGAGGGAGATACAGACTCCGAAACAGCCTCCAGGCTCCGAGCTGGCAGTCAGCACAGAGCCGACACGGGGTTCGAACCCACAAACCGTGAGATCATGACCTAAGCGAAAGTCGGACGCTTAACCGACTAAGCCACCCAGGCGCCCCTATCTCTTGTTAATTTTAAAAGCTTGTTGTACACTCTGCCCCTGGGAGTTCTGCTGTATTAGAGAGGGCTCTTTGACTGTTCAGGGCCTGTCTGTTCAGGAAATGTTCTTTGAATGTGTCTCTTGTTTTCTCTTGTTGAGTGTTTGGTTATTTTGTTTCCCTACTAGTAGCAGAATTTGGGACTCTCCACCATGTGTACTTTGGCTTTTTTCTTGAGGCAGTCCTGGAAAAAGAAAACAGACAACCACACAAGGAACAAAGGTATACAAACGCACATACAAAACCAATAAACACGCAAACCCAGGCTCAGATAAAAACAGCTACAACAACAAAACAGCTATCTAGAGGGGATGGGTGTGGTTTGGTGTAGGCAGGTCTTGTCTCCACTGTGTCCGGTGGCCTCCCTGAGGTCCCTCCTTGGTGGTTGTGGGGAGGAGAATGGTGTCGCCCCAGTCCCTTCTCAACCAAGCTTTGTGAATCACTTATTAGGGTCCCATCTCCCTGTGCTGAGGACATAGCCAAGGTATGCTGAGTTCAATATCCCGCTCCTCGCCTCGTTTCCAGGTTCCAGTCCGAGGGCTTTGTTTATATGGCCCTAAACAGTCCCACAGGTCTCTGCTTCCCTGCTGCTGGGGGTTCAGTGGTGGGTGGGGGAAGTGTCTCAGCCTCAGATCCGCGGGGGTCAAGCAGTTATACAACCCCAGTGCGTGCATGGAACATAGCAACTTCAGGTCCACAGAGTCCGTGCTGGCACCGCTGGCGCCGCTGCCTCACCACCTGGCCGCCACCACCAGGGATGGTGCCGGGAATGCTGCATTGCAGTTTTTTCTGGCTCCTTCTGGGATGGCGTTACTTAGTTCAAAGTCAGCATCCCTGCCAGAACTAAAAAACACTCTCTTTCCATGCCAAGGTTTTTTCCTTCTCCAGGGATGGTTCTATGAGCAATCTCAGCTTCTCTTTCCTTTCCCCTGACTCGCCGCAGCTCACCACTGCTCGCCCTGGCTTTTCACTCACTGCAGCTGCACCCAAGCCGGGTGCTCTCCCCTCCCTTCATATCTCTGTCCTGTCCTGCTTTTATCTTCCCCAGTTCACACTCACACACTTATGTGGTTTCCTTTTCAGTGTATTCATCCTCTTTCTCCTCCCAAACTCCTGTGGCTCAGTGTCTTCCTATGACTTCAGGCCTTCTCTGTTTGAGAGATGGGTGCTAGCGAAATGCACGGAGCTCCCTACTTCTCTGCCATCTTGTAGTTCTCCTGCTCCTCACCCCTTTCTGAATGTAGGGGTACACTAGACATAGGCTCAACCAATCAGATTATTCTCCTCTGGACGCAGTAAGTGATTTGGGGTTGTTTTGTGATCTAACCAGCACTTTTGTGGAAATCATTGGGAAAGAAACTGGCTTCCTTCACAGAGATTTCCAGATATAAGGGCTAATGACACCTAGGGGTCAAGCCACTCAAAATAAAACCATGATAGTAAAAAGTAAAACCAAGAGACCAAGGAAATATGTTCTGATGTCTTCATTCTGGACTCTGAATCCAGATTACCCAAAGGCAGTTATAAATTGTACTTCACAGTTAAATGAGTCCATAAGTCACACTTTTGCTTAAGCCAGATAGGTTGAATTTTCTGTACTTGAAATTCAAAGAACCCTAACCAATACAAGTGGACATCTCTATTGATGGGAAGTTCATTAAGTTAATAGACACACAATAAACCAAATTAATCTCTGTATAGTAGTTGCTGTCTTAGGACTTAGTTGTTTAAACTAAGTAATTTGGTGCATAACAACTCAATTCCTTCTTGTACCACTTTCTACCTTGTAGGCATTTTAGGGCAGCTATTTGATACCTTGTGTTCTCTACTATAAAGATTCCCTATTTTGCTTTCCTCCTGTGATATATTTTAGGTTATATTCACCATCTTGTGTGCTCTCTGAATCTGGTCTCTATTGTGGATGCCATATTTCTGTCATGGCCCTGTTGAAACAAAGTAGTTACAAGTTTCTGAAGAAAAGGAGGTACCCCAAAGTACATGAAACTACATTGCTTTTTCTTACTAAATTATGTGCAAAAAGAATGGCTATTACAAGCCAAGTTATAGAACTAAACACAGGAGAAATTGCCAAATCCCTAGGAAGAGATGAAAAATTAATGAATGAAAAGCTGTTGTGACCAATCTATTTATCACAAAGGATTATGATTAAGGTGTTCAACATCAAACATCATCAGAAACTTCTTGCTAACCTCGAACCAAACTTCCAGCAACCTGTGATTCAATCGAAGAAAAAAAAAGTATAAATTTAGTCAAATTGGAAAGTGTCAGCACTAATAGTTGTAGAATGAGTCAGTAGTTTGGAAGAAATCCTGGAGGCAATCGAGGAACACTCCCTGAGGAAATGTCACACTAGTGACATTCTTAATGGTATGGAGAACGATATGTTGAAAAAGACAGTCATCAAGGAAGTTTTCTAAGTTGAAAACTGATTCAGTTAGACTCTGAATGAGAAGTATTTTGGAACACTTTGGTTTATTTAACTTATATTTACCTTTTTATGTAATCAAAGACTGACATATGATGTAAATCTATGTCTAAAATGTCTAAAACAGAACTTTTAATAAGAGTAAAATAAAAATCTAGTAAGAAAATATTATTTTAAACTTTAATTAACATAATTTATATAATTATATAATTTACATTTAAATATATATATATATATATATATATAAGTTACACTCGATGGTGTCTTATAATGGATAAAATACAGGATTATCATCTCTACCACATTTGTCAGATTTCTTAGTCTAGCAACCCTGTAAAATCAAGTTTGCTTAATACAAATTCTTAGTGAACTCATGCTGCTTGACAAATAGTACTGCTTCATTTTATGGGATTTTCAAAAGCAAACATTTTGAAAATATGATGGAGAATCTTACCATTAAACTCACCAGCACTATTTGTGATTAGCAGAATTTTACATCCTCCAAACCTTGTGGCTTCTTTCCTGCCCTCTTTAGTCACTCAAAATAACTGACAAGTTGGCAGTGACATCATGTGTAATTTCTCTCAGTACCCAGGGATGGAACAGGATTGTGCCAAAAACTCTGAACTCACTCCAAACAGATTTTTGTTGTACTCTGCTTCAGGTGCTTCTGAGAAGTGCATTCTACCTTTCTAATTCTGAATATAAGTATCCTTGTTCCAGTTAATACGGCTGTGTAACAAATTACTCTGAAACCTGGTGGCATGGTGGCATACAACAACCATTTATTATGCTAAGAGTTCTGTGGATCAAGAATTTGGTAAAGAGTGGGCATGTTTTGTCTCTGATCCACAATATGGGGGCCTTAGTTGGAAGACTCAAAGGCTGGAGGATAGAATCATCTGAAGGCTTGTTCATATGTATGTTTGGCAGCTGACACTAGATATTGGTTGAGACCATAGCTGAGGCTGATGGCCAGGACACATATATGTGTCCTCTCCTATAATATAGGCTTCCTCAGATCATGGTGGCTGAGTTCCAAGAGTGAACTTCCTAGAGAAAGAGCTAAGCAGAGGTGTATCCTTTTTATGACTTACCCTCAGAAATCTAGCATTACTTCCACCAAATTCTATTGTTTTGATATAGTCAAGAATCTCCCCTAGTAGAAAATAGGAGGTAGGGAAAATAAACTCCATTAAAAAAATGTTTTTATTTATTTCTGAGAGAGAGACAGAGACAGCATGAGCAGGGGAAGGTCAGAGAGAGAGGGAGACACAGAATTTGAAACATGCTCCAGGCTCTGAGCTAGCTGTCAGCACAGAGCCTGATGTGGTGCTTGAACCCATGAACTGTGAGATCATGACCTGAGCCAAAGTTGGATACTTAACTGACTGAGTCACCCAGGCACCCCTAGACTCCATTTTTTGATTATATTGGTTAGGGTGCTGAAACAGTATATGGGACTGGAAATAATTGCTGTGGCCATTTTTAAGAAAAATAATGACCACATTGCTTTACAAAAGCCAGAATAATGTGGGGATATCCTACTTCCTCTTAGTTATTAATCATTATGAATTAATGAATTTAAGTATATTTGAGGTATTTCAGTCCATTGTGGTAATTATTCATGTTAGTGCTCAATTTTTCCATCTTTAGTCAATAGGGGGCTCTTTTGAGTTTGTTCAGTCCTTTGGTCATGACTATGGTATTTTCTGACAGCTTCTTTGTTATCATATCGTATTACATAACACCTTGTATTATACTGATATGACACCTCATATAATGTTTCAAGAGCATCTTGTACATTTTTTGTCCCACACCCAGAATTTGACATCTTCCAAAGATGTTGGTTACTTTTTAGTTGGAGAGGATTTGATTTTTATTTTAAACACAATTCCATCTTGGGAGGAAAGTTAGTATCTAAATATAAATTTTAATATATTTAAGAATACAGGGGTGCCTGGGTGGCTCAGTCAGTTGGGTGTCCAGCTGATTTTGGCTTAGATAATGATCCAGGGTTGTAGGATTGAGCTCTCTGTCAGCTCCATGCTGAGTGTGGAGTCTGCTTCATATTCTCTCTCTCCTGTGCCCCTCTCCCCCACTCACACATTCTCTCTCTCTCTCTAAAATAAAAATACATGCGTATGTATTAACAATTAAAATTCTAATACTACTGATGGCTTAAAATATAAACATCAATGCCCTACTCCTTTCTTGGCTACTCTTTATTCCTTTCGTAAATAACCACTTTTAATTATTTTTGTTGTTTTATTCACATAACTTACCACCATTATGATTCTTTTTTTTTTTAATGTTTTTATTTATTTTTAGGAGAGAGAGAGAGACAGCGTGAGCAGGGGAGGGTCAGAGAGAGAGGGAGTCGCAGACTGAAACAGGCTCCAGGCTCTGAACTGGCAGTCAGCACAGAGCCCGACGCGGGGCTCGAACCCACGAACCGTGAGATCATGACCTGAGCGAAAGTCGGACGCTTAACGACTAAGCCACCCAGGCGCCCCACTACCATTATGATTCTTGATAAATGTCTACTACTTGCTGTTAATTTTTATATTTCATACATTACATGTAGACTTTGCTATATTATAGATAATGATTTAGGTCATTTACATTTAGGTCATTTACTTTCTCACTTTTTCTCCTTGCACCTTCTTGACAGAATCAACACTATTTTTTGTCAGAACATAATTTGTTAAAGTCCGTTCTGGTGTTCCTAGTATGTTCAAGATTCTACTCATTTGGAAATTTATAATTCCTGTCACCATTTTTAGGAGTTCATTCCATACTTTTATGTATATCAGTGATAATATACTTTTCCATGCTTTGTATTAAAAATAATTTGGTCTTATCCTTTCAAATATTTGAAGAACACAAAGTCACAGGCAGAATCCTTTGGTGGATTGCGATAGGCTTGCTTTCACCCTGGCATCAACTCATTAGTCTATTCTTCAATTACTATCGTCAAAGCCCACATTTCCATTTTTTCATTGAGTTTATGAAAATATCATGAAAGGCTTTGCTTAATGTCTCACTACATGAAGATACAACAAAGTCTGATAATTCATTTGAAACATAAAATGAATATTTTGTTAAACTTTTTATTACAATTTCAAAGACAAAGAACTATGTTACTTTTTAAATTAAGGAACTGACTGCAGAGTTCCGCAAAGCACACTAACTCTAACATGTGGTTTATAAGTATAATTTGTGTAATTTACTTAATCCACACACTGAAAAAAATATTCTATGGTTTGACCAATTCCTCTTTAGTCTCAAAGATTATCTTTTTAATGGAAAGTTGACCATAAGGGCGTTATAACAAGTGGATGGCGTCTGGAATTCTGGTACTTCCCTAACCCTTGTTGTTTATATTTAAAATGGCTAATTATTGGCTCCTTGTAAGGATGTCTTTAGTTAATATTAGATTTTTTATTTTTCTTGCAACTCTTAGCAATTTTTGATTCTGCTCAATTTAGAAACTGGTTTATTTATTTAAAAATTTGACAGTAAACACATATACTGACCTTTATACAAGTAAATGAGGATACTGTTCTATTGAGTTGAGCTTGTATTTTACGATACTTTCACCAAAAGTGTATGATTTTGTGCATAGCTTATCACACATTTTGGCCTGTTCTGCCCAAGAAATTTGTGAGTTGTGGATTGTATAGGAGTTAAATTTCCATTCTGTGACTGGGGAGAGGAGCCTTTCTCTGTATAAAGCTCATTCTAGAAAGTAAGGCCAAAATCATGATTTTAGCAGTTTTAAAACCAGCCCCAAAGGCACATTCTTTCTCTCTTTCACTGAAAAATAACAATGGGTGATTTTGAATTAATTCTCTGGAGGGCTCAACTAAATTCCTTCTTCCTTCCTTCCTTCCTTCCTTCCATCCAGCACTAAAAGAAGACAAAAGATGTTATGGATTTTCATGTAGTGAATATGCTGATTATAATCAGTATTGTCTAATTCCTTTACACGTGTAAAGGATTGTCACCTAACAACCTTACAATAAGCAGTTTTAGGATTTGGCCTGTCTTCTGAGACATAGCTGAGATGAAATGAGATTAATTATAGAATGGTTCAAGCTTAATCCAGAAGAAAAAATGCTGTAAATCATAAAAGCAGCTATATAATAGTGATGACATCAATGACACTTTCAGTGGCTTTTAAAGGTCAAACTCTGCAAATTAGTTTTGTTAAGACTTGATTCTGAACTCAACAATTGTGCTTTGGTTTGTAAGAAACTGTTATAATAGCTGGGATTTGAATGGAAAGAGTTAAGAATAGAGAATATTTTATTACATTCAAAGAAAATTACTCAGCTTCCATAATAATTTAATTTTAAATATTCCTTTTACTTTTTATATAGGAGATTATTATTAGAAAGGATTAAGCATTTTTCCTTTAATTACTGCACAAGGCTTGAAAGCATCCAAGATCATTACTTTTAGCTCAAACTGCATACCAAACAAAAGTGTGAATCAACCCTAATGAACAACTCAGATCCTATCTGTACCCTCAATACAAAAAGAGTATTAATGTCAAGATGAAATATTCTACATAGGTAATCCTAAAATTATCAAAGTGATTATTAGGTTGATGCTAAAAATTATTTTTTTTTCAGTAGAACAGTGCTAATAAGTACAGTCCCTCTACAGAGCACTTCTATAATTTACATCCAAGATAAATGAAGAATATGTGAAATCTTTGCCATTGAGATAGAATTATTCAAGAATTACAAAGCATGGAAAAGCATGCTGTCACTTATATCCTCCTTACTGTATCAATTAAAGTTATTTTTACATAAAAGAATGGATTTTCTTATAATTCATAGTAAAATTTTTGAGCTATATAACTAAGGAAGTAAATGCATCTGTGTTAAATTATTTATCTGATATCAAAATAATATATACTCATGAATAAAAATTTAGATAAATAAAACCCAGTAAAGTATTTTTAAAAAGAAAATAATTACAAATAATATCACTGTTTAGAGATTATCAAATTAAATTAAGTTTTAAGGTGATATGTGGATGATCTTTTTTGTGATTCTTTTTTTTATTTTATGTTTAAGTTTTCATTTATTTTGAGAGAGAGAGAGAGAGAGCACAAGTGGAGGAGGGGCAGAAAGAGAGAGAGGGAGAGAATCCCAAGCAGGCTCCATGCTGCTAGCACAGAGACGGACACAGAGCTCGAACCCACGAACTGTGAGATCATGACCTGAGCTGAAACCAAGAGTCAGTTGCTTAATCGACTGAGCCACCCAGGTGACCCTATTTTGTGATTCTTACAGCAATGAGGTTTAACCCTACTTTCTTGGTGGTAAATTGACAAATTTCCTATGAAGCTATTCACTGATATTGAATGAATCTTTCTAATTCTGAATTTTTGCTTCCTGAATGAGAATCAGAAATAAAAAATATACAATTTACCTACTTCCAGCTGGTATAATATAGTATCTTAAAGGACACCCTCTAGTGTATGTTTTAGTTTTGTTTGCTATTTCCTTAATTTTCCACCATTTTCATGAAGACTACTCTGTTAATCAAGAGTTCTTCTTATTTGGAAGGTATAGTTTCTTTGAATATTAATACAATAGACTCTGTTCATAGTGATAAATGCTTTCGTTGCTCTTATCAGAATTTCCTTCGGTTTATTTGGAATTTTGTGGGATAAGCCATTCAAAGTACATGAAAAAAATAATTATGCCTCTTTCCCTCCATCCAGCTTGCCTTTATACATAGCCTGAAACTGCATTTTCCCCTGACCCCTCACTGCCACTTTATAATATGGATTCATCTCTTTTTCCATTTTCTTTGTTAATTTAGATCTTTACTAGATTTCTGGCACTCTAGACTCTCCATTTATTACAGTTCATTATTTCTGTTTGTTCTTCATTTGTTCCCCAGAGACAGGTGTCTTCATACTCTTCATTCTCTATCTCTATGTCTCTCATTCTATTTCACGGCTATTCTTAGTATACGTTTTCAACTTCTTTAGCCACATTGCTGTTGCTGAATTGTCCTCAGCAGTTCCCAGCAATATTTGCTAAGAGTGCAGGCAGGATTCCTATACCAGGGTGGCACAAACAGCCTGAGAAGAAATGTGGACACCCAGCCTGCTAGTCTGTTAGCTCTGTTAGAAAGCTGTGATCAATATGGCATGGGCCATCCTAGTTGCAGTCATTGAACTAGTTGTAGCATAGAATCTCTTTAGTTGTTCTCTGTACAAGGACATAAATCAACTTTAAGCAGATTTGCTATTGGAAACAGGTTTTCTTATAGTGAAGACAGGGATGAGAACAGAATTACAGAATAGAATCCAGCAATCCTGCTGTAGTATTAGACCAGGGTCTTGTAAGCTCCCTGCTCATCCAGTTATTAACACTCTGGTCACTAGATCATGGGGAGGTCAGGGAGGAGGGTGAGTCTGAGTAAGGAATAACAGTGTCCAGGATGTCAGGGAGTGCTTGGGACAGAAACTTTTTGCCATCTAGTATTGCAGCATTACAATAAAACAGTTTGGTTGAAATTTGCATATCAGGTCAATGTCAGCCTTTCAAGTGATGTTTTTCCTCACTCATATTCTATCTCCTTATCCTCCTGAGACCAAACACACACATCTATCAGACAGATATTATCCCCATTTTACAGAGGAGGAAATTGAGATTCAGAGAGTGCAGGTCACAAGAGCCAGATTTAATGGAGCTGAGATGTAAAGCCAGGACTGACTGACTCCAAAGACAAAGCTGTTAGGACTAAAATTGTTTCACGACATTATTCATTAGTGTTCCTTAATATCTGCAAAGGGATCATGTACATCTTATTTGGTTCTTGCAGCAACCTTATAGTGTGACCTTCTTATCAGTTCCTTTTGCAATTTGGGACACCTGAGGTTTAGAGAGGCGACACTGAAAGAATGAACAAGATGGAAGCTCATTAGGTTGTAAAATCTGCACTCACATACTGTCAAACTTTCTGACTCCAGAACCCCTATCTGCTACCTCACCATGCCACCCTGAAGTCTGCAATTGCACATTTTTGAGAACACTGTCCCAACAATGCTTGCTTTCCTCTACAAAGATTGCATGGCCAATGAACATACATTTGGAGTTGTTCTTCCTGGCATTGGATTAGCACTCAGCCAATTACATTCTTCTACCTGATTCTCCTTCAAACCAATGGCAAGCATTTGAGGGTCAATTAACAGGGATTAGAGGGCAATCTGTGGCTGGAACCACATTAATTAGAGTACTGGGAGTGATACTCTGAATTCAGCTCTGAAATCCATGTGTTTTATGTACCATTTATGTTAATTTGGAATTTATTTTCTGGGAGTAGTATTTTGACCTTGTACCAAAAACTTTATTTAAATAGAGACAAATAAATCTTTTATGTTGCCTATATCCAACATTCTAGACTGGGTAGAAATGTCACTTCTTCCTAGAAGCCTTCCTTGCCTGTTCCAGGCAGAACAGTTTTCTGTACCCAAAGCATTTGATACATACTGTAGTCTATCTAAATTGTGCTACAAGTAACCTCTTTGACCTTGGCTACAGCAACTTCTTATTAGACATGTCTCCAGAGGCAAGGGAAATAAAAACAAAAATGAACTATTGGATCCTCACCAAGATAAAAACCTTCTACACTGCAAAGGAAACAACCAACAAAACTAAAAGGCAATTGACATAATGGGAGAAGATAATTGCGTATCAGATAAAGGCTTAGTTAGTATCCAAAATCTGTAAAGAACTTACCAAACTCAACACCCAAAACCAAAAAATCCAATGAAGAAATGGGCAGAAGATATGAATAGACACTTTTCCAAAGAAGACATTCAGATGGCTAAAAGACACATGAAAAGATGCTTAACATCACTATCAGGGAAATACAAATAAAAACCACAATGAGATACCTCCTCACACCTGTCAGAATGGCTAAAATTAGCAACTCAGTAAATAAGTGATATTGGCTAGGATGCAGAGAAAGGAGAACACTTTTGCACTGCTGGTGGGAATGCAAACTGGTGGAGCCACTCTGGAAAACAGTATGGAGGTTCCTGAAAAAAATTAAAAATAGAACTACCCTATGACCGAGCAATTGCATTAGGTTTTTAGCCAAAGGATACAAAAGTACTGATTCAAAGGGGCACATGCACCCCAATGTTTATAGAAGCACTATCAAAAATAGCCAAATTATGCAATGAGAAACAATGAAATCTGGCCATTCGTAGCAACATGGATGGAACTTGAGGGTGTTATGCTGAGCAAAATAAGTCAGGCAGAGAAGGACAGATACCATATGTTTGCATGTATAGGTGGATTAGGAGGAACTTAATGAAGGACCATGGGGGAGAAGAAGGGGAAAAATAGTGGGGGAGAGGGAGGGAGGCAAACCATGAGAGACTCTTGAATGCTAAGAACAAACTGAGGGCTGATGCAGGTGAGGGAGAGGGGAAGGGGGGTGATGGGCATGGAGGAGGGCACTTATTGGGATGAGCACTGGGTGTTATATGGAAACCAACTTGACAATAAAGTATTTAAGAAAAAAAATAGCCAATTATGGAAAGAGCCCAAATGTCCATAGAGTGATGAATGGATAAAGAAGATGTGGTATATATAAACAATGGAATACTACTTGGTTATGAAAAAGAATGAAATCTTGCCATTTGCAACAATGTGGATGGAAATAGAGTATATTATGCTAAGAGAAATAATCAGAGAAGTCAGAGAAAAGACAAATATATAATTTCAGTCATATGTGGAATTTAAGAAACAAAACAGATGAACATGGGTGAAGGGAAGGAAAAACATAATAAAACACAAAGAGAGGCAAACCATAAAAGACTCTTAAATATAGAGAACAAACTGAAGGTTGCTGGAGGGGAGGTTGGTGGAAGGATGGGTTAAATTGGTGATGGGCATTAAGGAGGGAACTTTCAAAAATAATTAAATAAATAATTAATTAATTTTTAGATTAGCTAACATACAGTGTAATCTTTGCTTTAGGAGTAGACTCCTGTGATTCATCACTTACATACAACACCCAGTGCTCATCCCAACAAGTGCCCTCTTCAATGTCCATCAACCACTTTTGCTACCCTCCAAACCCTCCATCCCCATCAACCCTCAGTTTTATTCTCTGTGTTTGAGTCTTTTATGGTTTGCCTCACTCTCTGTTTGTATCTTATTTCTCCTTCCCTTCCCCTATGGTCATCTGTTGAGTTTCTCAAATTCCACATATGATAAAAATCACATGTTTTTTATCATATAAAAACAGAGAAGGATGTTTGTCCTTCTCTGACTGACTTATTTCACTTAGCATAATACATGAAGGGCACTTTTAGGGATGAGCACGGGGTGTCATATTGTAAGAGATGAATCACTGGGTTCTACTCCTGAAGCCAAGACTAGACTGTATGTTAACTAACTTGGATTTAAATTTAAAAAATTTAAAAAAAATTGTGGTTCAATTATATGTTTATATTTCAGATTGACCCATAAGGACTTTGACCTATTAATCTTTTGCTACTTATCAACTAAGATTATGTTTGGCACATAGTAGGTGTCCATGAAACAACTATTGTCTTAATTAATTAATACTCCCACTGAAAAATAAACTGCATGTTCACTAGTTTGGAAATCAATTTGGAGATATCAGTTTTAACTATTAATTTTGAGAGAGAGAGAGGGAGAATGTGTATGTATGTATGCATGGGGGAGGAACAGAGAGAGAGGGAGAGAGAGAATCCCAAGCAGTCTTCACCCTGTTAGCACAGAGCCCGATGTGGGGCTCTCTCTCACAACTCTGAGATCATGACCTGAGCCGAAATTAAGAGTTAGACACTTAACCTACTGAGTCACCCAGGTTCCCCTAGGAGATAGCGTTTTTAGTGCTGGATATGGTGGTAACATTTAGTCTGTCTTGGAACTTTATATTTTTGATTAATCAAATATGGGTAATTAAATTCTGAAAGTCTCATATTTTATTATACCATTTATAAATCTGTTTAATATTTTATAGATATAATATTTGATATTTAATTGGGGTAAAATAGTATTCCACAACTTAAATTAATTAAAATTATACAGATATTTAAAATGATGATGTTGATCTATATATATTTATATGGCAAGATGTTTATGGTATATTATTAAGTGAGTAAAGATCAGGTTAAGAAATAGCAATTAAAGTATGATCTCAGTTTTGTAAGAATTCTACATAGTTATGAGAAAAAATTCTACAATAATAATAGAGTAATGATAATATTTATATCCTTTCTTTATTATGAATGATTACAAAGTTCCAGTATGGAATTAAGTGCCTTCATACATTATTTTAATCCTCACAATAATTCCATTAATTCATTCATCATTAATTGGTTCAACATTGAACGTATATTTCTTGTCCCAGGCACTGTGTTGAATATTAGAGATAGAGCTATGAACCAGACAGACATAGTATCCAGCGTTTTATCATATCCTAACTCTAGAGATGAAAATTAGAGAGGCTGTCTTCTGGTCCAGCTTCTGTTTCAATTGAATAAACACAGAGACTCCTAGGCTACATTTGCCATTGGTCTATTCAGGTGGATACAGCACAGGAATGATAGTTGCCTAGCAGGGCAGCATCAGGCCTTCCCTTCTTTGGGAGTTCTTGGTGCCATTCACACAGTCCTCTCGCAGCCATTGTCTTTGGTTCCTCAGATGACTCAGACTCCAGGAGGTGAGATCCATACTGAGTGGATGCAGGATCCTCATTCCTCAAGTAACGATTTCATAGATATAGTGTCCAGGGTTCCCATGAGAATCAAAACCACCATCAGGTATTTATAGTTCATTACAGTTTCTTTGTCCCAGTATAAAGGGAGTTCATCAGTCAAGTGATTTCAATCATAAGTAATGCTACCTAGAAACAGCTAACATTTTACTCCTATTAGATTACCAGGGAAACACAACTAGAGAGTGTAGAAGGGGAAAGGATTTTGTTAAGGAGGTATCCAAAAAGCAAGTGGCAGAGTGGATTCAACTTTAAGTCTTTCTGACTCCAAAGTCTAGCTTTTGCACTTTATTGGGTGATACCAAAAATGATCTCTGGGAGAAAAGCTTTTTAGACAGTTTTTACCTTCTTCTTCATACTTTCTGAATTCTCAGACCTTTTCGTATAATGAGAATTAATTTCTTTTGTAATTAGAAATAAGTGTTTTTATTAAAAAGACTAACAACATGAAAACAAGCTTTTGGTTTGGCATTAAGTGAAAGCAGCCAGAAACAAAATTATATATGCATTTGCATTGTGACTAGGATGATGTAAAAAGAGAGATGCACGAGGAAGAAGCCAAGAAAAAATATAAGGCAGTCCTAATAGTAGTTGAGTCAGAATGGTTGGCTTGTGAAGGGTTTTCTTCCCTCCTTCCTTCCTTCCTTCCTATATTTATATTTTTTCTAGATTTTCTATGAAATGCTTATATTATTCTTTGAATAAAATGAAATGCATTTAGTAAAACAGAAAAGGAAATTTAAATTTAATAACTATGTTAGGGGTTCAGAGTTCTCAAATTATTTCAAAACACACCCATGGACCTAAGATGGGAAGCTGAATTTTAGAGCAGTTCTGTTGCATTCCTGACGGTCACCCAAGTAACTGAAAGAATTTGCCCAGGGCATTTGCTATGACCCTACGCTGACACCACTATTTCAGCACATTACTGCAACTTCCCTAGGTCTGTGTTCATGTGGTAGAGTGGGGATATTATTGCCCAACTCCTTTCACATGTTATTTGTCTATTATGTAAGGTTTACTTTTCATTCAAAACTCACGTTTTGGGCTTTATACGATCCTTCTTTAGCCAAGGATTCATATAATTGGATAGCCGCTGTTATGTTTTGCATACCAAAATTTCCAAATAGCAAAGCATCAGCCATTTTCTCCATAGCTTTCAAGTTTCCCATGTCAGCTGCCTTGGCAAAGAATACGTAGGCTCTGTTTCAAAAACATGAAGGTAGAGGTTTGGTTATCAAAAATGAGTTTCTGCTCCCTCCTTCAGACTACTTCTCCCTAACAAGTAGGACCAAGTTGTTATTGCTGCTAACAATATAATTTAGCTAAAGTCCACCCCATCTATAGACCAGTAGGTTTTTTATTCAGCCCTACATTATCTAAGATGACAATTTAAATATATCTGACAAATAGTGAAGCTGCTAAAAAGGAAAAATATGTAAGATACATCATGCTTCAAGCTTATTCACCAAGTGAAGTGAAATATTGAGGCCCTTGTCCTAAAAACAGTGAACTTTCCCATAGCCACCCACATTATAGGAGTATTTATTTTACAAAATGAACTCTGAAATATGTAACAACATAATCAAAACCAATCAAAAATAATCAAAACTGGAATGTCACATCTAGAGAGCTACTATCATGAAAACAACAGTCCCTTTATATTCTGAAATAATTTTTTAAAAGAACATATGCTTCAGCACTGTGTGGAAAAACAATAACCAAATAAAGCCCAATGGTTATTAGTGCGCTAAAGTCTAACTGCCTGGTTCAAAATCTGCCTCTACCACTTGTGAGTCCGAGAGCTTCAGACAAGTTTTTTAACTTCTCTGTGCCTCTCTCATCTATAGAGAGAGGTAATAATAGCACTACCTTCATCGGGATGCTGGGAAGATTCAGTGAGATAATCCAAGTGAAGGGCTTGGCATTAGTGCCTGGTACATAGTAAGCATTAAAAAAAAATTAGCTATGATGATGATGATGATGATGATGACGACGATGACTACTGCATACATTCTAAAGTTTTATAGCATGGCAGTTGTTCTCCTATAATTAGTGAGTAAATGGTGTGAAAGTTCAGTGATAGATGCCATAGGATTGCCTAACACTGTATTTTCTGAGTCCCATCAGAAATCACTTGGACCTGATCTGTATAACAAATAGTGATGGAGAGCCCTGCAAGGTCAAAACTTGAGTCAGAGACAGAGAGTACCTTTGGGGTTTATTTTTACTTTTATAATTTCCTTTTTGGTATTGGTAAGACGAGAAAGCATTAACTTCTATTTGTGACCTTGATTCAAATATAGGAACAAATGCACGAATCTACCATTGCTACCAACTCAGAAGGGTCAGGAGACTCAGCTTTATGTACCACCTATCCATACTGATGATAAAAGAATCTGTTCTTGGTGGTGGGAGCAGGGTAGAATGGGCTTGGACTGAATGATAGTTACATAGGCATTAGGATCCTGGATGGCAACACAGTGAATAGACTCCAGTGGAACAAAAAAAGCCAGGAGGTCAAGCAAGAAATTAACTATGGTGGGAGCAAGCTAAGATTCTGGGGACCAGAAGGCAAATAAGACAGAAGGTCTCAAAGGCCAGTGAATACAGATGTCTGGCATCCAGGGGTAGGCATGACATCAGGACACAGATTCCCTGAAACCCTCCTGTCACATGGTTTGCTGCTGCAACCACATAGCCTGCTGGCACCAACATGGACCCAGGCAGAGAAACTGGAGATGGGCTGCAGGAGCCTCTTCTGATCCCAGGGGGCAGTAAAAGCTTGCAAAACCAATTCCTGTAGGTGTCTCTGATTCTAAGGGAGGGGTGGGTATCTTGGTCTCCTGTCAGGAAGGTCCAAGGTGATATAAGGAATACTAGAAGCAGGACCCAGGGCTGAGGAAAGTTGTTGGTAAGTAGGTGGGATTAAGATCTAGGCTGTAATCCCCAAGAGGGAAAAAGTAGGAGAAACTGAGCAGCATTAGCAGATCCCTAAAAAGAAAATTCAGTTAGGTATCTGGAAAATTTCTAAAGAAACTGGTATTGGATGGTAAGCTGGGTGCTGGGGAAGGAGGAGACTCAATGCATCTCTAGGATACATTAGAAATTTGGTGTAGAGCAGTAGCTTACTTCCAAATCTTGTTAATGGGGAGTAATTCCCAATGATGGCTATCCCTGGCCGTCTCTGAGGCTTCTAGACTCTCATAGACAGGCTTGGGTCTCACTGACATATGCTTGCTTAACATCTTTACTTCTAGCACCAATCAATGACCATTTGTAGCTGAATGAATGAATGAATGAATGGGGTCAAGATGTGGGTGTGGATGAGCCAAAGTGGCTGGTAGCACCTGTATCTTATACAAGAAGTGGTGGAGCAAGGAGGTCATAGGATAGAGGAATGAATGGGAGAGAAATTATTTCTCTTTGGCCAGTACGTTTTTCTTCTCTCCTCTGACCAGAACTTAGAGATGGCTATATTATATGTAACTGGCTTACGAGGAAAGCAGACCATCCTGATAACTGAAGGAATTTCACTCAGTTTGCCCACAAATTCCTGAAGTCTCTTGCTATGATAAGATTAGGTTTCAGTTCTCTATCTGCCAACTCAGAAGGGTCAGGGGACTCAGCTTTATGCACACTCTCATGTATCTATTCGACTGCAAAGATAAGGTGCTCTTGGAGTGCTTGGCTGGCTCAGTTGGTGAAGCATGCAACTCTTGATCTTGGGGTTGTGAGTTTGAGCCCCATATTGGGTGTAGAGATTAGTGAAAAATAAATATTGAAAAAACAAAAGCTGTTCTTCTGGCACTCTTGAACAAGGATAAGTTAGGCAAGAATAGCCTGAGATTGAATGACGCCTAGGCAGGCATGAAGGTTTCTGCACAGTTGGATGGTCTCCTTTCTGAGCTTGGGTTTCTCCCCATTCTTTAAGCCAAAGAGGAAGGCACCCATCAAGATTAAGTAGATAGTTACTTGGGAGCTTCTAATAGTGATTTTATCCCTTTAGACTGAATCTAGGGTTTTCTTGAACTTAATAGGGTATACCCAGTGGGCCTTCATCTTGGGTTTACCTGCTATTAATCTGAAATCTCAGGGACCAGCCCCTTTCCAGAATTCCATTGTTCTCTCATTCAGGTGGGCTGGGTTGAGAATTCTCTATTCCTACTCATGCATTCAGTGAGCACATGAATGAGCAGATTTCCCTATCAGGCTGGATTGTAGTGTCGGGGTCTGATTTAACCCCATCCTCATCATGCAGCCCCCAGAGATGCTCAGCATGAGACCAGGTTTTGCAGGGGATAGTTTCCTTTGCTCTTATAAGGAGTTTCTAACTTTCCCTAGAGAGAGGTCCAACTCCTTTACCTCCTTTCTTGTCACTTTGGAAGAATTACAGAATATTTTTTGACCTTCCATTTCCTTTTCTGTAATTTGGGGATAATAATTTATGCCTCTTAATATCATTATGAACCATGAATGATATTCCACACATAAATACTCAGAACAATAATTAGCACAAAGGAGGGGCTTAATAAATGGAAGTTGTTTGTAGTTGAGTACCCCTTTATCCTCTGTACTCTTACACTTTTTGGGAAGCTTTGAATTTTAAGAAAGAATTCAGGGGCTCTGCTGCTGCCCTATCTAAGGTCTGCTGCCACAGCATTGGGCTGCTTTCCCCAGAGCTGGTATGCCCAATTTGTGTGAAAACAGAAGATGCCTCCTAGTTGGAGTTCCAGAGCCCAATCTTTTTATTATTGCTTCAGGACATACTTGTTTTCTCCTCTTTCACACCTTCCTCTTACCATTTAGAGGTCTAGAAATAAAAATAACAAATGCTTATCTTCTGCTTACTATGTGCTGGGCATTGTCCTTCTTAAGAGCCTGACCGCACTATCTAGAGCACAGCAAGGTTAAATAACTTGCCGAGGGATAACACAGCAAGTTAATGGCAGAGCTAGGATTCACTCCCAAGGTTTTAATTACAGACTTGAGGGGTGACCTAATGTCACCTAATGTCCCTCTACTCTGGGGACAAAATATTTCTTTCTCCCCATCAGACAAAGTAGACAAGGGAAAAGAGAAATGATGAACATGGAGTGAGACCATGTGGCCATAGCTTGGTTACTTCCCAGCTGTGTACTTGTGATCATCTCACTTTCACATCTTTGAATCTTGGATCCCATCTGTTTGCAGGGGGAAAATGAAGCTCTTCTTAAGTCATAAGGCTGTTCTGGGGATATAACGGAATCACATACATGAAAGTGCCTTGAAAACCACAAAGTGCTCTACAAATACTGAGTTAGAATAAAGCATTTTAAAGCAAATAACTCTAATTCAAATAACAGAAATTATTTTATTAGAAATACCTAATTTAATTTTAAATTGAATATTTAAATTAAATTTGAAATACCTACTTTAATTTTAAAGTCAAACAGAATATTTTTGCCTGAATATTCAGATTAGTGCCTTAATTCTGCATTTCACTTAAAGTGTAGGGACCACAATTTCACATACAATTCTGTTTGTTTAGGCTGATAATTTGTAGGATTCTTTAAATATCAATTGATCTTTCTAAAAACAAAAGCTCATGGGCAAATAAACTTATTTGTTATCCCAATAAGCTTTTAACAATAAACAAGATTTTGAAATTGTTGTTTCTTCTCAGCCAGAAATTTAAGTTGGCTTAGGTAACTGGATAAAGACTTACTCTGCTTTTTGTTTTTGGCTTTTAGACTGCTGGAGAATCTTGATGCCCATCTTAAATAGTTGATCTCCTTCATCTGTGAAATTTTTCTTTGCTTGCTTTCTTACTATATATGGGCAAACAAGGAAAAATAACATTATTTTTATGTTTTATATTTTGTCTTTTTAAAATTTATTTTGAGAGAAAAAGAGAGAGTGGGAAGAGAGAGAGAGAGAGAGAGAATGAACGAGAGAATCCCAAGCAGGTTACATACTGTCAGCACAGAGCCTGATGTGGGGCTCAGTCTCATGAACCGGGAGATCATGGCCAGAGCTGAGATCAAGAATTAGACACTTAACCAGCTGAGCCACCCAGGCACCCCGTGTTTTATATTTTAAAAATAATGTGCTGCCATATTAGTTTGGGTTTTGCTTATGAGGGGGTTCAGATGAGCCTACCTAATATGTGCCATTTTGGCATGTGGATTATTTTGAGCCAAGGACATTCAAGGCTGAAAAGATTCGGGAAGAGGCTTTTACCTCCCCCTTAATCGCCTGTAAGAATTTAGATAGAGTGCCCAGTCCAGGAAGATAGGTATCACTATCTTCATAGATAACTATGAAGAGTATGGGTTAGATGAAGGGAAGTTAGTAGGGTATGTTTGTTCAAAACCCTCTCCATCCTATTGTGTCTACATGGCATGACAACATTTGTTTATCAAACATTTGTTCTTCCCATTTTTCTGTGAATTGTCTTCCTTCCTTTTGAAGCCCCAGACCTTACCTCCTCAGGATGGCTTATAAGCCTCAATTGCCCATATGAAATTAAGTTTGTTTTTCTATTAATTTGTCTTATGTCAATTTAATTAATAACCCAGCAAAAAGCCACACAAAAACTAGAAAGGTAGAGGAAAATGTTTCTTTCTTTACACTCTTATTTTTTAACCTCTGCATTTCAGGATCACCTTGGTTTTGCTCAGAAGATAGAGGCTGTCTACAGAAGTATCCTCTTCCTGTCTTTTGTTAAAGTGTCTGGAGGGTGGAGGAGATAGGAAGATGTTAGATGGTAAGAGGATAGGAAGATGCTCCCCAGTATGAGAAAGGGATGCAAGGTTCTACAAGTACAAAGCAGGAGGGAAGGCTTTGAGGGAAGGGGCTGCTTGGTGTACTCTAAAGAAATGATCTTAGACACCAAGGGCTCATCTCGCAGACTCCCTTGTCTGAGCAAGGCCCATAAACCTTAGAGCTATAAGATTCCAAGAGAATATGAGGACCAAGAAATGGGCATCTCCTAGATATCCAATGTACATCTACGATTGGAGGAGAGAATCTCCCTGAAAATTTTGCCCTGCCCATGGCTCCCTCCTCCTCCCCAACAACCTTTCTGAGACCTTGGAGAAAACACTCGAGAGAGCGTACCAAAACAACTTGACTTTTTGGTATGAGAACTCAGAATTAATTTTATAGGATTTGAAGAAATAAAGAAATGGAATTTTACCTGCTACAATATTTCTCAAACATTTACATAACACTTCACAATTTTCAAACCATTGTCATCAATTTACAGATTCAGAAAGCTATTTGGAGGGAGAGTCAGCTTTACAGCTCACACTTTCCCCCCACAGTGCATGTGCACATGTGCATGTGCACGCACACACACACACACCCTTCCACAACACAGTGCCTCTTGAAGTCCATTATGACACTCAGTGAAACAAACCTCTGATTAGGTGAACCATGCCTGGAACCATTTTTAAAAGAGAAGCATTTTGAGATTTGATGCCTCATTAACAAGATTACAAAAATTTAAAGTGGTTCCTGTTTTTCTTCCCCCCTGATAAACCATCAGAGTTGTTCAATTTCTTTGTTAAATTAAAAAAATTGTTTTACTTAAATGTTAATTTGCAATTATTTCGAATGCTTCAAGTTATCCAATCAATTCAGTAACACTAGACACTTTTAGTATCTAATTTCTTTGAGTTATATGTTATCTATAGCCATGAATAAAGAGGAAAAATAACGGGAAAAAACCTACCAATCTGTGATTTGAATAGCAATTGCTCCTATTACCATGCTTTCAAAGAGCAAGAATACATTTTGAAAGGCCAACTGCATGCACATACATATGAGAAACGATCTACCACTACAGATTTCCACTCATGGCTTTTATTTCTATTTGCAACTATATTTTTGACTTCCCAAATGTATTGAAACAGAAGTTTTCTTTACTATAAGAGTGCTTAGTTATCAATAAAATTCTCTTGACAACACTTTTAATTTCCTTCTTATGGTTTAACAATTTCTAAATTTGAGGAAAACATAGTCAAGAAATGACTTGAGGAGACCATTCTGAACTTGATATAAAGATCCTTCCTGAATCCAGAATCTTCTTTCTTTTTTTGAAAATATTTTTTAAAGCTTATTTATTTATTTTGAGAGAGAAAGTGGGAGGGAGAGGTGGTGGGAGAGGGAGAGAGAGAGAATCCCAAGCAGGCTCCCTGCTGTCAGCACAGAGGCCAACGTGGGGCTTGATCTCATGAAGTATGAGATCATGACCTGAGCCAAAATCAACAGACTAAGCCACCCAGGTGCCCTGAATCTGGAATCTTCGAAACAGCCAAATAGTGGATGCCAGTTGTTCTTTCCTGAGAAGGGCTCTAAGCTGACTTGAGAGGCAGTGGGGATGAGCATCAGGAGTAAAAGAGGGCGGAGTAGGTATGCCAGATGACAGCAAGTATGGGAAGTACTTCAACTAGATGAATTTGTATTTCAGTATTTGTCAGAGACATAATTTATAGAGAGTTCTTGACATGTTATTACATCTGCAGTCTTAATTATTATTTCATACCTAACTTGAATGCTGTTACGGGCTGAACTGTGTTCCCCTAAATTCATATGTTGAATGTATCTCAGAATGTAACTTTATTTGGAGATAAGGTATTTAAAGAGAAGATTAAGTTAAAATGAGGCCATTAGGGTGAGTCTTAATCCAGTATGACTGGTGTTCTTATAGGAAGAGAAAGAAGACATCGAGGGATGCAGACACTGAGAAAAGACCATGTAAGGATACACTGAGAAGGTGGCCACCCATAAGCCAAGAAGAGAAGCCTTAGAATGAAACCAACTCTGTTGGCACTTTGATCACAGACTTCCAGGCTCCAGAACTGTGAAAAATAAATTTCTGCTGTGTAAGCCACCTTGCCTGTAGTATTTTATTATGACCTCCCTAGCAAATTAATACAAATACCAACTCTGGATTACATGGAAAACAAGCTGCTCCATCTTCCTGTCAGAAGGGATGCACCCAACTCAGATTCCTATCAGATCAGTGGCTACCTTCTAAAAATAGGAGGAACTGTAACTTCCCATGGGCTCCCAAGGTCTCCAGGTGCTGGACATCTGACTTGCTCAGGCAGTAACCCACCTCTGAAAAGGTCATTTTCTCACGATTATGCTCTAGGTAGTCAGTGTATTAGGTAGACTTTCCATGTGTTCAGCAATCCTAGGACTCAGCTCACCTCTCTGTAGGATGATGGGAGAACTGAGATTCCATGCCTTCTCTTGCTGACCCTTCAACTATAAATTTCTCTAATCAAGTCAATTCCTTAATCCCTATCACCTGTTTTTATGGAATTCATGAAGAATCCTTTTGTTGATAATGAATTCCAAAGCAAAACTTTGGAACAAAAAGGGCTCACTTGCTTGCTGCAGATATTAATGGAAAAGAGCTAGAAACAACTTATTCTCTGTTATTCATATGTCTACTCGTCCATTTAATTAGTATAAATTGAATACTTATCATGTGTTAGACACAATGCTAGATAATGTGTTTCCAGAGACGATGGAGACACTGTCTGAGCCTGGCAGTGGAGATTGACATGTTTACCCAAAATTACAATGCCATGTGGTAGGCACTCTGTAATAAGGCACTCTGAGAGTACAGGAGCCTTCTTTGTTTGTAAGCAATAGAAATCTAATCTGATTGACTTAAGAATAAGCAACTTATTGGGAGGCTGTTGAAAACTTATAAACTCACTGGGGTAGGTCTCAGGAATCAAAACTTTCTGGAAGCAGGGACACAGATATTGCTATGGGAATGGATTGAAATCCAGTCCTTTTAGGATCTTCCCCTCTTTGCTCCAGACTCCATGGCAAGTCTGATGGGTCTAATTAGGGAAGACAAAGCTTCTCATTACATTCCTGTAAGAATTTATCCACTGGGGAAGACTTAATTCCTCATAAAGAAGTTGAGATGGTGAGAAAAGTAAAATGGATGATGAGATGCCACCAAACAGCAAATGCCCACTGAGGCACCTGACTCTTGCCAAGGGAAATAAAGAAATCTTCATAGATGAAAGGACACCTCAGATAGTTCTTGAAAGGAGGGTAGGAGTTTGTTAGGCCAAGATGAAACTGGCATTCCATTTGGAGATACCAGTCTATGCAAATGAACCAATGGAACAATGAGGTAGGGGAGGTGGTGTATCTTAAATAAAGAATGAGGGCGCTTGAGGGTCATGTTCAGTCATGTGGTCCAGGCTGGCTATGAGAGTAAGGGATATTAAGGGGAGTGGACGGAGGGATGAGAGGGGAGTGGGGATAGGGAACAGAGGTCATTGTGAAGGTGAAGGCAGGTTTGGTACAGGAAAAGAAAGAGCAGAAGTGGTAGGCAGTTGGCTCTGATCAGACACAATTATTTTGGAGTTTGAAATTATATGGATGAAACAAGTCTACATGTGGCTGGTAAGTGACTGAGGAGAATAGAAACAAAGATTACCGGAAACGTGGAGGTCTAGCAAAAAGGACAAAGTCCTCAACAGGGATTTTTAGCCCCCTCAGGGTACTGGTGGCCTGAAGCCATTGACAAAGTGGTAACAGCACAACCCCTTGCCCACGGGAAAGGGGAAATCGTCTAGCGCAATTCACTCTTAAAGCCCTAAACTTCTCCTGAAACCCTATCTTTGCCCAACTCCTTCCCATGTCCTATCTTGTATTCCTCAGTCTCTTATATGTTTCACCACATCTAAAACTTTAACATTTAAATTCAAATTCAAATAAATAAACAAATACCATTTAAGTATTTAAATTGGTATTTAAGTACCATCTTAAAAAGCAAAAAGAAAAATATTTGTATGTTAAATTATAGTTGTATCAAAAATGACCTGAAGGATCATTGAGAGTTAAAGGAATTAACAAGCT
This sequence comes from Hyaena hyaena, assembly GCF_003009895.1. Classification (NCBI taxonomy): domain Eukaryota; kingdom Metazoa; phylum Chordata; class Mammalia; order Carnivora; family Hyaenidae; genus Hyaena; species Hyaena hyaena. The sequence goes on along the minus strand of NW_024081422.1, from coordinate 542,114 downwards.
AGGAGATGAATGTCTTTTAGTCTGACTAAAAACCAGGTGCTTTCAGCATTAAAATGATACAAGCAGATAAAAATGGGAAGTTCTTTCCCTTGCAGAAAATCTTGCCTACACAGACACTGCATCCTTCCTATTTAATTTCAATTGTATTTAATATAAACCAACTTTAGCTTCTGATTTTCTGAATAATGCATCAGAAGAGCTCTTCACATTTGCCCTTAATGTCTGCCAGGCAGATACAATCCCAGATAAGGAGGGAGAATAATGATCCATTACTAAAAATAACATTCCATCTAAGAAAGAATGACTCAGCAAAGAGTTTAGTCAGATAAAGATATAATCAACTCAAATGCACTTGGATAAGAGCACAGATATCTATAATAACCAAGTTTATTCACACTGTCCCAACACCATTGTTGCTAAACATAAATACCTTCAGTAGTATTGCTAGGAAATGGCAGACAAACTGTATTATAAGTGGAAAACATTTTCTCCTCAAATATCTACTAAGCAAAACTTGAAATAATAAGGATTCTGACTTTCAAAGACTAATTCACTACCCAAACTCTTAATTTAGCAGAAAGAAATATAGTTTATAAAACAAGTGAAGAATCCCAAATAATACTTATTATATTATAATAAAAGCTAACATTTATAAAGCACTTAGGCTCCAGGCAGTTTTTTCATTGACTGTGAGAGGACAGAGCTATTATCATTTCTGTTTTACAAATAAGGTGATACAGGCACAGAGAGGTTAGGTAGCCTGCCCAAGGTCATACAGTTAGTCCCTCATAGGCAAGAATTCACATGTAGGTAGAATGACTGCACAGTCTGCTCATACTGTTTGTCAGAGCTATACAATATGCAGAATTATGTGAAGAACACAAATTTATTATCAATTACTGAAAAATTTGAAAAATGAGTTCAAAATAAATTTAAAAATAGGTGTATTGTAATTTAAGTATTTAAAACAATGACTTGTTTATAGTAATACTTTTTTTAAAAATTTTATTTATTTTTTATAGTAATACTTTTTTATCTGACATTATTTTTTTAATGTTTATTTATTTTTGAGAGAGAGAACACAAGAGGGGGAATGGCAGAGAGAGAGAGAGAGAGAGAGAGAGAGAGAGAGAGAGAGAAACACAGAATCTGAAGCAGGTTCCAGGTTCCAAGCTGTCAGCCCAGAGCTGTACGTGGGGCTCAAACTCATGAATTGTGAGATTATGACCTAAGCCAAAGTTGGACACTTAACCAACTGAGCCACCCAGGTGCCCGTATCAGACATTACCGAGAAATGTGTTTCATATAAATAATTTTTTCCCATTAAATGAGTCATATCTTATTTTACTTTGACTGTTTTCTGATGGAAATCTGTCTAAAAAGTATACAATATATTCCTCCATCTTCTGCAATAGAAGATAATGAGCATGATTTAATCTGGTGTTGATGATTCAGAGCATCATTATGCACACCTGACCATACCCGGATTTGTTGATTTAGACATGATTACTTAAGAAAACAATGCTTGTAGGAAACCTTGGATAATGGAAAGCCCTTCAGTAATGAGTGGGAGCAAAAGGGACAAGAGAAAGATGGTGACAGGCTATATTCAAGGCCCTGTGTGGGGGGTAAGAATGCCTGCTGGCTGGCTTAATAATTAGCTGCACTTGCTAATTTGCATCACTTTACATTACTGTTTCCCAAAGGGTACATGAGATAATTGTAAGTGGTACACACAAACTTTAACATTTTGATAGTTAATATACTTACTGTATTTTCATCTATAGATTCTATCTGTGTGGCAAGTGGTACTAATTTTCATTCGTTTCTCTAAAAAATTAATCATGAAATATTTTGGACATAAAAAAAAATCCAGAAAAGAAAACATACCTCAACATAACCTTCCTGTTTCACATAATTTAACAGATGGTAACATTTTGCCTTGTTTGTTTTAGGGATCTCTCTAAGGAAACAGAATGGAACAAATACACTCAAAGCCTCCTCCTAACGTACTCCCAACCCCTTGTTGTCTCTTCAGAGGTAGCTATTGTTCTGAAATTGCTATGCAGCCCTTTTACTACATATATGTACCCAGTATTATTTCTGTACTTTATATAAAAGCATCATACTATATATACTTTTGCAATTTGCATTTCACCTTTTGAGATTTATTTATCTGGATACAAGTAGGCTTCATTCATTCATTTTAACCAGTGCCAATGGTCAAAATTCTTTGTATGACTAAACCAGTTTATTCATTCCTCCATTATTTACCCTACCCATTCCACAGATATTTGCTTTTTCCACTTGAATGCTACCAAAACCAATTCTGCAATGAAAATCTTTGCACACATTTTCTCATACAGATATGTGAGAATTTCTGTAGGATATATTTCTAAAAGTACATATGCCAAGTATAGCATATAAGCATCTTAAACTTTACTAGATATTATCATATTGCTCTTCAAATAGGGCGCACCATTTCCAACAGTGATATATAAAAATTCTCATTACCTTAAATTCTGGGTTGCTTATGGTGTTATCTGATCTTTTAGTCCTGCCAATCTATGTGAAATGGTAAATCTTTATCAAATTTGAATCTCTGCAATTACTAGTTAAGTATATTTATTGGTCTTTGTTTTTTTTTCCTCTTCTAAGAATTGTCTGTATCCTTTATTCAGTTAAAAAATTTTTTTTAATGTTTAATTATTTGAGGGAGAGGGAGACAGAGTATGAGTGGCGGAGGGGCAGAAAGAGAGACACACACACAGAATCCCAAGCAGGCTTCAGGCTTCGAGCTGTCAGCACAGAGCCAGACACAGTGCTCGAACTCACGAACCACAAGATCGTCACCTGAGCTGAAGTCTGACACTTAACCAACTGACCCACTCAGGGGCCCCTTGGTTGAGTTTTCTACTTATTTTTCCTGTTGATTTGTAGTTGTTTTTTGTACAACCAATTATTTCTTGTTATAATATCTTCTTTTAATGTGTGGGTTTTCAATCTATGATTAAAAAGAGCTATTAAAAATTTTACCTTTAAGGTAGTCAGATTTATTAATTTTGTCATCATGGCTTTACTTTAGTCTTTTTTAATAATTCATTTCTTATACCAATATCTTAGTTTTTTTATTATTAAAATTCTGATATTTATATTTAGGTCTTTAATCTACCTAGAAGTTACATTTGTGTATGAGGTGAGAATGGGATCCGATCTTAATCTTCCAAATGAGAATCAGTTGCCTGCATACAATCTGTTTATTCTTTCACAGCTGATTTGTAATATATCCATCATATACCAAATTCCTCTTTATAAATGGGGCTGATTCTAGACTCTTTTCTATTTTTTTAATCCATATGTCAATACCATACGGTTTATACAAATATAATTTTGTAGTATGAATCTAGCGGGGCAAGTTCCACTTCTCATTCTACTTCAAAAGTATCTGGGCCATAGCCAAGTCTACATTGAGACTTGTTTTCATATATGCTATTAAAATTAGTTTGTTGGCTTCCACGAAAACCCTTTTGGGCAATTTTTAAACTAATTTGGCAAGAAATGATATCTCAGAACTTTGAGTCTTCCCATTCATAAACATAAAGACTCTTCAGTTATGCAAGTAATTTTTATATTATTCAATAAAGTTTTATGTTTTTCCTCTTAACAGCTTATAGATCTTTTGTTAGATTTATTCTTAGATACCTTTTAGTTTTTATTGCTATTTTAAATAATATTTAATAATATTTTAGTAATTTCATTTTTAGCTGTTTTTGTATCATATACAGAAATGCTATTGATTTTTATATATTAAATTTAAATCCAGCAACTTTGCCAAACTCCATTAATTTTCATGGTTTAATAGATTTTCCTGAATTTTTCAACTTCGACACTGTATCATTCTGGTGAGTTATTCCTTTGAACGTTATGTGATGTTTTCCCCTGTGAAAGACTAAATAGAGGAAGAGCTTCCTCAATATATGCCTAAAATGGGAAATGGCTTATCTGTTTTTTCCTAATATCCCTTTCACTGCATGCACAACTCTGTAAAACTCTCAGTTTTATTCACAGCTCTTCATTCCAATTGCCTTGTCAAAAATCCTAATGTCTTTTTGATTTTCCCAGGCTGGGATTTAAAATCCAAGGCTCATGCATTACCAGCTCTGATCACAGTTTGCCAAAACATCAATTTGCATCCCTATTTTTCATCATTTCTAGCACTTGGGGATTTGTTTCCTCTGAACCCAGCTTTGCATTGACAGAGAGAGAGAGAGAGAGAGAGAGAGAGAGAGAGTTTGGTATATTTTAGGCATTAGTTTTAGGTATTTGTAGCAGTGGGATCTTCATACTTGATTAACCTATCATTTTGCTAGAATGGGAGATCTTTAGTAATTTTCTTTTAAAACCAACTTGTTAAAAAAAGTTCTGTAAAGAAAAAAATCAGTAATAGGAAAGGTATTAAATGGTATGTAGGTTGCATTCCCTGAGAAGCAGACTCTAAGAGTTTAGGGTGTTTATTAAGATACCCCAAGGGAAAATGAACATGTCAAAAAACAAGAATGAATGTGAAAGCATTATGTTCAACTGTAAAACAATATTCAAATATACTCTATAAATGGAAGGCTCTCTTATGTTTATGTGGCACTTAGAGTATAGTATATTGCAAAGAATGCTGAATTTGGAGTCAGAAGACCTGATTTTGCATCCTAGCTTTATATAAAAAGAACCCAACTCAATTTAACTCAGCAAATATTGATTCACATTAAGTATGTGACAGATACAATGCCACGCACAGATCTTGCCTTGAAGTAATGGGAGTGAAAATGCTATTGGTTATTATTTGACAAATTCTAGGTAGGGGAACAATAGAAAATGGGTAAACAGTTCCTCTCTTTTCAAGATGTGGAGAAACATATTCATGTTCTAGAAGCAGCTTGATGTTAATCTCTTTGATCTCTAATAGGTTATTATATATGGTTTGTAAGCCTTGAGTTAAGGATATGTGGTCACTAAGAATTAGGAAAGGTTTTTGATAATGTTAAGTAAAATAAAATCTCATTTCTCCAATGTGGAAGACTAGTAAGTCTTGGAAATAGCACTTTTATAGAACTTTTATAGAACACCTATATTCCATGTTTTATGATATCCTATGTGTAAAATGCTAACGTGGGAACTGAACGGAGAATAAGGATTTTAGCCAGCTTGATAACCATGTATAACCTATATTCCTGGTTAATTCTACATCCTGTGAAGTTCAAAAGAGATAGAGAAGGTTACTCTACTCTCTTAACTTGTGATTCAAGAGGTACTATTCCTAGACTGTCTCACATTGACCCACAGTGAAACCAACAACTCTTCAAGTTGTTCCAAAGAATATTCACTCTTGAAAAGCATTTGTCAGGAATATAGATTTTTACCAATGATTTCATAGAGCAGAATGAAAGATCATTAATTCTAAGAACAAAAACAACTTTAATGGTCATCTTAGGCATCACTGATTTTAAAATATCAGTTGGGTTTCCCCAACTTTGGATTTGTGTTGGTTTCTCAAGTTAGCACAGTCAATAGCCATCTTTCTGGCTCCTTATGTCTGCTCTCTTTGTATTTGTTCTCCCATTCTCTTTTCTTCTCACTCCTGCAAAAACAACAAACTTCTTCTCCCTGGCTCTACAGTGCAATTTCTTTCCATGTGTAAATATTTGGAATCAGCTGACACCAGGCTTCTGTGTTGAGTTGGAGGTGGGGGATCAGGAAGAGACGTTTACCTACCTTTTATTCACAAATACCTATTAAGCTATCTTCCATAACAAGGTCAGTGTACACTGTACAAGGCACTCTGATAAATAAGGTTTTATTTTCTCAACCTCATCACTAGATTTTTATGTGGTTGATCAGTGGGTAAATATAATTCTAGAGATTTATGGTAGGTTAACCTCTAAATTTGGCTGTATCTTGATAACACTTCTTAAAAAAAAACTTGGGGTAAAAGATTGGAAAGATGTTTATCAAAATTTTGAGTGACAGAAAACTAAGAGAATAGCTTATGAATTAACTGATATAATAGTTGGACACAATGAAATTTAATAGACATCAGTGTAAAATTTTATACTTCGATTCAAAAATTTAGATGAACACATATGGATTATGTGTTGGTTGTCATGGTCAATTCTATCTGTCTACCTGGCTAAGCTAGAGTCCTGTCATTAAATCAAAGAGCTGTTGTTTCTGTGAGGGTATTTTATAGATGTGGTTAACAACCATGAGCAGGTGACTCTAAGCAAAGGAGATAATCTAGGTTTGTCTGATATAATCAGTTAAAAGGTTTTACGAATGGTACTGGGGTTTCCCTGAGGAAGAAAAAGCCCAAGAGTTCCAGCCTGCTCTTCTTGACAAACTACCTTACAGATTTGGACTTGCCTAGCCAACTCCCAGAATCACACTAGCCAATTCATTGCAATAAATCCTTTAATATATATTTCCTACTGGTTCTTTATGTTCTGGTTGAACCCTGACTGATGCATTGGGCTCACTTTCAGGTGTGAAAAAGATTTCAATTTGCTCTAAGTTTGTTATGAATCATCACTGTGAGTGGGTGCTCCAAATAGCATATAGGATCTTAGAAACAATATGTACAAGGTACAGTATTTGGGGAGGTTAGGCACCAGCTTCATTGTAGGAGTCCACAGAGGGGTTGGGTTGTTCTTTCCAGCTCCCACTACCATAATTTAATACACACTAACACCTAAGATCACTGTCAGGAAGTGATTCTGGTTTAATGTTAATAACTCTATAAGCAACAAATATATTAAATAATGTTATAAGCTGCATTGTATGATATAGTGAGCTTAGTCACAGATATCTAAGTAGGAGTTGCTAGAGATAACTGATGAAGGATATTAGTCTAGAACATCTCCAAATTTCCCTAATTAATTCTATGATTCTGTACCTTTACTTTTAATACCTATACTTTTATTGCTTGTCACTAAAAGTCCTCATTCTTGTCGTTTATGCTATCTAATTTCCCTTGTTTAGAAAACCCAGTGTATTGGGTGTCTTCTGACTGCCTTTCTAGATCCTCTCCATCCTGCTCTATGTCCTGGGACACAAACCCCTATGGACTCCATCAATGGTCTCCCTTCCCTTGCAGCTTCTGGTTAGGGTTGGTTGAAAGGCACCAGCAGGAAATATGAAGGGAAGAGAGTGAGGCAGGGATATTTATTCGCTGGCTCCTCAATCTGGGTTGCTGCAGGATGGCTTTATCACTTGTCCTGAGGTCACATTTCTATCAGAAAGCTCTCTCTATGGCAAGCCATGAGAGACTCTTGAATGCTGACAAAAACTGAGGACTGATGGATGTGGGGGGGAGGGGGGATGGGCATGGAGGAGGGCACTTGTGGGGATGAGCACTGGGTGTTATGTGGAAACTAATTTGACAATAAACTATTTGTAAAAAAAAAAAAAAAAAAAAGAAAGCTCTCTCTACATAATATACCTCTTAGTTTCTTTCTCAGCATTCCAGTAGCTACTACTGCCCTATGACCCTTCAGACCCAGGTGTGGTAATAGCATTGCTGTTACTAGCCTGGGGGTTACTTGGTGGTTTCCTTATATCTGTCTATACTTTTGAAATGAATTAGTTAATTCATTAATGTTGTTTGTATTTATTTTGAGAGAGAGAGCACGTGGGGGAAGGATAGAGAAAGGGGGAGACAGAATGCCAAGCAGGCTCTGTACTCCATGGTCAGCACACTCCATGGTCAGCGCAGAGCCCGACACGGGGCTCGAGTTCACAAACTGAGATCATGACCTGAATGGAAATCAAGAGTCAGATGCTTAACCAACCGAACCACCAGGTACCCCCGTCTACACTTTTAGAAATAAACCCTTTATTAAACTTTTCTTAAATGACTCCATTTAAATGTGCTATTTGTTTCCTATCAGAACTCTACCTTGATACTTCAGGTACATGCATGTCAACATTTTTATGTCATATCCAGAGCTCTTCAACTGAGCAGTGAAGCAGTCCTTGGGAGTAAATGTGGAAGAAAACACTCCAAAATTATATTGAGATTAAAAAAATTAAAAATCATTATCAAATAAGACTCACATAAAAATTATCAACTAGAATCAATAAGAATTTCTGGAATCTCTTAGTTCTCAATTTCTATCTATTGATAGAAATATTGGTCTTATTAACAGTGACCACCTTTCTATATGTGTACTTCTGTCAGAAAGAAGTATTTTTCTAATTTATGTAAATCTTCAGACTCTTAGAAGACAGGGCTTCTCAAATGTCCTTGGAACATTGAGGTATTCAGTGATGAATGCATGTACACTCTCTGGGGGTCTGGAGAACAGGAAGGCATTTCTCTGAAGTCTTTGTTTTGATATCAAAACATGAATTTTGAAATCTTTAACATACATTATAGCTGTTAGTTCTAAAATAAAAATGTTTTCAACTATTTACTATTATTTACTTCCCTTAAAACCTTCAAGTAAATTTGGTGCTCAGGAAATTGCAGCATTTTTATCATGTAGTTCAATATTTGCCCAAAGCCATTTTGAGGAGCATGACATTAAAATGTCTTGATTATTGTCACCTTACTTTTGTGAGAAGCATATGGCATAATGCCTAGAGAACTTTGGCACCAGACCATCTAAGTTCAAATTCTAGTTCTCCTACTAAATAACTTTTGTGATGCAAAGCAAATATTTCTCTGTGCTGCAGGTTTCATGTGTTATAAAGTAGAGATAGTATAACCTATTTTATATTGGATAAAGCACTTAAGACAATATAGAAAATTCTCAATTAGAGATAGCTTATTATTTATTATTAGAGATATAATATAACCACTTCTACATAAGGGAAAGAGATCTATTTTGAAGGGTGGTATTATTTACTCTTTTATTTTTTACTTTATTATATTTATAAATTCCAGTATAATGAACATATAGTTTTATATTAGTTTCAGGCATACAATGTAGTGATACACTTATTTACTTATTTTATTTTATTTTTTTAAAGTTTATTTACTTATTTTGAGAGAGATAGAGAGAGAGAGAGTGAGTAGGGGAGGTGGGGAGAGGGAATCCCAAGCAGGATCTGTGCTGTAAGCATAGAGCCCAATATGGGGCTCAATCTCATGAACTGTGAGATCATGACATGAGCTGAAATTAAGATTTGGATGCTTAAGACAATTTGACAGTAAATTTTATTTAAAAAAATGTAAGCAATGAACCATGGGAATCTACGCTCAAAACCAAGAGCACACTGTACACATTGTATGTGTACAGCCAATTTGACTATAAATTATATTAAAAAAAAAAGATTTGGATGCTTAACCTACTGAGTCACCCAGGCAAGACTCACTTATTTACTCTTTTAAACAGAAGTTCCTTCAACAATCTCTACCTTCCTTACTTGCCAAATTAAGCAATACTTTTCTTTTTCTTTTTTTTTCTAGTGTTTTATTTATTTCTAAGAGAGAAACAGAGAGAGAGAGAGAGAGAGAGAGAGAGAGAGAGAGATTGAGAGTGTAAGGAGGGGAGGGTCAGAGAGAGAGAGGGAGATACAGAATCTGAAACAGGCTCCTGGCTCTGAGCTAGCTGTCAGCACAGAGCCTGATGTGGGGCTCAAATGCACGAACTGTGAGATCATGACCTGAGCCAAAGTCAGAGGCTTAACTGACTGAGCCACCCAGGAGGCCCTACTTTTCATTTCTTCTATCTAACTTACTTACTGATGTCCACAACACACTAAATACTTGCAGCTAGTGGGATTCTTTTTAGTAAATGTGTTCAGTTCTGTTCCCCCACCTGGCATGCTTATCAATGATCTGGAGTGTTTGATCCCAAACCTCTCTGGGTCAGTTTCCCTGTTTATTGTAATTATAGAATTTAATTAGAAATATGTAAACTGGAGCAGCTGGGTGGCTCAGTAGGTTAAGCCTCCAACATCAGCTCAGGTCATGATCTCATGGTTGCTGAGTTTAAACTCCACATCGAGCTGGCTGCTGTCAGCATGGAGCCTGCTTCAGAACCCTCTGTCCTCCCCTTTCTCTGCCCCACCCCACCTGTGCTCTCTCTCTCTCTAAAAACTAAATAAAACATTTAAAAAATATGTAAACTGATTACAAAAAGAAAATGTATTTCTATTAATGTTATTGAAAAAAAATGAAAAATCTTGATAAAGGAGAGCCCTTAATAATTATCCAATTTAATTTTAGGTGAAGCATCTATAAATTACTGAGGAAAAAGTCTACAAATATCTGGAAGGATTCTGTTCACAGATTGTTCCATAAATGTTTTTAGTCCCTTGTTCATTGAAAACGTAAGATGAGAAATCATGGATGATGCAGTTTGAGTGTGGTTTGTACTAGAAATAACAATCATTAGACCAATGCTAAATAAAAGGCAAGCTATGTTTCTACATCAAAAAATGGTCAAATGAATATTTCAATGTATATGACTTAGATTTAAAATAAAGATGTTACATAATTTTATAATGCCATTAAAAACTGATACCCTTAATTTTTCTCTGCCAAAGAAGTTTCCCTCTCTTAAAAAAGATGCTAATAAGATAGAAATTCATACATATCTGTTAGAAAAGAGACAGTTTTCATGAGACAGACTTAAATGTTGGAAATGATTCCTAAGTTTTATAATTGAGGGCTAGTTAACTGATTCTAGTTAACTGATTCATACAGAAGCTATGTAGACATTGTTTATATTTTCTAGACCCTTCTTGCATTCAGAGAAATCTATCAACTGGGTATGTTTTTCCTAGGAAAAGATTTAGATTGCTAGATTAGAAAAAAAAAGGGACACTATATGAATTTTGGTTTTGTTTTAAGTATGAGTGTTTCTATTAGAATAATAAGTATTTTATCCACATAATTTTGGAGATTTTTTAAAAAAATGTTTATTTACACTTGAGAGAAAGTGAGTTGGAGGGGCAGAGAGAGAGGGAGACAGAGAATCCCAAGCAAGCTCTGCACTGTTGGCTAGTAGCTCGATGTGGGGCTGGAATTCATGAACAATGAGATTATGACCTGAGCTGAAATCAAGGGTCGATGCTACACCAACTGAGCTACCTAGGCACCGCTGGAGATTTTTTTTAATCCATGAGTCCTAATTATCAACCTTGCTTATTATCATTAGAACAAATTCTGAATTTAAAAGAAGCTGAAAAAATTTAAAGCTTTTGTGTGTATAAATATTTATGACTATATTCTAAGATTTTTCAGAAAGTAGATCTCAAATTTTATTTTAGATTACATCAAGTAATTTTTAATTTACATGTTAGAAAGAATTCTACTTACAATGATTTTTATTTCTTTTCGAGAGATCTTTATTTTGAATTCCTTTTATTCTTAATTTATGTTGAATCTTCTTTCTTCCTAAGGCATTTTCTCTTTGATGGATTACTTTAAGCAATTTTCTTCGTTCCAATATATGTGATAAAAATTGCTTGACTTCATTCACTGATACCTACAAAGAAAAATAGTTTTGCTAATTTTTCATGGGTAACTTAAAAATGAAACAAAAAAAGTGAAAATTTCATCTGTTCATGTCAAAAATACTAGAAATCATTTTCACTAGGAAATACTCGAATTCCTGCTTTTTTCAAATCAAAATAATAGATGACTTAAAGAATTCATTTTAATAAATGTTTACTTATTTTTGAAAAAGAGAGGGAGCCAGTGAACACTGGGAAGGGTCAGAGAGAGAGGGAGACACAGATTCTGAAACAGATTTCAGCCTCTGATCTGTCAGCATAGAACCTGATGCAGGGCTCGAACCCACGAACCATGAGATCATGACTTGAGCCAAAGTTGGACACTCAACTGACTGAGCCACCTAGGTGCCCCTATATAAAAACATTTTAAACCTACTGCATTTTCATCTGAACTGCAGAGCCATGCATTAAAACCTAAATGTTATAAATGAAATAAAATAGTAGGAGAATTGAACCAATTTTACCCTTCTAGTGGGAAGTTGTCATGGTGATATCAATTGTGTGACTAAAAAAATGAAGATGTTGGTAGTCCTTATATATTACAATTTAAAAATGGATGGGAAGTATAGTGCTCTTGTGACTGTATGGACAAAAATGTAAAAAAAAAAATGCTTTCTAAAGTACTTTCCAGAAGTTATATAATTAATATATTTTAACTAAGGAGATGGATTTGGGGGGATTTTTTAAAACATTTATTTATTTTTGAGAGACAGAGAGACACAGTGTGAGCAGAAGAGGGCAGAAAGAGAGGGAGACACAGAATCTGAAGCAGGCTCCAGGCTCTGAGCTTTCAGCCCAGAGCCTGATGCGGGGTTCGAACTCACAAACTGTGAGATCATCATGACCTGAGCCGAAGTTGGCCACTTAACTGAGTGAGCCACCTAGGTGCCCCTGGAGGGATTGTTTTTGAGTAGTAAAAAATAATGAAGATTTTAAGAGAGAAAATTAGAAAGCTTTATGGAGATACATATTCATGATTTACATATCTACTTTTTCAGGCAAGATTATTTTTGGAGACTGAAAAAATTCCTTTATTTGTCAACCACCACTTCAAGAAGAATTAAAGTTTTTATTTATTTGCTTTTTATACAAAACCACAATTTAAACTCCCTCTTTTAAAGATCACTTTCTGGAATGCTTAATGCCTTCCTGTGTGGTAGCTAAGGCATTAGAGCAGTGACACAGATGCTAGAGCTTGCTGGGACATAAAGTCATGTAAGGGCTTTTTTTTTTTTTTTTTTAAACAGCTTTATTGAGGTATAATTCATATACTATGAGTGCATAATTGTACATTTTAAGGTGCACAGCTCAGAAGCACCTGCGTGGCTCAGTCAGCTAAGCGTCCTACTTTGGCTCAGGTCATGATCTCCTGGTTCATGGGTTCCAGCCCCGTGTCGGGCTCTGTGCTGACAGCTTAGAGCCTGGAGCCTGCTTCGGATTTTGTGTGTCCCTTTCTTTCAGCCTCTTTCCCACTCACATTCTGTCTCTTTCTCTCAAAAATAAATAAACATTGAAAAAACATTAAAAAAATAAAGTGTACAGCTCAGTGGTTTTTAGACTATTCACAGAAGGGTACGACTACCACCACAGTCAATTTTAGAACATTTTTATCACCTCAAGAAGGAACCTTGAGTCCTTCAGCTATGAGCCTCCCTATTCTTTCATTCCCTTTCCCCCAGCCTGAAGCAACCACCGATCTATGGTTTGTCTTTATGGATTCCTCTCTTTTGGATTTTCATATGAATGAAATCATAGGGTATATGGGTGTTTGTGACTGACCTTGTTCACTTAGCGTAACATTTTCCAGGTTGATTCATGTTGTGTAGCATGTATCAGCAGTTCATATGTTTTTATGGCCAAATAATATTCCTTACATGGATATACTGCATTCTGTTCATATACTTGTCTGTTGGTGTACATTTGAGCTGTTTCCACATTTTGGCTATTATGAATAATGCTGTTATAAACATTCATGTACAAGTTTCTGGGTGGATATGTAAGGACTTTAAATGTGATTGTTTTTATTGTAGGGTGGCCAGATTCAGCAGATAAAAATACAAGATGCCCAGTTAAATTCGAACTTCACGCAAGCAATGAATTTTTTTTAAAGTAAGAATGTGACAAATATTGCATGTTAACAAACAGACCCACCCCATGTGTGATGGCTCAGAATCAACAGGCAGGTATTTAAGTCAGTGGCAGCTCTGCTGTGTGCTGTCATTCAGAGCCAGGCAGACAGAGGCTATGCCAAGCTTCAGCATGTGGATTCCAAGGTTTCCCTGAGCATTAACATCTAGCAGACAGAAAGGGATAGAGCATAGAAGAACATGTACAGAAAAGGACTTTTGTTTTGTTTTATTTCATTTGGTTTGCTTTTTTCTTCCCTCCCCTCCCCTCCCCTCCCCTTCTCTTCTCTTAAATGGGCCAGACCTGGAAGTGGCACACAGAGGCATACATTTTCCATTGGCTGAAACTGTCACAGGGTCTCACCCAAATGCCAGGAGAGAATGGAAACAATGTATCTGGACATCAGGAAGAAGTGCACATGGACCTGGATGAACCTCCAACATTCTTTGGTACAATGTGATTAGCATGTCATTGCCATGAAAGGAAAAATTTTCAATTAAAAAAGTCAGTAGCTTTGGAGAGTAGGCAGTACAAGTTTGGCAAACACTTCTGATTGTCTGATGTTATTCTTTCTATATCCTTCTATAGAGGCCATGTTTTTGGATTTTGATTCCTTTTCTACCTGCTGAGAGTGGGAAGGGCAATAGCCAGCTGGAGTATAATGCAGCCCCAGCAGACAGCCCTTCTATACTCTAGAAGGCACTCAAAGATTATATAATTCAATAGTAAGTATTTTCTAAGTGTTTATCTCAGGGCTTGTTCTAAGAACTGGAGAGACAGCCATAAAAAATTCTTTGCATTCAAAAACTTACATTCTGGTGGAAAAATAAAAATCAACTGATAAAAGGAGGTTTTTCTTTATGTTAGAATATCATTATTAAAACTAAGTCTCCAAACATCTGAAAATGATTAATATCTTCACCCACACTGTTGGTTACCTTTCAGTTTTGGTGATTGTTTCCTTTACTGTGCAGTATCTTTTCATCTTGATGAGGTCCCAATAATTCATTTTTGCTTTTATTTCCCTTTCCTCCAGAGACATGTCAAGTAAGAAGTTGCTGTGTCTGAGGTCAGAGAGGTTGCTGCCTATTTTCTCCTGTAGGATTTTGATGGTTTCCTGTCTCACACTTAGGTCTATCATCCATTTTGAATTTATTTTTGTGTATGGTGTAAAAAAGTGGTCTAGTTTCATTCTTCTGCATGTTGCTCTCCAGTTATCCCAGCATCATTTGCTAAAGAGACTGTCTCTTTTCCATTGGATCCTCTTTCCTGCTTGTCGAAAATTAGTTGGTCATATATTTGTGAGTCCATTTCTGGGTTCTCTATTCTAGTTCATTGATCTGTGTGCCTGTTTTTGTGCAAATACCATAGTGTCATGATGATTACAGCTTTGTAATACATCCTGAAGTACTGTAATTGTGATGACTTAAAAGGAGGTGTCTTTTTTTTTTTTTTCAAAGAGTAGGGATAGAATTGATAAAAGTTGGTGTTATTTGACATAGGACACTGAGGGACAAGTTCTCTGATAAAATTTGAATAGACCCCTATGTGGGTAAGGAGGGAACAGGAAAGAGACTTCTGGCAGAGTGATAAGTAAAAGCAAAGGCTCTGAAGGAGGAGCACACCAGTGTCCAGTAAGTAAGATGGAGTAGCTGTAGCAGAATGGGGGAGGAAAGTAGTAAATAAGGCAGAGGCGGCCCTGAGGTCACCATCATGATTATGAATTGTGTTTTGTGTGAAGGGGAGACTTTTGAAGCGTTCTGAGTGGAAGAGTGATACTGACTGCCTTGAATTTCAAAAGGGTCACCCTTTTTGGTGGTGGGAAAGGGTGGAAAGAGGGAGGTTCCTGAGCATTGATGGTGGCAGTGAAGAAGATGGTAGGGTGATAGTGGATGGTTTTTGAAGGTAGTTCAGAGGTACTACTGACAGGATTTTCTTTTGAAAGATTTATAATGTGCATTTTAGTTTTAAAACAGCAAACACAATGGAAGTCCGTTTTTAAACTCTAAGTTTAAAGTATGTGCTTTGCAAATGTTTCTAAACTCCTAAGAGCCATTGAGGACCAGCCACAGCTCTCAATCAAAGTGACACGGTGTTCCAAAATGCCTTACCCCACCCTACTGTCTCTTCACTTCTCTGTATCCTCAAGATTCATGGCTGGATGAGTTTTTCTTAAGCATCTGTTTGACTATATCACCGCCCAACTCAGATACCTTCAGTTCTCAGTGACAACAGTATAAAAATCAAACTCGTTTGGACAGAATCTAAGATTCTTCACAGTCTAGCCTAAAATGCCATAGTAACCTTACTTCTTACTACTCCCATACCTACATGGACATTTACAACAGCCAAACTCTTCTACCCTATGTTCCCCAAACAGAAGGCTTCTTTCCTACCCTCTCACCCTTGCCCTTGCTTATTCACTTTTCATTGCTCACTCTTTCCTATTTTCCAAATATCACTCTTGCTCCCAGGCCTACCTCAAATTCTTTCTCCTCAATGCTCTCCCATTTCACTCTGGCTCACAGTGATTTCCCTTCCCTCTAACCTTCTGGTGCCTTCCCTTCTTGGTTAGCAGTAGCTCACTGCTCTATGGTCTCTACAGCTGAGATCATTCTATAGCATACATTTCATGTTTTATCTACTCAATTAATTATAGATGCTTTGTAAACCTTTTTGTATAGTTCTCATCTCAAGTAGAATGCCTTGAGGAAGGGGGGATCCTAATGAATGTGTGGATTTATTTGGGGGAAATCATATGTTTTCTTTTTTTTTTTTTTTTAAATGTCTGTTTATTTTTGAGAGAGAGAATGTGAGCAGGGTAGGGGCAGAGAGAGGGAGACACAGAATCTGAAGAACACATTATCAATAGCTTCTTATTTAAAAAAGTAAGGCTTCTGCTAAGGCTAGAGGCTTAACTTAAGGATTTTTGCAGCGTATTGTTTGGATGATAATTAAAAAGTTTTATTCTTAAAACAACAAACAATTTTACTTTTTTAAAACATTTTTAAAATGTTTATTCATTTTTGAGAGATAGAGAGACACAGCATGAGCAGGGTAGGGGCAGAGAGAAAGGGAGACACAGAATCTGAAGCAGGCTCCAGGCTCCAAGCTGTCAGGACAGGGTCTGAACTCACAAACAGGGAGATCATGACCTGAGCCCAAGTCAGACACTCAATGGACTGAGCCACTCAGGTACCTCACAAGTGTACTTTTATATACACAAGAAACTTTGATAACTTGTTAACATATGAACAGGTAGCTTAATCATAGTTGTTCATCATAATTACTCATACTCAAAAATAAATGTGTTATCGATTTTAAAAATTTCATTTACGTTTCATTCTTAGTATTTTCTGTTCACCACTGATTAGCTGTGTCTTACTGTGGGCAAGTTAATTGTGACTCAGTTTATAATAAATGTAAACAATAAATGTAAATATAAAATGAGAGTAATAGTATTGCCTACCTCACTGGATTGCTGTGAAGATCATACAAGTTAATATATGTGAAAAGCCTTATACATAGTAAAATTCAATATATATTATCTATTATTATATTGACTATATATGTATTCTGTGTAAATAAATGTTACTGTTTTTCTGTTTTGTATTCTAAACTACTAGGACTTAGGTACTTTGGCTATTTAATGTGATTTGTTCATCAGTGAACTATGAGGACTTCAGCTTGGGAAATCAGTAAACATTATTTGGTTTTTTGAAGTATAGCTTTTTATCTCCTAAGCAGAATATCTAAAAACCTTTTCACTAGCAGAAAATACTCTTATTCTATATATTTTCTGGACTAATTTCACTTAAGGCCAGTGAACAGCAATTTTAGCATATACTAGGACCCCACTGCTGCCAGAGATGTATTTGATGCTGAATATAAGTTAGACCCCCAATTTTCTTTTTTTCTTTTCTTAATGTTTTATTTATTTTTGGGAGAGAGATAGAGACAGCATGAGCAGGGGAGGGCTAGAGAGAGAGGGAGACACAGAATCTGAAGACAGGCTCTAGGCTCTGAGCTAGTTGTCAGCACAGAGCCTGACGTGGGGCTCGAACCCACGAAGTGTGAGATCATGACCCGAACCGAAGTTGGATGCCCAACCGACTGAGCCACCCAGGCGCCCTTAGACCCCCAATTTTCTTTTTACAAATAGTTTATTGTCAAATTAGTTTCCACATAACACCCAGTGCTCATCCCCACAAGTGCCCTTCTCCATGCCCCTCCCCCCCCACATCCATCAGTCCTCAGTTATTGTCAGCATTCAAGAGTCTCTCATGGTTTGCCTCTCTCCCTTTCCCCCACCATTTCCCCCCTACTTCTCCCCCTTGTTCCTCAGTTAAGTTCCTCCTAATCCTCCTATATGTGCAAACATATGATATTTGTCCTTCTCTGCCTGACTTATTTCACTCAGCATAACACCTTCAAGGTCCATCCATGTTGCTACACATGGCCAGATTTCATTGTTTCTCATTGCCATGTAGTATTCCATGGTATAGATAAACCACATCTTCTTGATCCATTTGTCCATTGATGGACACTTAGGCTCTTTCCATGTTTTAGCTATTGTTGAGAGTGCTGCTATGAACATTGGGGTCCATGTGCTCCTATCCATCAGCATTTCTGTATCCCTTGGGTAAATTCCTAGCAGTGCTATTGCTGGGTCATAGGGGAGTTCTATTGTTATTTTCCTGAGAAACCTCCACACTGTGTTCCAGAGGGGCTGTACCAGTTTACATTCCCACCAACAGTGTAGGAGGGTGCCCGTTTCTCCACATTCTCGCCAACATCTCGAGTTCTCTGATTTGCTCATTTTAGCCACTCTTACTGGCGTGAGGTGGTAGCTCAGTGCGGTTTTGATTTGTATTTCCCTGATGAGGAGGGATGCTGAGCATCTTTTCATGTGTCTGTTGGCCATCTGGCTGTTCTCTTTGGAGAAGTGTCTGTTCATATCTTCTGCCCATTTCTTCACTGGGTTGTTTGTTTTTCGGGTGTGGAGTTTGGTGAGTTCCTTATAGATTTTGGATATTAACCCTTTATCTGATATGTCATTGGCAACTATCTTTTCCCATTCCGTTGCTTGCCTATTAGTTTTGTGGGTTGTTTCCTTTGCTGTGCAGAAGCTTTTAATCTTGATGAGGTCCCAATCATTTATTTTTGCTCTTGATTCCCTTGCTTTTGGGGATGTGTCAAGTAAGAAGTTGCTGCGGTGGAGGTCAAGGAGGTTGCTTCCTGCTTTCTCCTCTAGGGTGTTGATAGTTTCCTGTCTCATGTTCAGGTCCTTTATCCATTTTGAGTTGATTTTTGTGCATGGGTGAGAAAATGATCTAGTTTCATTCTTCTGCATGTTGCTGTCCAGTTCTCCCAACACCATCTGTTAAAAAGGCTGTCTTTTTTCCATTGGATATTCTTTCCTGCTTTGTCAAGGATTAGTTGGCTGTATACTCTTGGGTCCACTTCTGAGTTCTCAAGTTCCATTGGTCTATGTGTCTGTTTTTGTGCCAATACCATACTGTCTTGATGATGACAGCTTTGTAGTAGAGGCTAAAGTCTGGGATGGTGATACCTCCAGTTTTGGTTTTATTTTTCAGTATTACTTTGGCTATTCGGGGTCTTTTGTGGTTCCATACAAATTTTAGGATAGTTTGTTCTAGTTTTGAGAAGTATGCTGGTGCAATTTTGATTGGAATTGCATTGAATGTGTAGATTGCTTTGTAGACCCCCAATTTTCAATGACAGCAATATGACTAGTGTTAATGGGATTTTAATAGCCTTCTCAAATAGTTTCTGGGAGGTAGGAGGTATGAAATGATCAAGTAATGAATCAACCTTGTTCTTTAAGAGCTATGAGAATCAGTGATTCATTCGTTCAACACTTTTATGCTGGACATTCATAAGGAATTGGAAGATAGAGTGGCACATAAAACAGGAATCTGTCTGATGGTATGAAGCTTCTATTTGTGAGAAGACAATAGCCAGTAAACAAATAAGAGAACTAGTTAGTGTCAGGTGTGAATACATGCTATGAAAAGATTAAAATAAGGAGATGTAAAGAGTGTAAAGGTGTAAAGAGCGAAAAGCAGGATGAAGAGGGGTTGGTGAGCTAATTTAGACTGGATGCCCAGGAAAAGCGTCAATGATGAGGTGACTTTGGAGCCAAGAACTTAATTACAAGAAAGCAGCCCTCCATAGTTATGGAAGCAGAGCATTTCAGGCAGAGAGAATAGTAAGTTCCAATGCTCTAAGGTGGGGACAAACTTAAAAGATGCTTTTTTTTTTTTTTTTTTTGCCTTTCTGAGCTTAGAGCCAGTTTGCAGTGATTTGGCTACATCCACCAAGAATGTTAAAATCATCGGTAAATATAAGATCTATTATAGTGGCCTCCCCTTAGGAAAATGGTGAATAAAACTGAAATAAGCCAGCATGCCGAGTACATTTGCTCTTTCTGTGGCAAAACCAAGATGAAGAGGTAAGCTATGGAGCTGGCACTGTGGTTCCTGCAGGAAAATGGTAGCTAGTAGTACGTGGACCTATACCACCACTTTTCCATCACTGTAAAGTGACAAGACTGAAGGAATTGAAAGACCAGTAGAAACTCCACCATTTAAAACCCTGCTAGCCTGTAACAAATGCCTTAATTTAAGTAATAACAACAAAACAGTAACAACAAAGATATTTTCTTACTCTTCAGAAGCTCACAACATCAAGTTTAAGCAATATCAAATAGAAGTTTCATAAAGCTAAAAGAAAAAAAAAAAGAACCTTTTGGAAATTCCAAATTCCAATAACTGTTTTGGTACATGGTAGGCATTTTGTTGAATGAATGAACTTTATAATACAAAGATCTTTTAAATTTTAATGGGCTTGGTTATTCTAATTTGTAAACCAGGGATAATAATTAACCATTTAAATAACCAGTTGCCATTCTTCACAGATATGTTAGGAGTGAATAGTATATGCAGAGGGGTTTTACAAAGATTAAAGTATTACATAACTGTAAGATATGATTGTGAATATGAACTGTGAATATAATGACATAAATCAAGATACAAAATGTGTGGGAAAAACACCCTATCTACTGGAACAGGATATTAATCTCAAAAACAAGGTGTCTCAAAATAAGATGTCTCAAGAACAACATGTCTGTCTAGGTAAAGTAGAGAGTGGAACTGAGCCCTCTTGGAACTCTGGTGAAAGTGCTCAGTGCTGAGAGCTGGGCCACCTTTTCCTTGTTTTCACTGTTGCTCTTGGTGGTGGTGGTTGTCACAATGGCCCCTTGGCTGTACACTTGAATTGTTCCCTTAAGGGGCATCAGTTACTCCCTGTTAGTACAATAGTTACCTGGGGAACTACCACTTTTGTGATCAAAATCATTCTTTAACATTGAAGGATATAGTACAGAAAAATCCTGAAAATATTAGATCCTTAACACAAGATAAAATGTCTCTACACATTTTAAAAAATGTGTATATGTATTTTTACAGTGTGTTTGTTGGAGGAGCAAGGTAAAGGAGTAGATGATATTCTTTTATGTAGTATGGTGTTGTAGAGCCAGAAAGAGAAAAACTAGGAAAAGAGCAGCTATACTTGGGTGGGTCTAAAGAATTATAATGTAAATAGTAATTATCATAAAAGATAACCAGAATTTACCTGGTCTACAATGGGGTTAGAAATGGGGGAAAGTTGTTTTCAGCCAGATAGTATCTTATTTATTGTATGAAATAATATGGCAAGTTTAGTGAACTGAAATTACTTTACACTAGCTGTATTATAGCATGGATGTAAGGAATTTTGCATTAGAGAGATTTATAGTCCTTGGTATTTTCCTTTCTGCTGTCTGTGCTCTATGAGGTTGATACTGAGGAAATTAAAAAAACAACAACAACAAAACCCAGATACTCTTTTGGAAGTGGGTGAGATATACAAATACTGTACCCTGGCATGTTTTCTTATCTTTGACATGAAGATAGTGATTTTGTTTTTTTAATATTCTGAGATCTTTTAGAAGAGTTTATATCTTTTTTGATTGGCTATGCATGAGTAGAGCTGGGGTCCTTTCCATATTTACTATGTATGCCTCAACTACTAATGCTGCCATTGGGGAGGATACTTATGGGCCTGATGAACATCCTTGATCTCAAGAAACTCTTTAATTACAAAGGGCACTTTCATTTGTTATTGGGTAGGCACTGCATATCACAAGATATCAAGAGCCCACAGGGGAAAGTCAGATGACCTGATGAACTGGTGTCTTCTGTTACTTTCCACCTGCCTAAGGATAAACTGTAAACTTATGCCAAGGTCACTTCTATTTCTACAGATAATAATCCCACTGCTGATTATGGGATTTTTTGGTTATGGTAATGGGGAAGAGCTAAATTTGGAGAAGTTTAGAAACTGTTGAGATGTAGAGAAGAATTTTTAATTTATATAAACATTTTTTCCAACTTTCCTCCTTTAATCAGGATTTAAGATTTATTCATTTATTCAATAAACATTTATTTAATGCCTGCTATGTGCCAAGCACTGTTCTAGTTGCTGGGATAATAGCAGTGAAGAACACAGATAAAGTCCCCTGCTCTCATGGAATTTATATTCTAATGGAGGGAGAATAAGAACAAACATAGAAAAATATGATGTTATGCAGTGATAATTCTGAGAAGGAAAATATAGCAAGAAAGGGAGGCATAAGGTGTTGTGATAGGGCTTGCAATTTTAAATAGTGTGATTGCAATTTTACAGAATAGTCAGGGAAGGACCCTCTGAAAATATGACATCTGAGCAAAGACCTGAAGAAGGTGAGGACAATGATCTACATGGTTATCTGAATTCCAGATGTTCTAGGCAGAAAGAACAGAAAGGTGGGTCCATGCCTAGGAGTTTCTGAGGAATAGCACAGAGCCCAGGGTGTCCAGAATGGTGTTAAGGAGACGGTAATAGGAGACAATGTGAGACAAAAAGTAGTGGAGCCAGACCACAGAGCCTAATTAATAGGCAAGATGCTGGTTTTATGGTGTGAGATGGGATACCATGAAAGGGTTTCAAGTAAAGGAGCAACTTATAATGAGTTACATTTATAGGATTATGTTGGTTGCTGGACTGAGAATAGACTGAAAATGTAAAATCCCCTACTTCTAAGATGTCAGAAGAAATCATGAGGTTAATAAAGTTAAATAAGCATCTGTGACCATAAGCCAGACTGGTCTCTGTCCTTTTTGTGTTAATATTTAGGACCCTAGACAGGTTCTAAAAGAAAGTTCAGAGAAGTCTTATCTTCTCACAGTAGAATGAATAAATATTTGTTGAGTGAATAAATAAAAAACATTGACTGATAATGGAAAAAGAACAGAAACAACAGCTAAAGATTACTTGGCTAAGAAATTCTGAGCATGCTGAGTAAATAATACTTATAGTGCCTATAGCCTAAATTTTGTACTGGAGAAATATAATGGTTTAGCAAAATAATTACCTGTGTGGTGACATTTCTTTCTTTTTGCTTTTTATTATGCTTTTCTGCTTCGATATCTGCAATATACAAAACATTTTTATAAAATTAAAAATATTTTGTTTTTAAAATATCACTAAATAATTTCTTTTCTTAAAAATTTTATTTATTTTGAGAGAGAGGGAGAGGGTGTGTGCTAGTGTGGAGGGGCAGAGAGAGAGGGAGAGAGCGCCCCAACACGGGGCTTGATCTCATGAACTATGAGATCATGACCTGATCTCACAAGAAACCAAGAGTAGGATGCTTAACCAACTGAGGCACCCAGGTGCCCCTAAAATTTCACTAAATAATTTCTTTCTAAAAAAGTTTCTAAATAACTTTTAGGACTCTAACAATAATAGTGGAAAATAATTTAAATTTAAAGTTACCAGCAATGTGGTACAAAAGAATTCCTTCACTGATAATTTTTAAAGATGTAACTTTATACCAGAGACAATCTAAATACTTTAATCAAGCATCCTGAAATTGAGTTAATATGAAAGAGTTGGAAAAATAATAGACTAATTACAATAGCAGAAAACTTTCTGAGCTAGAACTTAATTAAAATGTGTCCATGTAAATAAATGTCATCCATTAATAAGAATATTAAAACATAGAAGGAATATAATCTTTTATATACTTATATATGCATTCATTCATATGTTGGAGAGATACTAAATATTAATATAGTTGAATGATATAAATATCTGAGAAGTGTAGGCTAGTATGATTATATCAGGCTTTGAAATCTAAGAAAATAATTTTCACAAGCATTTTTTAACAAATCTTTTTATAAAGAAGAGAATATATATACCATATAGAATACATATATAGTCATTGGTATATTTCATTTTTGCATAGACTTGAAATTTCTGAACTTACTGCTATGGAAAAATAAGTCTTTGAAAATCTGATATAACAGGGTATCAATAGTGGCATGTCTACCACATTAGTAAGACTGATAATTTTCAATTACTAAAAAAATTATTTAATGCACTGTAAAAATGACCTTACATATTTCCTGAAGTAAAACATGTACATATATGATATGTTAACTTTATAGGCTAAAGAATTTGACTCAAGACAAATATGGATAGGGGCAGCTGTGTGGCTCAGTCAGTTAAGCGTCCGACTTCGGCTCAGGTCATGATCTCATGGTTTGTGGGTTTGAGCCCTGTGTCGGGCTCTGTGCTGACAGCTAGCTCAGAGCCTGGAGCCTGCTTCATGAAGATTCTGTGTCTCCCTCTCTCTCTGACCCTCCCTGCTCATGCTGTCTCTTTCTCTCTCTCAGAAATAAATAAAAAACAATTTTTTTAATAAAAAAAAAGACAAATATGGATAGTCAGAATTTTATTTTTCCAGGAGTTGTGAGCTTGTACTTTTTGGAGCAGGTTATGGATATTCTAACGTAATCTCTGGCATTGTACTTATTAATTTGCTATGTTTTATTCTTTCTCTCACTGATGAACTTTAGTATTTGACCTCACAAATCTATGTCTTTTCTGTTTACTTTGTAAGCCAGACCTTGTAGAAACGGATTCCAGGTTGTTCAATACTTATTCCTCTGTCCAACTAGAGAAACAATTTGCAAATTCTAAATAAATATTCAGCAACTTCATGGAAACAAACTCATTAACATAAAGCATATGAACATTTTTTAAAGAAACATACTATAAAATTATATACATTAGGATTGCTCTTCAGGTTCAGGGTGTAAAATAAATTATGCCAGAATAAGAATGTTATTATAAATTAAAATTCCTTTATCCCAAATTTGCCAAGTGATCATTTTGGGGCCATGGATACTCATTAGGAGGCAATATAGCATCATGGTCCACCATGTGGCCTTTGAGTTAAACAGGCCTGTATGCTAGTCCTGATTTTGAATCTTTTTAAGTAATTCATTATAGTAATCCAATAAGATAATCTGTGTAAAGTATTTAGCATGGTACTTAATACATATTTAGTGCTTAATAACTGCTAGATATACATATGATTATGGCTATTATAAAGAAGCCTACTTCCTTAAAGGATTGAAGATATCTTCAAAATAATAATATATGTAAATTAGTACTCTAAGAGGACCATGGCAAATAAAGCATTAATAGAGACTTAATATGTTATCAGGATTTATTAATGGTTTGCCTATAATATGACTTCTCTCTCAATTAGGGTATTTTCTTCAAAACAAATTACTTAGCCTAATTAGTGTATTAGAAATCAAACAATGTGACTGGTATTATACTACAGTAAATGTCTAGCAATTTTTAATCTCCATTATCACAACTAGAAAAAGTAAACTGGGAAAAGCAATTTGATTTGATCTATTCCCATTGTTATATTCCTCCAGGTACACAGAATAAAATTAGATGCGTAGAATATACAGACACAGAACGGGAAGTACAGAGTGTCATGTGTATTAGAGCAAGAGGAGAAAATTATGGATATTAAGTGGAATAATGTTTGTATTCTACACTGGACCAGAAAATCAAGCTGTCAGTAGTCACATATTAACATGAAAATTACAGGGCTAAAAGCAATTATCAAAGGTAGGATAAGTGTAGATAAAAACATAGATAAAAGAATTAGTGAAATGGGAGGAGGTGTAAGAATCTAATTGAAGGAACAAACTATTTAATAGCTTAAAACATAAAAAGAATATAAAGGTAGTTAGTCATTATTTCCAGCAGAAGACGCACAACAACAACAAAATACGTTTCCTTTATAAATTTCAGACTTTCAAGTTTTCACCTAAGGAAAATGAAGTTTTGGTTGGGTACTGGGGTACAAATTCTGCTATAAAAATATCTTTCACAACGCTTTCAATAGGTTTTAAAATATCAATTGGGGAACATTGGTGTTTGCTGGAGATCTGTTCCACTGTTTCATCACTTCCCTCCATATGAATACTGACATCAGAGGGCAGAGCCAGAAGCCCAGAGGGTGTTGCCAAGAGCCAAGGAAAATAATAGATTAGGGAATTACTCCAAGAGAGTAGAACGGGGCCCTCATCAAGGAACATTGCCTACTCCTGGAGCAGAGAAACCTGCTAACGTGCACCTGGCTGAATTTCCAAATTGCCATGGACCAGTGACTGTTATACATATCTCATTCCTCCCATCCTTTTATTTTTTTAATATTTATTTTTGAGAGACAGAGAGAGGCAGAGTACAAGTTGGGGAGAGGGGGAAGAGAGAGAGAAAGAGAGAGGAGAGAGAGAGAGAGAGAGAGAGAGAGAGAGAGAGAGAGAATCTAAAGCAGGGTCCAGGCTCTGAGCTGTCAGAACAGAGCCCAATGTGGGGCTTGATCATGACCAGAGCTGAAGTCAGACGCTTAACCAACAGCCACCCAGGTGCTCCTCATTCCCCATTTTAATATCTATTTTGGCTATTTTTAAAAAGTTTTATTTATTTAAGTAAACCCTGCACCCAACATGGGCCTCAAACTCAAAACCCTGAGATCAAGAGTTGCATGCTTCTCCAACTGGGCAAGCCAGGCTCCCCTATTCTCCTTTTTTAGACACCAGTGTCTGTAGTGTAGTGTGGTTTTCTACTTCTCCAATGTATATTGGGTATGTGAGAGAATAGAGGATAATTTTCCTTTTTATTTCATAGGTGTCTGAATCTAAGAACTATACTCAAGAAGCCTCACTGACGTCTTTACCTGATGTAGATTATGAGATCACAGATTCTGAGCCTGATGCTGGGGTTGGATGAGTCTTGGGCAATATTAGCAGGGGGAGAATCGTGTGGGACAGATGTGAATAATTAGAGCTGGAGGGTAAACTGTGGTAGACTATAGTAACAATGGCCCCCATGAATCACAACTACCATGTTCATAGCCCTTTACAATGTGACTTCTCCAAATACTCTTATCAAGAGATGATGACTATTTACCCCACTCTGAATCTGCTACCTTTGTAACTTGCTTTGACTAATAGGAATGTGGCAGATGACATTGTTCAACTTCTAAGGCCAGTGCTTCATCCGTTAAGCCTCTTATATCCTCTTGGAACAGTGCCCTGCACCCACCGTGCCCTGACGAAGCCGGGGGTAATTGCCCAGGTGGAGAGAGAGGCCTAGCTGTCTCAACTGACCACCAGGTAAGTGAAACATCATGAATGAGCCCAGGTGAGGGCAGCAGAAAAATAACCCAGTCAACCCACAGAGAGTTATGAGAAACAATAAATCATTGTTGTTTCACACCTCTAAGTTTTAGGTTGTTATGCAGCAGTTAATGACTGAAACCTGTCTGTTTCTTCAGCCAACTAGGACTCCTTGCATAGAACTCTCAATTCTCAAAAGCTATATTAGACCAATAAATAATGACCAAATAAACAATATATAATATACTCATAGCATTGAGACAAGGATTAGAAGAAAATTATATCCCAGGATATTTATTGTCTTGATGACAATTCTTTTCAGATCCATTTTGTCGTGAAAGGCTTGATATATACATTAACTCCTGTTTTTACCATTCATTTCCCCAATGTGGCCAATGTCCTTTCTTTCTAAGACATGGTTTATCTTCCTTTGAATGGACACTGGGACACTGACTAATGTGACTAAGTTTCTAAAAAAAAAAAAAAAAAAAGAAGAAGAAAGAAAAGACAAAGAAAGCAAAACAAAAACCACCAAAAAAACTCCTCGTCCAAACACACCAAAAAACACATCTGTACTTTATGAAGAAATCTGTCTTGGAAGTTAAAGGCAAATAAAATGTTTGCTTGTTTGTTCAAACAACATTTATAAATGGAACTAAAAAGAAGTATTTTATTGATTCTACTGTCCTAGATCTCTAAAATAGTGCTTCATGCCTCAGCTGCTTTGACCATTACATGTAATAATGGTATAAAAAATATGAACTATTGGTTCTTTTCTGACCTTTCTTTCAGATGCTGTGTAGTACACTGGCTTCTGTGACTTTACACTATACTGAATATCCTTCTTCCTTTCAAACCTCTATTTTAGATTTCCTCTTTGGTTTTATATCTGCTAATGACTGTATTTTTCAACGCTAGTTCTCATCTCTTCTGTCCGGCATGACCTAAGAGTTGAGCTGGCTTAGCAAGGACTTTAGAGTGGACAGATGGGGAGTGCAGAAGGTCAGGAACTACACAACGATAATGTACTGATTCCAGAACAGGAAGCCACTTAAGAAGTAAAGCCCTGGGAAGTAAACTGCAATGACTGGAAAGCAGAATAACACAAGTCATAGGAGAATCCACAGAAGGAATCCAGGATGGAGAGGTGAGACAAGTGACAAGAGACAAACCTGGCAACAAGGATGGTTCCAAAGCCTGGGACTAATAACATGGGAGCAGGTCAAGCCAGGCAGAGAAGTGCGTAGGTGTATTTAAGTCACCAGAAATAGGTACGCAACTGGGGAGATGTAGGAGTAAGAAGAGTGAGGGTCTGTACCTACAAGGATCCAGAGAAAATTCTGCCAAAGGGATTTCTGTAGGGGTGAGTTTTCATTTTCCTGTGGAAAGCATAGCATAAATCAGTCTCTCATCATTTCATGTCTACATTCTTACAACAGCCTCCTAACAGATTTAATCATGATTGCTCTAATTTTAATCTAATTTACATCTACCCGCAGAATAATTTTCCTTGAGTACTGTTTCCAGCAAGGCACACATCTGCTTAAAAACCCATAAGTCCCTGTGGCTTACTGTATAAACACTAACTCCCTATGTTGACTTCTGGTTTTCTGTAGTCGGATTTAACTCCACATTTACAAGTATTTTTCAAATACAAATGTTTCACTAGTTTCTGACTACGATTTGAAAGTTTTCTGCTTCACTTTCTATAAATTTAACAATTCCTAATGAATGAACTAAAAGTTATCTATTAAAATTTCAAAAAATATCAGATATAATTTTAGGTCATTTATTATTTTTGGTTTCTGAGATACTTAGTTTTGGACATCATCAAGACTGATGTTTAGAAATAACATTTCAGTATCTCCTTACTTAGCCATGTGATCCTTGGATAAGTTATTTAACTGCTCTCAGCCTCAGTACTGTACCTATCTCTTAGAGTAGATGTGAAGATAGAATAGAATTAAAGTGCAGTGTTTGGTGTTTATGAAATACACAGCAGTTGAATAATAAATTTCAGTTCCCTTCTCTTCTCCAAAGACCTACCTTTTAAAAGCAAATGATATCAGCATCTGTGAGAAAAGCACTTCCCTTATTGAAATAAAATTAAGAAACTATATGGTATAAACACTGTAAGAGTCTCCTACTGAATTTTACCTTCTCTTTGGCTTTTTCTCATTCTAGTTGCCACTGCAAACATCTTTCCCTTCAACCTCCTTTCCTGTGGTTACTCTTGCTACATCCAAAACACATTTGAATTTTCAAAATAGAGTTAATAATCCCAAGGAAGAACAATGAAAATATAAAAGGCATGGACAGAGTCCAGTATACACTGGCAGATCTCTGGTTCTATAATACCTTAACTGAATTCTCCCTGATTCTATCTCACTCCTTTTTCTATAAGAATTTCTGGCATTCCCAGAAAAGCCACTCTGACTTATACTTTCACACATGGTATATTAGGATATGAATCTTTTCTCAATCTAACCAACATTTATTTTTGCTAATGTATTGGGATAAACTGGTATTTCACTGTTATTTTCCATTTGCATGATTACCAGCAAGATCACATTTAGGGACATTTGTATTTTCCTCTCCAAGGAACAAACTGTTAGATTATTTTCCCTACCTTTCTATTAAGCTTTTTAAGAAAATATCTTTAGGAGTTTTAAAATATATTCTGGATATTATTTTATTGGTGTTTATATTTTTCAGTCTGTTATTAGCCTTTTAAAACTTATGGTATCCTTTGCAGCAGAGTTGTTTTAAATTCAAATGCAGTCAAAACTGTCAATCTTTTCTTCACCTATATAACCTGTGTAGTGTGTGTGCGCGCGCGCCTTGTTCAAGGCCTTAACAATCACTTGTATATATACTTTCCTGTATTTCCTTCAGCTATTTTTATAGTTTTCCTTTTACTGTTTATGTTTTTGATCCATCTGGAATAATTTTATTTTTATTGGCATAAAGTGGAATCTGGCCTTTACTAATCAAAAGACAATTTGACACTAGCATTCATTATAGTCCATCTTTTATCCACTGCACTGAGAAACCTTCTTTTGGTAAGATTTTCTCATTTGTATATTGTTTCATTTTTAAACTCTCTGCTCTATTTTCTTGATGTATTTGTCTATTCTGTTGGCAATACACTATTTACTGTAGTTTATAAATGCATACTTTACTATTTGATTAAGCAAAAACTTCTCTGTGCAGATACGTGTGCACATATGCACACATACCCTTGTTACTCTTTTATTTAAAATAGTTTATTGTCAAGTTGGTTTCCATATAACACCCAGTGCTCATCCCCACAAGTGCCCTCCTCCATGCCCGTCACCCCACTTCCCCTCTCCCCAACCCCCATCAGCCCTCAGTTTGTTCTCAGCATTCAAGAGTCTCTCATGGTTTGTCTCCCTCCCTCTCCCCAACTATTTTTCCCCTTCTCCTCCCCCATGGTCCTCCATTAAGTTCCTCCTAATCCACCTATATGTGCAAACATATGGTTATCTGTCCTTCTCTGCCTCTTATTTCGCTCAGCATAACACCCTCAAGTTCCATCCATGTTGCTACTTGTTACTCTTTTAAAAACTTATCTTGGGAATTTTAGTATATATTTCCTCTCTAGATGAATTTTAGAATAAGGTTGTCAGATTCATTTTAAAAACATGTTGAAATTTTCACTGGGACTGCATAGGATTTACCTATTAACTTACAAAGACTCGGCATATTTATAATATTGAGATTCATTCAGGTGTATAGACCTAATTTATTCAGTTTTCTGTTTAATGCTTTTCAGAAATTTTTTTTCTGAAAAAAATTTTTATACTCATATATGCCTTGTCTAATTTTTATTAAATTTATTCCTACCTATTTTTATTTATTTATATTTTATTTTTTTCCCAGCTATTTTTAAACTATTGCTATTGTGAAAGGGACTTTTTTCCCCAAGTTTTTATTTAAACTCCAGTTAGTTAGCATACAGTGTAATATTAGTTTGAGATGTAGAATTTAGCTATTCATTGCTTACATACAACACCTGGTGCTCATCACAAGTGCCCTCTTTAATACCCATCACCATTTATCCATCCCACCACCTACCTCCCCTCCAGTAACCCTCAGTTTGTTTTCTATAGTTGAGAATTTGTTTTCTAGCTTGCCTCTCTGCCCCCTTCCCTGTCCCATGTTCATCTGTTTTGTTTCTTAAATTCCACATATGTGTGAAATCATATGGTATTTTCTTTCTCTGACTTACTTCTCTTAGCATAATACTCCCTAGATCCATCCACATTGTTGCAAATGGCAAGAGTTCATTTTTTATGGTGGAGAGTATATATATATATACACACACACACACACACACACATATATGTACACACACACACACACACACACACATACACTTCTTTATCCATTCATCAGCTGATGGGCATTTGGGCTCTTCCCATAATTTGGCTATTATTGATAATGGTGCTATAAACACTGGGGTGCATGTATTCCTTTGAATCAGTATTTTAATCCCTTGGGTAAATACCTAGTAATGCAATTCCTAGATGGTAGGGTAGTTTTATTTTTAACTTACTGAGGAAACTCCATACTGTTTTCCAGAGTGGCTACACCAGTTGCACTCCCACCAACAGTGTAAGAGGGTTTCCCTTGGGAAAGGGATTTTTAAAAATGAATTTGTGATTGCTATATTTTGTAAAATTAAAATTTACTAATCTATATCATGTCTTAAAGGTTTCTTTGGTTACCATTGATTTTTAGTGTTCCTCTTGAATTAATGCTTCATTTTCCTATAGCACATCTTCTAGCAATTTTTCAGGTAGGATTTGTGGGTGATAAATTTTCTGAAACCACTCATGTTTGAAGATGTCTTATTTTGCCATTACACTTGTTTTAGAGTTTGTCAGGTTATGTAATTCTAGATGCTAAATCATTTTACCTCAGTACTTAGAAAATATTTCTCCAGTGTCTTTTTGTCCCAATGTTACTAATGAATTTGAAGTCAACACGCTGCTTTTCACCTGTAAATAATGTATTTTTTTCTCTTTAGAACATTTTAGGATGTTCTGATTATCCATAAAGTACTAAAATTTTACCACTATTTTCTAGGAGTGGGTCTTTTCTCAGTCTTCCTCCTTGGCACTCAGTGGAACTTAATCTAAAAACTCTTAAAATAGTATTTTACTTAATTTCTTTATTTCTTCCTCTCAGTTCTTCTATTTTCTTTTTTTGGAGATCCCATTATGTAAATTCGTAACTTTTGGATGGATTCCCCATGTTCTTGAACCTTTATTGCATAGACATCATCTCTTTTGTCCATTTGCATTGTGCTATAAGAGAATTTCTCAGTTTGAGTTTTGAGCCTCTGGGTTGCTATTCAGCTGTCAATTTTGGCATTCAGCCTTGAGGTTTTTATTTTTATTATCATATATTTCATTTCCAAAATAGCTCATTTTTTCTTTCATTAAGGCATGCTCTTCTTTCATAGATATAATAACATCTCTAAATTTCATGATAGCCATTTTAATATTCTAAAGACCGCAACCATTTCCTCGACTTGTTCTTTTCTCAGGTTATTATGCTGTGTGTGTGTGTGTGTGTGTGTGTGTGTGTGTGTGTGTGTAGGCTGATGCTTTTATGTGGTTACTTTTCCTCATGTGTTGGACTTGGATTTTCCCTCTTAACCTGTCTCTGAATGCTGTAACAATCACCTCAGATAGCTACCAGTTACTTTGTGGGTGTTGCAGGGGGGGTTGCTATCAGGATGTGACTGACAGGACCTAGTCATCTGGGAATAGGTGCTCCCTCAGTATCATTAGCCATTTGCAGCAGACATTACATCTCTGTCAAAATGCCAGCCCAAATCTCTCACCTCATGCTTTGTCTCCTTGTGTACTGCATCATTTTTACTATACTAAAAACTTTATCTCAGTAGATACAGACCTAAAATGAAGTTGTTTTCCAACAGAGAGAACATGAATTTTATTTTGCCATGTGCCTAGGGCAGTACAAGTACAGATTATTTTAGATCTAGTTCAGCTTGTGGTGCCTGGGATTACCCAGGCTGTAAATCTGTGGGGCTGGCCTGTGACCACAACTTCTCAGGAATGTTTTTTTTCTTTTTCTTTACTCTCTGTTTTTCTAAGTGTCAAGTCTCTGCAGACCCCTGGACTTGGGAAGGGGTGGATTTACTTCTGGTCTGCCCTTATCATAAGAGTACAGTACTTTATGGTCTTTGGTGAATGTTGAAAAGGTCTATTAGACTCCTCACCTTGGACAGGTCTTGAGAATTAGATTCTGTTCTCCTTGCTTTGTGAGGCCACAAAAACCAAAGCCCAAATTTATCTGGCTCAGGATAACACTGCTTTGATGTTTAGGTACAGGACTGGGACCAAGGTGAGGCAAGTCTCAGCCCTGCTGAGGTGTTCTTGTGCTTATTTCTCTGGATTCTAGTAATTCCTTAGAATTTTTTTTTGTATAGTGGTTCTTTACCATCTTCTCAACTCTGATGAATTTAAGAAGTTTGTATATTTTATGCACATTTTGTTTTCAGTGGGATGGTTGGACCAAATAACCGAGTCACCTAGCCTTTCATTACTAGAAGTGAAAATGCTGCCGTCTCCTTTGAATATGGAGGTGGTGGTCATGAGAGGGGTAGGAGTCAGACTGCTAGGATGCAGCTGCTATTGTTTCCAACCAACAATCTTTTCCTTTTTCCTGAACACACTTGTACATCATTTCTAACCATATTCTCTTTTGTACATTTTTGGGCAAAAGTTTCTACTTTCAATCCATTCTATCTTTTATTTGTTTTTTAGATTATTCATAATTTCTTTTTCATTAAGGGCATTCCTACTTGTTTTCCAGAGATAATGAATTATTTTTGAAGACTATCTTCTATCAGGGAAGCTGCAAGGTGTACACTTTTCTCAATGTGGGAATATTCTCTTCAAGCCCAGCACTGTAATCTTGGTGCCAAGTCTGTGAGGCGGACTTATAGAAGTCTTAAGAAACCAGTTTTTCTTGCCTACTCTTTCTCATTGGTTGATGAACTACAGAAATAAAATTCGATGGCTACAGTAAATAAATTTCATATGCCAGTAAAAGTATAAAATCAGTGAAAAATGATAAAATGCCACTGTTAGAGTTTATGTAATCATCATACTGCCCAAACAACTAGTTGAAAAGTAAGTAACTCAATGTCACCTAGCTTTTTGTTCTATACAGAAGCAAACATATATATATACTACATTTTAAAATGTTTGAATGATGGATTGAATACTTTATTTTCATCGGGCTGCTTGGCAATATGTAGAAACGGCATGAGGCAAGTAAATGTGGTTATGAGGCAAAAACACAGAGCAGTCCACTTTGGAGAATACAGACTTAAAATAACAAACAGGTGATACAGAGTAGAAACAAAACAAAAGAAAACTTAATTCCCATTGGCAAATTTGGGTCTTACTAAACTCTGTATTTCAGAGTTTTGAAAATCTGTAAATCTAGAATAAAAAAATGTCTCCATGACCTACTCCACAGATTTTGGGAATGTGTTTTACAAATTTTAAAGTGTTACAAGCATTAATTTAAAAAAACTGTTGACAACCTGATGAGGGAGTTAAAAACTAACTGAATTCTGAGACTGTGATACATAAGAAAATAAAGGTGCAGGTGCTATGAGGAAGGGCTTAGGAAAGTTTTTGTGTTTGTTTTTTTGGAAGTAGAACTTGAGATGGACCTTAAAAGATGAATAGGGTGTTATGCTGTAGATTTCTGGTGGTGATGGGGAAGAAAATGGAATGAGAGGACATTCTTGCAGTCAGGTCAGCATTGTGGACCATTTATCTGCAGAATAGATTTTTTTTTTTTAAAAAGTTAACATTTATTTATTTTTGAGGGAGCATGAGTGAGGAGAGACAGAGAGAGAGGAAGACACAGAATCCGAAGCAGGCTCCTGACATGGGGCCTGAACCCACAAACAGCGAGATCATGACCTGAGCTCAACCAACTGAGCCACCCAGATGCCCTGGTCTGCAGAATAGATTCAGAAAGATATTGAAGTGAGAGAGTTAGGTGGTATACTGAGTAGCTGATAGTTTATTTTATTTTTATTTTATTAAAGAAAAAATTTTTAAATGTTTATTTTTGAGAGAGAAAGCACAAGCAGGGGAGGGGCAGAGAGAAAGGGAGACACAGAATCTGAAGCAGGCTCTAGGCTCTGAGCCGTCAGCCAGAGCCCGACGTGGGGCTTGAACCCACAAACAATGAGATCATGACCTGAGTTGAAGTCGGATGTTTAACCGACTGATCCACCAAGGTGCCCCGAGTAGCTGATAGTTTAAATTAGTTAAATCAGTTGAAATAAAATATGTGTGTAGCAGAGACAAAAAAGAAAGGAAGTCGGTATCTAATTCATAGGATTTTTACTGCTGGACAAGACACTGAGATTTTATTCTTCATAAAATAGGAGCTTGAAAATTATGATCAAGTCTGGGGTTAAGGAATATTATTTCTGGCAGTACTGTATTGTGAATAAGAGAGTTAGAAGTGTAGTCATGTAGATAAAAGATACTAAAATGAGACTCTAAATTGAGACATGAAAATGCATAGATGGGAGAAGCACTGTGGAGTTGACAGGATTTGTCGAAGGAATAAAGGAATTTATGAGTGTAAAGGATTAGAAGATTCTTTCTCCAGACATAGCTTTGCAGAATGACCCTAGGGAATCAATTTGACCACTCTGGGCCTCAGTCCTGTCATCTATACAAAACATTAAGTTAGATGATACTTAGTGCATTATAAGACTATACAATTTTGAGGTTTTGTATTTGAGGACTAGGGGAGGGATGCTGATGCCATTAATAAGAAACAGAGAAGAGGAGCTAAATTTGAGATTTAATTCAAGGTGTTTGCAGGCCATATACTACTGGTCATATCATCATGCTGCTGATGTGCACATCTAGAGATCAGGAGGAAGGTCTACAATGTAAATTCATGTGTAAAAGAAGCTGGGGCTTGGGCAAGAGTAACAGAGACAGGGGATTAGAGAGCCAAGCACTGAACTTTGGGCACAACATTTAAAGGGAGGGTTGAGAAAGATAAGCCAGTGAGACGGTCCAAGATTCTACATAGGTAGGGGGGAAAGATGGTGAATACTGTCAGATGCTGCATAGAGGTTAAGAAACAATAAACAAGAACAGTGAGAGGCCACTAGGTTTGTAATCAGTGGGTGATTGGTATTCTTTGAGACAGCAGTCTTAATGGATGGAAAGTAGATCTGAGGATCAATCAAGAGCAGGTAGAGGGCTATCACTGGCAGAGAGAATTCTTGGGGCAAACAAGAATTCTTGTGACAAGAGAGACACATAAGTTGTATGCAAAAAATGGAACAGAATTGGGAAGAGTGTCAAAAGGAGGCAGTTCCTCTAAGCAGCCCAAGTAACCTGAAATAAAGCTGATGCAGGGGCATTGATGGGTTCAGTGCTGGGGTGGGAGGGTCTGTTCCTCCAGCTCTTCTCGGGCTGAGGGCTGCACTCCCCCCATTGAGTGCTGTCCTACTGAATGGTTCCAAAGAGTAGTAGTAGTTGTAGAAGTAGTAGTAATATTGTAGAGTTGTAGAAACCTTTCAGATAAACCTAGGTTATGAATAAAGAGCCTTATATCTTTTAAGACAACTCACAAAAGAGAAATCAGCTTCCTTACAGATTTATAAACTAACACAGTAATCAATTTTCTCTCTAGTAGTGAACAGTCCCATCATGACACATCTTCTCTTTCCTGCTTCTCTTCAAGGAAAGATGCTCTAGATACTTGCAACATATTTGTTCTCTATTTAGAAGTATAATGTAAAAAAACTGAAAGAAAGCAAAGGTAACTCAGAACTCCTAAACAAAAACTTTTAAATTTATTTGAGAGAGAGAGAGAGAGAGAGAGAGAGAGAGCAGGGGAGGGACAGAGAGAGGATACACAGAATCTGAAGAAAGCTCCAGGTTCTGAGATGTCAACACAGAGCCCGATGCACCCTGAGATGGAGTTGGATACTTATCTAACTGAGCCATCCAGGCATCCCAGCAAGCACAATTATGTAACAGTAGTCTGCTTACACTACTTAGGCTCAGCATCCTCTGCAAAACATCCAGGACTTGGCCTTTTTGTGGCCCTGACAGAGACCTAGATATAATTGCTAGCCAATTGCTTTGTGAATTCTGATTAGTTTTAGATTGATGAGCTACTTGCCTTTTTCAACTGGGATAGAGTTGCTAGGTGGGTGTCAGGGGAGAGAGAATTGCTATAATCTTTCTATTTCATTTTTTAATATCCTATTATTTTTGCTAATTGTAGAACTTGTATGGTAGTGAAGAATTACTACTAGAAAGGGATAAACAAGTTAGGCAAACCTTGGATCCTAGATACTCTAGAGTTAGAAGTTCTGTCAATGTCTTTTCTCTGCTTCAGTTATATCCCTTACACTACTTACACTACCTTAAATCAGAGGCTGGTTTGGTAGTGTGGAAAGAGAAAAAAAATACTATTGATTTTACTTCCACTTTCTAAGCCACACTTTAGGATAAGCTATTCATTTTTTCCAGCAGTATCAACTACTTTGTTCTAAGGATTTACCAAAAGGGGGGAAAAATCACAGCAACTCTTTTAGAACTTTCCCTAGGTGAATGCAGAGTAAGGAAAAATCACATAGTTATGGCAACTTCCCTCTCTCAATATTTTTATATAGGTGAAGTCAAAGTGCATTGAGCATCAAGTGAAAAAACGTATAAAATACACAAGTTTGTAAGGTATATGTGAGTGAAAAAAGGCAGCCCTGTTTTGCTTTGAGATCTAGGGTTAGAAATGCTGGCAAAGAAAAAATAGAGTGGAGTTAAAACCTGATTTTGTGTACAAATCATAGGTCTTATAGCACTAGCTTGTAAAGTAACTGCCTTCCCCCCCCCAACCCCCCCAACTACTTCCCTGGGTCTCTGTAGACCTGCAATCAATAAATTATCTCTTGAAAACTGAAGTCTGACCTCACAAAGTGCCATAATCCAGAAAGAACTCTATAATTGTCTTTACTGTCTCTTTCTCTCCTCCTATTCAGTTCTGTCAATTGAAATCAGGTTTTGTCCCTGCATCTCTGATAAAAGTGTCCTGGAAAGGTAAAG
Source organism: Hyaena hyaena (assembly GCF_003009895.1). Lineage (NCBI taxonomy): Eukaryota > Metazoa > Chordata > Mammalia > Carnivora > Hyaenidae > Hyaena > Hyaena hyaena. The sequence goes on along the minus strand of NW_024081422.1, from coordinate 503,716 downwards.
ATTCCCAGCTATTGAATCCAGTGGTACCTTGTTGGCCCTTACCTCACTTCCACGCTCTATCTGGTATTTGGCATTATTGGACATGCCCATCTCCTTGGGACACTCTTACTTTGGACTCTTATGTCACTATTGTCTCTAGCCTTGTCATCCATCTACTCCTCTCAGTCTACACTCTTATTGTTAAAGTTAAATCCTCACTGTGGCATCTCATTGTGGTTTTGATTTGCATTTTCTTAAGGACAAACAATGTTGAATATCTTTTCATGCATTTCATGGTCATTTTCGCATTATCTTTGGAGAAATGTCTATCTAATTCCTTAGGTACATACCCAGGAGAAATGAAAGCAGATGTTCAAATAGAAAACTTGTACACAATGTTTATCACCCATTAAAAAACTGGTTTGTTGTTTTGCTGATGAGTTTGTAAGTTATTTATATATTCTGAAGGCTAAACTTAATTGGATCTATGATCTGCAAAATTTTTCTCCTGTTGTGTGGGTTGTCTTTTCAGTTTCTTGATGATGTCCCTTGAAGCATAAGTGCTAAATTTTGATGATGTCTGATTTATCTGCTTATTTTTTTATGCTTTTAGTGGTATACCTAACAAATCATTGCCTAATCAAGGTCACAAAAATTTATGCCTGTTTTCTTCTAAGAGATTTAAACGTTCAGCTATTATATTTAGGTCTTTGACTCATTTTATATTAGGTGTGAGGTAGGTATCCAAATCACTTTTTTGCATGCGGCTCTCCAGTCATCCCTATCATTTGCTGAAGAAATTATTCTTTTCCTTCTCCATTGAGTTGCCTGGCATGTTTGCCAAAAATCATCCGGCCATAAATTTGAGGGTTTAATTCCAAACTCTCAGTGATATTCCACTGATCTATATATCTGTCCTCATGCCAGTCTCATACTGTCTTGATTACTGTAATTTGTAGTAAATGTTTAAATTGGGAAGTGTGAGTCCTCCAAATTTTTTTTTGTTTAGAAACAATCACTTCTGTATTAATTTTCAGATAATTTCCTTAATTTCTGCAAAGAAGTCAGCTGGGATTTTGTATTGAATCTCTAGATCAATTTGGAGAGTATTGCTGTCTTAATATTAAGATTTCCAAACTCTGAACATGAGAAGTATTTTCTTTCTGTTTTATGATATTTTAAGAGAGAGATAGACACAGACACAGACACAGACACAGACACAGACACACACACACACAGAATATGAATCCCAAGCAGGCTCCACATGCTGTCAGTGCGGAGCCCCATACGGGCCTCCATTCCATGAACTGCAAGATTGTGACCTGAGTTGAAATCAAGAGTCAGATGCTTAAATGACAGAGCCACCTAGGTGCCCTGAAAAGTGTTTATTAGGGTTTTCTTATTTATTTCAACAATATTTATAGCTTTCAGAATCTGAGCTTTGTACTTTTGTTAAATTTATTCTTAATAACTCTGTTCTTCTTGATGCTATTCTATATGGAACTGTTATTTTCATTTTTTTGTTTGTCCATTGTGATTGTAAAGAAATAGAATTGACTTTTGTATATTAACCTTTTATTCTGCAACCATGCTCAACTCATTTCTTAGTTCTAATAGTTTTTAAGTGGATACCTTAGGATTTTCTGTACATTAGATTATGTCTTTAGTAACTACAGATAGTTTTACTTCTTTTCTATCTTGATGTCTTTTATTTTTCTCTTATCTAATTGCCTTGACTAGGCCCTCAAATACAATGTTGAGATGAATGAATAGAAATGGCAAGAGTGTCTTCTTTTTGATTTTAGGGGGAAAGCATTCTGTTTTTAAATACATTAGGTGTGGGTTTTTTTTTTTTTTTATAGTTCACATGCAGTTAACATTAGTTTCAGGTGTTCATCTAAGTGATTTGACAAGTTTATACATTATACTCTGTCTACCACAAGCGTAGGTGAGGTGTGGATTTTTTGAAGATGCTTTTCATTATTAAGTTGAGGAAGTTTCTATTTCAAACTTGATAAGTGTTTTTATCAGAAAGGGATATTGAATTCTGTCAAATGATTTTTCTGCATCAGTTGAGATGACCATGTATGTGGTTTTTGTCCTTTATTAATGTGGTGTGTTACATTAGTTAATTTTTGGATATTATACCAACCTTGCATTCCTGGGTTAAATGTAAATGAATATTTCTTAGGTTGAATTCAGGAAAAGTAAATTATTTGAGGATTGAGTAAAAATTAATTCAATAAAAGGCCAGAAAAACAAGATTGGAAAATAATTTCCAATTACTAGTTACTTTAAGATAGTTACTAGTTAGGGATCATGGAAACTTTGGAAGTACAATTGTTACTGTGAAAAGATTTAAAAAGATTGTTAAGAATATAAATTAATGCACTTTACAACTCTTTGAGTCCTCTACTTTTCCATTAAAGTCCTGAAACTAAATCTTCATAATATTCTGGATTTAACAAAATTTAAGAATCTGTCTCAAATATCCCTACTCTATAAAAATTACTATAATGCTTTCCTCATAGATTTCTCGATCTTTTCTATTTTTCCCTCCCTCTTTCTCTCTCTCATACAAACATCCTTGCAAGTATTGTCCTAAATAAGAGTATCGTTGATATCTATCCTTTTTGAATATTCTTAAGTACTTACCCCCAAATGGTACCAATTGGGAGTATAGTGAGGTTACTTCTGATCTTCTAATCAGCTTCTACCCTTATTTCTGTTAAAGAGAAAAGACCCTCATAGACAACCATAAGGACAAAAAAACTTACTTTTAATTATGACCCCAAGAATGATCAATATCTCTATTAAGAGGCACAAGGGCTTCATCTTCTCATAAGTAGCTCCTCCTCACTTATAACACAGGCAGAACTAGGTGGCTGGCCCACAAGCTTCCACCTTACAGGTTTGCAGGGATCAGGATTTGGTTGCTAAGCAACCATTTCCTTACTCTTGGGCCAATGAGCTGCCAGGAAGTTCCTTTCAACTAGAATGAAGGTAGTGACTGGAGAAAGCAGCCTATGGGGAGGGAACCATACCTAGTCTGCTAGTCTTCTGGTGGGAGATAAGAAGTATATTTAAAGTAGGTAAGAGTTGCTCTCTGAAAGGAAAGGAATAAAGCGGAAGTCCAGTTTGTACATGTCCACAATAACATTCAAATAATGTTCAGACACTAGAAATGTTTATTTTTATGTTACCTTCAGCAATGCAAGCTGCACTTATATAAAAACACAATTAAGTACATGAGCTGAGCTAACATCATCCTTTACATCTGAAGGTTATGGTACACAGGAAGCATATGGATCAAGTCTGCTTTGGTCCCCATCTTGGTGAAGATGTTTATCCTCTCTGAGTAAAGAACTGCTGCGGTTTTACTGGGACAAAGGCAAAAAAATTCCAGTGATCGATTTTTTTTTAAAAAGGCACTTCATTACACTTTCCTTAAAAGGTATTTTAAAATGCCCTCTTTACTGTCTTTAACAATATGGACAGTTCATGAGGGAATACCCTCAAGGCTAGAACCAGAAACGAAAATGAATACTAAGGTAAAAGCATGGGAATATTAACACTATCCAAGGAATGGAACTAAGAAATTATGCCTAAAATATATCCAACTTTTACCGTGTGTACAGGTAATTACTTCAGAAATAGACATATTTATTGCCTTGAATTTCCAGGTTTATTCCCTTTGTTAATTAGTTTCCCAATGCTTTAATCTTTCTGTCTTTCTCTTATTAGGACACTTGTGATTACATTTAGGGCCAACCATTATAATATTGGATAATGTCCCCATCTCAAGATCCTCAATTACATCTGCAAAGTCCCTTCTGCTAAATAAGGTAACATTCATAGGTTCCAGGGATTAGGTCCTGGAAATCTTTGGGATCATTATTTTGTCTATTCCCTAGTATCTTTTCCTTTTGCCAAGGTACTTCAAAATGGGACTTTCCTAACTTCTGTACTTTTAAAAAGTGCCTACAAATAATTTATTTAAACTCTTAAATATCATCTGTTAAACATTTTCCAAATATTTTTTGCATTCCCCATTTGGATCCAGATTTATCAGCAACTTCCAGCAGATGATTTTGCCTCTTACTTTCACTGAAATTGAGCTCATTGAACCTATCTTCCCTCTATCTTCTTTTCATTGCATAATTTTTTGAATCTTCATTCTTTTTCAAATTCATCACAAAAGATGAAATACACTTTCTATAGTCTAACTCCAAGACTTCTCTTACTCTAGATTCTATCCACATTTCCTTTATCTTTTTCTGGTATTTCTGTATTTTAACATTTGTCCTTCTTTTCTCTCCTTTTTGTTTCAATCTTTTGTCACCAATCTTCTTAATTTAAACACTTTTCATTTCATTTCTCTTAGAAAAATTCTCCCTTGACTCTGGTATCTTTCCAACTACTATCTCTTCTACCTATTCTTTAGCTTCTAAACATTTAAAAAACAACAACAGTCCACAATCACTTCTTATTGCTTCTCATTTCTTCTTCAACTACTTGTTTTTATTTTCACTGATTTATGTCGACTATAAATTCAATGATCTTTTTTCAGTTCTCATCCTACTTGATCTTTGAGATATCTGACATTTCTAACCACAAGCATCTTCTTGAAAATATATTATTGGTTTCTCTGAAAATTGAATGGCAAATATTCTTCTACTTTCTTAAACACAATTTCTCACTCATTCTATCATTCCCTCACCTATTCATTAATTTATTGAATACCTACTATATACTAAGGAGGAATGCTGCTCTTTTTCAGGCATTCATTAATTTCACTTGTCTGTTACTCTCTGTCTTTGCTTTAAAATTATGGCCTCCCCAAGGTAACCTCTTTTGGTCTCACGTGCTCTTCCTTAGTTTTACCAACAATCTTGCATGGATGCTCATTTTTCTCATTCAATAATTTTTATTGAGAATCTATTTTGTATCTGGCATTGTGTCATTCTCTGTGGGTAGTGAGCAAAAAGATATACTTCCTGTCCTCAGAGAGTTTGTAAGTCCAGAGTGAAAGATAAATATTAATGAAAGAATCACTCAAGTAAATTTCTAATTATAAAGTGTAAAAATTGCTATATAGGGAAATACATGAGCACTGAGGGCATACAAAAGAACATTGTGGGTAGAGGTCAGGTGGGGTCAAGGAATGCTTTGCCAGGGAGTGATTTTTAATCTGAGAATAAGATGTGTTCAAGGAACTGAAAAACTCTATAGTTGATATGAATGGAACCAGAGATTGGGTGGTGGGGTAGAGTAGAATTGGTAGGTAATGGACCCTCTACTGTTAATGATTTAGTTTTTATAATAAGACTATATAAGTCAGCTTGGACTGCCATTGTAAAAGGCTATATATAGATTGGGTGCCTCAAACAACAGAAATTAATTTTCTCACAGTTCAGGATGCTGTTATAGCCTGGTTATGGCAATGACTCTCTTCCCATACTGTAGATGGCCACTTTTTCACTGTGTCTTCACACGGCAGATATAGGGGGAAGGGAGGAGGAGGAGGAGGAGGAGGAGGAAGAGTGGAGATATATATTATCCTCCTCTTCTTATAAGGCCACAGTCCTACTGGATTAAGATCCCACGCTTATGATGTCATTTAACCTTACCTACCTCCTAAATACCCTATATCTACATATAATAACACTGTCAGCTAAGATTTCAATATATTAATTTTGGGGGTATACAATTAAGTCCACTGCAAAGACCACTAGAAAGTCACTGAATAATTTACAACAGTGATTTACAACAAGAGCACTTTTGAAAAGGTAACTCCAGATGTAGGGCATAGAATGGACATAAGAGGGGCAAGAGTAGACACGGGGACCACTTAGGAAGTCTTTGTAGTAGTCCAGTTAAATGCACACTGAGCCTGCTGCACTGCCATTAGAAAGGTGAGCAATTCAAGAGTGATACAGGAGATAAAATTGAGAAAGTATAGCAGTTCATTTGAAATGAGAAAGAAGTTATAAGAGGTATCAGCTATAGTGTTTAGGTTTCCTGATTGTTCAACTGAATGGGTGATGAAGCCATTCAAAGGGAGAGGCGACACTGGAAGAAGTCTAAGTGTGGAGGAAAGATCACGAACTCAGTGTAGTACATGGTATATTTCGGGTACTTTTGAGACACTAAATATTAATATTTAACACTTTTGAATAATAATGGTATTTTATCAGAATAGTTAATGCTAAAACAAGTATCCTTTAAATACCAATGCCATAACATAATAAAAGTGTTTTTTTTATTTATGTCATAGCTTAATGTGTTACCCCTTGGCTCCTTGAGGTACTCCTTCAAGCAGTGACTCAGGGATCCAAGCTCCTTCCTTCCTGACATGCTGCTTCTGAGATAACCATGATAAGAAAAGAGAGAATATGGAAAAGTGTACAAAAGATTTGATGGTTAGGCTTGGAAATGGCATATATCACTCTTGCTTTATAACTCACCCAGCATACAGTTACATGTCCTATCTAACTTCAGGGGAGGTTGGGAAATATAGTTTTCCTATGGGCCAAGAGAGAGAAAATTGTATTAGTGAGCATCTCTGCCACATTTTCTAGGTGCTAGTCACTTTATGTGTTTTAACTCATTCAATCCTCACATTAATCAAGGTAGATACTATATTATCATCTCCATATAGTAATTTTAAAAAGCAAGGTGTAGAGACTCTCAGTAACTCACAAAGGGTCACATAGTCAATAACGGTAAACCTAGGATTTGAATCCAGATGGTCTGGCTTCAGATACCTTTTATCCAGTGCATAATGCTGCCTCTTAAAGTTGTGATACAGTATATGGTAGCACGTATAGGTCTAAAGTTCAAGAAGAAATTTTTATTGAAAATAATAATTTTGGGAGTCATTGGTATAACTCAGGGATTCCCAATCTCAGCAGTGTTGACATTTTGGGTCAGATAATTTGCTGTGGAGGGGCTGAACCGTGCACTTTAGGATGCTTAGCAGCATCCTTGACCTCTGCCCACTAGATGCCAGTAGCATTCTTTTCCCAGTTGCAATAACTAAAAATGTCTCCAGACATTGTCAGTTTTCCCTACAGCGCAAAACTGCCCCGGTTGAAAAATTACTGTTATAACTGAACCATGAGTATGGGTGAAGGTATTTAAAAAAAAAAAGTACAAAGTGAAAAGAGATAAGGGGAAAAGACTAAGTCTTAATGAACTCCAAAATGTAATGGCTGCAAGGAAGATGGGCCAGCAAAGGAAACTGAGAAGGGATGGCCATACAGGAGGAATCTCAAAAGGGTGAGAAAAATAGAAGAAAAAGGATGCTGCAAGGAGGAACGAGAGGTTAAGATTGTTATGCTGTCAAGAGATCTTAGTAAGACTGAAAAATGACCATTACATAGCACATGAAGGTCACTGATCACCTTAACAAAAGCTGTTTCATTTGGTTAATAGGATAGAATCTAGAAGAGAAGGACTGAAAAGCTGAAAGTGGGATGTAAGTCTATGTATGGTTCTAGTTCCTTGAGTTGACATGAAATAAAGAATAATCAGTAGCATAGTTTTAGGTTCCTAAGAAAGCACAGGTGAACTCTAGGTTGGGGTGGAAACAGTATCCCTCTTGTAACAAAAGGGATAGTGCCCAGTATGATGCACTTTCCAGTGAACACCTCACACTTAGCATTTCTAAATAAGAACTCAATATATTTCCTACAATATCTGCAACTGCTCTTAAATTGCCCAATATTAGCAACATTGCCATTCTCCTCCTAAACTAACCCATGAACCTCTTATCTTCTTTCTCTTCCTCATTCTGTTCCCAAAATCTATTCCATTACCAGTTTCTATTGGTTCTATCTTTGTAAAGTCTTGAATCAGAGACCTCCTTTTATTTCCATTGCCAAAAAATAAGTGCATATTTTTATTACTAGCCCAGATGTCACTTCCTTCTTGAAGCCTCCCTTATTTCTCCCAGCCAAATACATTTTTATGTATTTCACAGCATTAAAAGAAAAAGAGAAGCAGAGGGAGAGTTAAATAAAAATTATTACGTTAGTATGTCATGAAATCATATGAGTGTCCTGTTACTCAAAACATTTCATTTTTTTACAATTCTTAACAGGGCCTTTCTCTTTTTTCCTTTTTTTTATTATTAAAAAGTGTTGCGGGGCGCCTGGGTGGCTTAGTCGGTTAAGCGTCCGACTTTCACTTAGGTCATGATCTCGCGGTTCGTGGGTTCGAGCCCCGCGTCGGGCTCTGTGCTGACTGCCAGCTCAGAGCCTGGAGCCTGTTTCAGTCTGTGACTCCCTCTCTCTCTGACCCTCCCCTGCTCACGCTGTCTATCTCTCTCTCTCCTAGAAATAAATAAAACATTAAAAAATTAAAAAAAAGTGTTGCAAATATTAGCTCTTACACACCTGGCTTAAGTACAACACATAAAAGAAATAAATGTGGATTCACCACTTCCACCAAATCAGCCTTGTGGATGATCTAATATTTAGAAATGTAATGCATTTGGGGAGGGGTTGCCAAACTTCCCCTAAATTCTGGATCACCCTACTTTTTTGGTGGGCTCTACCTGAACTGGATTTTCAGAACACCGATAGATAAGTATTACTCAGAATCAAGCTAGTCCTTTAACCCAGTGCCTTGAGTTGTCCTGGCTCTGGTTGATTTGCTTTGATATAGGATTTTTGTTTCCAATGTAACATGTTGGTTGCCCACTATTTTTCAGTTCCTAAAACCCTTGAGTAGTCCAGTTTATCTTTGTTCTTTTCAAACTTCACAGAACTTCAGTGAAAACTGTAATTTTTACTACAAGTTTGACGAGCTGATTGTATATGATATGGAACTATTTCCCAATCCTTTCACGTCTTTTGTTTAATTTACTCACCAAGAGGAAAGCTTCAGATTATCTGGTAAAATCCATCCACACTGGTCAGTTATAGTAAACACGGACAATTTGCGCTGACTCAAGTCTGCTCTTACTTTCACGTATTCCCGTCCCGCAGGCTGCTTTTGCCGGCTCGTTTGCCAGTCACCTGGCGCACCTGGCCCTTTGACCACGCCCTCAGGTCCTCCTAGCGCCGCGAAGCCTGGGGAAGCACCAGCAGCCTCACGCTCCTCCCGGGAGTCCGTTCCACGCCCCGCCCCCCCAAACGCGAAGCCAACTCCAGCCCCCTAGCGCCCTCGCTCCGCCCCCCAGCTCCCCAACGTCCTCGGCGTCGGGCCCGAGCCTGCGCCTGCGCGTGCGCCCTGGGGCCGAAGTAGGGGCGCGCGGTGACTGGAAAGCGGAGAGCGGCGGGCGGTGCAGCCAATGGGAGGCGTCGCTGGCTAGCGGCTGGGAGGCGGGGCCTGCGCGGGTGTTAGGTTAGCGCGAGGCGTGACCTAGTTGACAGGCGCTGAGGTGCTGCTTTGGCGGCGTCCGCGGGGCTGAGGCGGGTGGGAGCCAAAGCGGAGCGCGGGCTGAGAAAAGAGGGCAGCGACTGGCGAGCAGCGCGGGACGCCGAGCCTCTTGCACTTTTTTCTTCTCGAGTGCCCCCTCCCACCCCTCCCACTCCACACACACCCTGTTTGCCCGTGAGCCTGGGGAACTTGCAGCTTAAAGCCAGCCACCCCCACGGCAACATGTACCCCAGCAACAAGAAGAAAAAGGTGTGGAGAGAGGAGAAAGGTAACTGGCCCGTCGAGTCCTGGGGGTGTGGGGGGTGGGAGCCGGGTGGGGGCGGGGGTCAGGGCTGTGTGTGCCGCGGCGCCCTCCGCCCGAGCTCCCGCCTCGCGCCCGCCCGGTGCCGCCTCCCTCGCGAGTCCGTGTGTACACACGCGCACACGCGCGCGCACAACGGCGTGCACGCGCCGCCCCCGGGCACCTGCAGCTCGCACACGTGTGGGCGCACGCCCCTCTGCTGCCTGCCGCGCCCGGTCACCTTCTCCCCATGCGGGGCTGCCTGCGCCTGGCTGGTGGCGGAGACCCCCGAGCGGCAGTCCCCGGGAGCAGCACAACTTGATCGCGTCCCCCATCCTCTCCCGGGACCCCAGCTGGGACTTTTGGACTCCTGGCCAGGTTGTCCCAGGCACACGTGCCCGCCGGCGGGCACACCGGCTGCTGCAGCTGCTGCGCCTTTGCGCCCACTGACCCTCATCTATTCACTCGTCGCCTCTAGCTCCCCCACCCCCTAGCTGGCAGTGTCTCTTTCGGGCGTTTATCCCTTTTCTAGGCCCCTTCCTTCTGCGCCGCAGTATGACTTTGGGAACCTGGAACTCTAGGGGAAGCTGAAAACGGGCGTCTTATCCGTGAGGATGAGTGCTTTTAGAGAAGTCTGAATGGGTTTCTCTGCAGTGTTTCTGTGTATTTCATCCCCATTCGTAATCAGAAGTTGCTCAGAGTAAGGCTGTGAAGCTGATATCGCTCACCGTGAATGAACTTGCCCCTGAGTTTTGTGCGTATCAAAGCTTACCCAAATCAGCTAGATTGACAGTGGCACTGATTTCTCTAAGACACAGAAGTATGCGAAGCAACCCTCTTTTTCTCTCGCCTTCTCCTCTTTTTCTCTGGCATCATAATTAGATAATATTCTGAGATAAAACTTTAGTGTCTGGAGTTTTTTCTTTCATTCTTTTCACACTTTAGCTTTTTTACAGAAGCGTGGCAAAGAGTACCTGCGTTGCTACTACTAACATAGATTAAACCTGTGTATCCAGGGTGAGGTCAGGTAAGGGTAGTGCAGATTTCTCCAGAGTATCCCATCTTCTTCTTAGAAGGATAATGGAGTGACTAGGTTGAAAGTTGATTTCCTTGATAATAGTTCTTAAGCTAGATTATTAGAATATTATTGCAAGTCCTGGCTTTTATAAACACTAAGGCCAAACAGTGGACCTAAAGAAGAGAATGAATGTGGAAAAAGAATCCTTTAAGGCCTATTTCAGATAATGCAAAAGGAAAGGGATGAGGAGGGGATTCTTTTTTTATTGAACTACTGGGAAGATTTAACATAATTGAACAATCCAAGTAAAATGGTCTTTAAACTATTGAAAGATTGGGTTGTATATCATGTAATTATATCTTAATGACCATGGGATTATATAGAAGTAAAAATTCTGGTGTCATAAAACAAATGCTGTTGAAAATAATAGCCTGGTATGTGTAAGTTAGTGTAAAATAATCTTTGTTTTTGCAGTGGCAGTTACTTTAGTTTCAACACACTTTTAACAGTGATTTACCTTGTAATCATTGAAAGATCATCTATGCCCATTTTGTTGATGGTCTTGGAATGTTTTATATTATTGATAATAAGGCAAAATAGTGGAAATCATGGAGATTGTTTTCAATACATTGATGAAATAATGATGATTGCTTAGGAACTATTTTTCTGTCATAATAATGTTCTTAAAGTAACAATGTTATAATGGTTCCTTCATTTAACACCTACATATTTGGACTCTGAAGATCAGGCATTTTAGAATCTTTAATGTCTTGATTTTTTTTTTTTGCTTCTAACAGGGGAAAGTACAACCAAATTAATATTTTCTAAATAAAGCAAATGCACAATTAAAGAAGGTATCTAACAAAGTAAATTTCTCCTGTCTAAAACTAACCTATTTTTGCATGAAGTTTAATGTTAAAGGAAAAACATTGTGATTTGAAGACTTTAATGTATGTCTCAGTTTATCAGGATGTCTATTTTTGGAATATTTAATGTTTAAAAACAAGGAGCTAAGGACTTCCAGTATGGTTGTCAGTATTAAAGAAGCTGATGGGATGCATGACCTTTTTTATTTCATTTCACTTGTGGGGATGGTATTGTATTTTTGCAGCTATTATTTAAATCTAAGGAAAAGCTTATCCACCTCATTGAAATGTCAGGATATTCTGTAAACATATTTTTACTCAGTGTGCCATCTAATCGTAGGTCTGCCTATTTATAAGCTTGGTTCATAGAGCAGAGATTCATTGTAAAGGTGATGCATTAAGGAAAAGTTTTGTGTAATGCTAAAGAAACTGCATAGGTGTCTGTGGTCCTCAGTATGTTTCATTGTTTAAACAAATAACTAAGGACTTCTCAAGTCCACATGTATTAAATAAACTATGTTGATCTATTATTTGGAGCTATAATTTAAAACCACTTAATGCATATTATAATTTCAAGTACTGAAACATAAATTATCTCATTGTTTTTTTGTCCTATTATTGATCTTGTTTCTGTTCTAAGTGTTCATACTTAAATGCTAAATAAATGGAATTACGGAGGCCAGGTTGCCTTCCTGTGTTACTTTTTGACATTTACTAAAACTACAAGTTGCTTCATAATATCTCTCAACCTGATCACTGATATTGTAATATTTCTGTGTTAGTGATCTGAACTTTTTAGTAGTGATTTGGTAAGTGCTAGTTATCTCTTCTCCTCCTTTGTGTGAGTATTCCAAATTTATCATTTTATTACAGCTTCCTCTGCCATCAGGACCCCCTCCCTCCTCTTACATAAACGTGTGACATTTCCGTCTAATTCATGGAAAAATACATGTCATGTAGCTGTAATATCTTCCCCTGTAGTCTCATTTGTCTGTTTCTTTACATGTCCTTTGTCCGTTCATCTCTGTTCCTGTCTTAAAGGAAGCACTTTAAAAAAATGTTTGTTTATTTTGAGGAGGGTAGGGAGAGAGAGACAGAGGGAGAGAGAATCCCAAGCAGCATCCACACTGTTAGTGCAGAGCCAGATATGGGGCTCAGTCCCACAAACAATGAGATCATGTCCTGAGCCAAAATCAGGAGTTGGATGCTTAACCGACTGAGCCATCCAGGCTCCACCAATGGCTTACTAATTTTTATTCTTCCTGATTTTTCTGTAGCAATTGACAGTATTTCCCTTCTAGTTATTAAAACTCTTTGCTGGTTTCTACATCACTGGCAGTTTGATTCACCTAGTAATTCCAGTGACATTTAAGTTTTATTTCATTTTATTTACTTTAAGTTTCTTCTTTGTGTACAGTCTCTGATTATGTGGGTTTTTTTTTTTTTTTTTTTTTTGAGGTTTGGTCACATTTCTTACCTTTTCCTATTATCTTCCTTTAGGACCAAAACTTTAGGTCATAATTTCCAAAATCTCTAGGATTAACCTCTTTCCTGATTTCAAGATTCTTGATTTCAACTCAAATGCCCTTTAGGCATCTTACATTCAGTACAGTGTTGACCTTTGAGTATTGTAGTGTTGTGATTTGGTTTTATTACATCTGATTAAAATATCTTATTATCATTTAATGCGGCTGAAGAAAAGCCAGTTCTAGGAGCAGGAAAAATGTTGGCTCCCCATTTCTTATTCACTTGGACTTATATTAAAGTCTTCTGTAGTTGATTTCTGTGAAAGAATCTTTTAAAGTGATTATTTTATGAGGGTTAGACACCTAAAACTAGGTACTGTCCTTAAATATATTCATCTTGTAATCTGCTGACACAGCTGGAGAGAGTAGAACTGTCAATCTCTTTACACTGTGTAGACCTTTGGTAAAGTATTTGATACGTGGCAGTTGGCATATAGAAACACATCACCTTTTTTGAAGAGCTTTTCCTGTGACGGTAGTGCATTATAGTGACTAATAGTTTAGGCTATAGTTTTTGACTAAGGGAGATATCTAACTGTATTTTAATGGAAAGCTTTCTTGCTTTGGACAAGATGCTGAACTTTGATGTGCTTCATTTTCCTATCAACAAAATAATAATAATACCGGGGTGCCTGGTTCGCTCAATCGGTTAAACCTCCAACTCTTGATTTCCGCTCATGTCGTGATCTTGCAGTTCGTGAGTTCAGGCCTTGCCTCAGGCTCCACACTGCTGACCATGTGGAGCCTGCTTGGGATTCTCTGTCTGCCCATCGCTTGTGTACGCACACTTGCTCTCTCTATATATAAATAAATAAATAAAAATAAACTTAAAAAATCCTTAAAAAATAATAGTACCAATTTTGCTGAGTTGTTGGAAAAATGACTTCTGTGAATATGTGTGAAGTACCTAGCACTTGTAAAGAACAGGGACTTTTTTTTTTAAGTTTGTTTGTTTTGGTGCGGCAGAGGGGCAAAGAGAGAGGGGGAAACAGGATCCTAAGCAGGCTCTGTGCTAGTAGCACAGACCCAGACTTGGAGCTTAAACTCATAAACCAAGAGATCATGACCTGAGCTGAAATCAACAGCCGGACAATTCACTGAGCCACCCAGGCACCCCAAGAACCGTGACTTCATTATACGTGACATCAGCTGTTAATAATTCTAAGTTGCATTTGAAAAAATATTTTAATATTATCAAGATGTATATTGAAAGTTGTGTTTAATTACCTCCTACGAAGATATTAAATTGAAAGTGTACTTTTATTGTTGATGGCATTTTAGAATTAAGGAAATACCTTGGTGGCTGCCTTTCTTCTGCTTTTAGCATTTGTATGTACTTGTCTTAGGATCTTGTATTTTATTTATGTAGTAGTTATTTTGTATATTATCCATTCCTGTTTTGTCTTAAACCCCAGGTTAAGGATCACCTTTGTATCTGCAGTATATAAACATATTACTGGCATGGAGTAGACTGTTAGTAGATGTTAATTGAAGGAGTTTTCACTTATTTCTCGGTCTATCACAAGAGAGCCATCCTCATCAGGCTTTGATTCCCCCTTCCTGCCTACATGCCACAGTAATATGGTGTTAACTTGACGCTTTTTAACCATCAAATACGGAATCATTAGATTTTCATTTTGATGTTTCTCAAGCCCTCACCAATTCTTTGATTTGTTTACATGATTAATATTTAAATTATAAAATAATTGCTGAATTTAAAAGTTAAGTACAAATGGAGATTCTGCTTTTATTTTGCAAGAACGTTTACTGAAGATGACCTTAGAGGAGAGACGCAAAGAATACATAAGGGACTATGTTCCCCTGAACACCATCCTATCGTGGAAGGAAGAGATGAAGGGCAAGAGCCAAAATGATGGTAAGTTTCTCAGAACATTTTTTTAGGTATATGCTATTCCCACTTATTTATGACTGCTGCAGGACAATTTTGACAGAAATGAATAACTTGCATTCAGTAAAGAGGTGACATTTTTGCTGTTTGAAGTAATTGCTTGGTTGCATTTAATTGTTTTTAGCAACCTATTGTGTGTTATTTAAATTTAGGAAATTATATTAACATACTTCATGTTATAGTCCACATTTATAATATGGCACTTTAAAAAAAACTATTTCATAGCTGTTCTTGGAGTAATTAATATTAAGGATTTGGTGCTTTGGTGGTGTGACCCTTTAAGTTGGTTTTGATTAGATTAATTTATATTGGGTTTCTTCAAGTTATTCTAAAGATTGGATACTTGAATGTGTAGTAGGAAGAATAGAGAAAAACTAACATTTTACATAGTTTTAGAGAAGAGTATATATTTTGTATAGTATGGTATTATGTCTACATGTATTTGTATTACAAAACTTACTCTTAAAGTCTTTATGATTTAATGAGAGTATAGTATAGATTGAGTGAAGATAGTGTTAGAGTATAAATGAAATTTTAAGTATTGAAAAGATAGATGGGATAAATTCTTAAACAATGAAATACATTTATTGGATAATTACTACGCTTCTCAATTAGCACTCATTTATCTGGATGTGAAGATTAGCAGAAATAGGGTGTTTTTTAGGATATTTAACATTTGAGAAAGAAAGGTAACTTTATTAAAGGGTCTTAGAACATACTAATTTCGTAGGTTATGGTCTTAGATTGATGATACTATACAGGATACTGTGGCTTTAAAACAAGAAGTCTAGTATGGAATTCCAGTGGACAAAATCTCTGGGAAACAGCAGCCCAATTAGGCTTTTGTGTCGGTGAAGAGAACACATTTACCTAAGTGTTTGCATTTTAGGGAGAATTTTTCTTTTTCAAGAAGGCAAAACATGTGGGTCCTTTCAGATTTTGCTTGAAAACATGTGACCTTGGGCAAGTGAAGGTTGTGGTTCTACCTCAAGTTCTGATGGGATCTTTGGACAAGCTGATTGGGACATTAACATCTAACCTGCTTGCCCGGGGTTTTCAGCAAATGCAAATTGTTCTAGTAATGGTCTGATTAAGACATCATTCGTTGGTAGAGAAGGTAATGCTGTGTAATGAAAAGAATATAGAACTAGAGACCAAAAGGAAAGATTTTTTTGATCTAGGATCATGCGTCTCTTCATGTTTGGGTCTCAGTTATTCTTTTGTTTATGAGAAACTGGTATTGAATACTTCAGCTCTGTTATTTTATGTCTAGTAGATAGATCTCTTTTTTTCCAGTGCTTCATTCATTTGATTTTCTTTCTTAGTTGCTGTTTTAGCTGGTTATTTTTCTAAGGATGTAGTACATGATGTTCCTTTAAAATAATTTTTGCCTCTCAGATAGATGTGGATTCCTGTTGCTGTCAGAACAATTGACAAAGCAGTAGTGATACTACGTTATATTGACCAATGTTGGGTCTCATCATCTCTGTGTTAAGGCTTGGCCCTTATATTGGCTGCTTCTATTTGAATATTTGTATAATAGTGTAGGGTTGAACTGGGTTATCAGAGAACTCATAGTTGGATGTTTTCAGAGATATCAAACACCAAAATATGTCCCCCAAATCAGAAAAATACATTGAATAACACCTGTTATTCATTGTTATTCCGTAATTACTCATATCTCAACGTGAGCTTTATAAGTGGTTTACAACTGCTCTGTATGTTTTAGTTTTTTCATTCTTGCTTTTTGAACTAAATGTCTTTCATGGGGAGTGAAGTCGTGTGGTCAGAATTGTATTTCTGTGGAACAGGTTTTTATTCTTTCCATCTAATGTTACTTGATCCTCTGTCATGACCTAAATTAATGACTAGCCTCTTTTTTTTCCATAAAAAAAAAAGGAATGGCTCATTCTACAAGTAATATCTCTTTATTTCTTTATATGATACATGTCTTTTGTAAATGCTTTCTTTTGTTTCCTATCCAATGCTCATTTATGGTAAAACATTAGTAAAGAGTTTTAGTATTTTAACAGATTCTTTAAAAACATAAATTAAAACAATGATAAAGGGCAACTATAGTTTTACATTTTATTTAGAAATGTTTAAGTCATTGCTTATAAATGTATATATAAGTAGGTTTGTATTTTTATAATAGCTTAATTTCTTAGGTATGAAATTTCCAGTTAAGTTTTAAAAGAAGTCTATAATTCTTTGTCATAGTTTCTCATTTGTAGGACATGAACAGTATTTCCTGGGCTAGCACAATATACCAATTTCAAGTGTTGTATAGTTTACCATTATTACTTACATTTTTTATAGAAGGACATTTTGACTTTGATATCCAAGATTACATGGAAAGTTCTCAAGCTGTTGTTTTTCATTTATTTCTGTGCTTAGTTTTGTTTTACTTTAATGCCTTTTGTTATTATATTGTAGTAAAAAGTTAAATAAGTTGAGGAGTGGCTGAATGCATTTGTCATAATTTTGATTTTGAGGCATTCTAAGAAAAGGAACCAAAAGTTGCCAAATATAAAATCATTGTATAGAAAGGAGGAATTCCTATAAAAAGACAATATTTTTACTTTGACTTACTACTCTAGTAATACTGGCAATCGTGGGTCAGATGGGGGAGGAATGGGAGATTATTACAAAAAAAAAAATCCACAAAAAAATAAACTACACCCCACTTTCTTATTCATGTTCTTGTTTGTCAACTGCTATTGGTAAATCTTTGAAATTATGTGCCTTCACTTAATAATTCTATTTCCTCTGTCAGTTGCTTTGTTGTAGGGACTTTTAAAGTGCTTGTCTCTTATTATACTGTCTCTCTGTACTTGCAGTAGTGCCTCATGGGTAGGTGAGCTCAAATAGTATGCTAAATAAGAACACCTCAGAGGTTAACCATCTATCAAGGACAATTCTATATTTCAAATTTTTCAAACTTTTAAAGAACATTTAAAAACATATATAAAAATAGAGTGGTATAATGAATTTTTATGCACCAATCACCCTGCTTCAACAGTTAAAATGTGGTCAATTTTATTTTATCTATACCAATACTTCCAAATTATTTTGAAGCAATTCCTGTGTATCATATCAATTTTTTTCTGTAAATATATGTATGTGTGCATATGTGTGCATTCTAAAAGTGACACATTTGTGTTTTTTTTACAATTACCACAACACTATCAATCACACCTAAAAAATTAATAATTCTTTAATATAAAATGTCCAATTAATATTAAAATTTTTACAATAAAGGGATTTACCTCTTTTTAATACAGTTGGCTTGAGATCTAAACAAGATCCAAATATTGCATTTAATATATTTCGTAAGTATCCTTTAACATATAGTTCCTTTTCTCTCTATCCCCCCCATAATTTTATTTGATAAAGTTATTTGCCTTATAGAATTTTTCACAACTTCGATTTTGACTGCGTCTTTCTGGTGTCCTTTAACATGTTCTTCTGTCCACAGTGTTTCTTATGAGTCCAGTTTCTTATAGGCTGGTGGTTAAATTGAGAGGCTTGATCAGACTTGGGTTTAATTTTTTGAAGGAATGCTTCATAGATTATTGTACCTTCTTTTCCATCATATCGCATGACACATAGTGTTTGGTTCTCTCTGTGCTAAGACAGATCACTAGGCTCAAGTATTGTCAGCCTAATCCATCCATTGTAAAGTCTCCTATCACCTTTTCACCTAATGGTTTTAGGAGCCATTGATGATCTTATCCTAATTTTATGATTTTCATTTATTAGTTGGTCTTCTATAAAGAACTTTCTCTTATCAACTTTTTGTTTCCATGTAATACAATGTATACAGAAAAAGCAGTATAAACTTTTCAAATTGAGTTGGTTTCCTGAAATCTTCCAAAACTAATGAGAGAGTTTTTAATTTTTGACTGTCATTTTGAATCTCCCTTTATCTCTCCCTGCCACAGAGGTATAGTAAGTGGGAATACTTCAATAGTTAACAGTCTATAAAGGATGTCCATTTAAAGTATAGCTCTCACATAAAAACATACAATTACTAAACTGTAGTCTGAGGATGTAGTAGAAAGACAGTAGAGATATGTACCTGGATGTATTGATGGATATGATAGAAAGTGGGCATTGCTTCCTTGTAGGGACAAAAGTTCTCAGGTTTAATTGATAGGAGTTCTGTTCTCCTTTGCTGCTTCCAAGCTAATGTTCTACTAGAACACCACTGAGAGAAGCATTGTTGTTCCTTTCTTTAGAGGGAGCAAATGATTGGCAAAGATTCTGCTATGCTTAGGCTAATTTTCTCTTACTAATTAGTGTCAGGGAAAATAGCTACAGTTGTAAGTTTAGATGTTTGAGATGTTATTCTTAATGTTTATATGGAACAACAAAGGAAAAATGTAATAAATTATGAAGATAAGTTAGATGAAAAGTACACAATTATTTTACTCAGGTATGGCAGTTTTTTAAAAAATCTATCATTTAGGAAGAAACTTCATATTTCATATCTTGATGTATTTCATGTGTTATATATTCAAATTTGATTTATAGTCATTTGAAAACACTTACCTAGGAATTTTGAACTGTGAAGTCTTTGTAAGTGTGAATCTTCGTTTTTTGGAGTATATAAAAATATTTTGAGATGTGTGGGTTGACTAGAGGTATGTGTGTAATCTCTAGCATGGTTGGCTTAGAAGTTCAACTTTATTTGTTCTCATTTTCATTAGAACTAATTTCTTCTGTTAAATTATTTTCACAAGAGGCTGACAAAACAAAAAAAGTAAGCATTCTCAGTACAGAGATCTTATTTCAGTGTAGGTACTGAATTTTATTTTATTTTATCTATGTACCGACTTGACTATTGATAGTTAGAAATCATCAAAATAGTGTGTCTTAATATTTTGACCTCAGTGCAAAGTCCAGTATTACTATCCTTAGTAAATTTACAATAACTTTTTTGAATGTTAATATTTTTATTAATCACTACAAATGGGGAAATAAAAATATTATTTATGTTACTGAGTATTACATGGAGATGGATGAGGGACCATAATGGTAAAAAAAATTAATAACTACGATGAGGTGGGCACTGCCCCAGATTTTCAAACTATGTTAACTACATTATTTGATTAAATATTTGATGTTGTTAGTTGAGAGACAGACCACAATTTAAAATGACTAAGCAGGAAAATGGTATTTAAAATGAAATTTAGTATGTGTACAAATATTGGAAAGGAGTATTTCCTATTTAATTTTTTGATACTAATTCCTTTTTATATTTAGTTTGAGTACTACACTTTAAAAGTTAAATGATCAGTAGAAACAGAAAAAGGCTCAGAGCAAAACTCAGCTTCTTAGATAGAAATCTTTTATTTTGAGTGGGTGGTGACTTTTGCCCTCTTGATCTTAAAATGAATTTAATTAAAAAAACTGGCAGTCTGTTTTTGCCTCAAGTAACAAAGATCACTCTGGTTTATTCTTCAAGCAGTTAATTTGTGATGCTTTCATTAACAGCAAAGATGTTGCAAAAGTAGAACTTATATTAGAAACAGACATTTTTCACTTACAGTTAAAAGTGAAAACTGTGTATAAAGACTAATTATGAAGACTAAAATCCTAAAATGGGCTGAACTTAATGATCTGGCCTCTCTACTAACTTTGGCCTCTTACTATACTAGTCCTTTTCTTGGTCTCTTCCTCTAGCCACACTATCCTTTTTGTTTCTTGAATGTACTGTGATCCCTCCCACCACTGGGTCTATATCTGTATTTGCACCTCCACCTGCCCCAACCACTTCTCTCATTTTATTAATTTTTCTTAGCTTTCATTTTTCACCTTGAAACCCTTCTGTTTTTTGAAGTCTTCCCTAAGCCCTGACTTAGAAACAATTTCCTTTATTATATACTTTTATGAGTTATGCTCTTTTCCATAGAGCATTTATATTAATTTGTTTTCATATATTCAATCACAGCATTATCTTGATCCAGTTCTATCTCTAAATAAGATTATAATTACTAGGAAAATAGGAATGATGTTGTCTTCACTCCCCTTCCTATCTTTGCATCTGTCATAGTACATGTTTCACGGTAGGTATTAAGTAAATACTTGTGTGAATTGAAGAAATTATAAACTATTCACATGATGGTATTTTTGTGCATTTTTTTTGTTTCACCTTTTCCTCACCGTATTGTAAAGATTCATGTGGGAATGATGGGGTTAGAAATTAAGCCAGATGCCTTTTAATGTAGGTGATGTATACATTTATATCTTTGTAATACAAGGTTGGTTTTATTAAGTTTTACAAGTTAGTTTACTAATAAATTTGAATAAAGATTTTATTGAACTATAGCATAGATATTTAACTAGGTGAGACAAGGATGAGAATTCATGTGTTATATGTATTCATCAGCATTTTGTGTTATTATTTATATAGTACTTAGTAACTAAATGTCATGGTTTCAGTTTGAGTTTAAATATCAAAAGAACTTAAGTTAAAATGAGAGTAAACATAGACACTGAGCCTATTGTGTAGTAATAATTTAAGGTGTAGAAAAACCTTAAAAGTATTACCATTCTAAATGCATTTACTTGGGCCTTGATTCTTGATATATGAAACAACTGTGAGAAATAATTTTATTCTATCCCATTTAAGCCATTTACTGAGTGAGTTGGTTTGCTTTGTAAAAGAACTTGGCTACTGACAAACAGATGGTCCTCCTATGAAAGAATTAGGCTAAATAA
This sequence comes from Hyaena hyaena, assembly GCF_003009895.1. Lineage (NCBI taxonomy): Eukaryota > Metazoa > Chordata > Mammalia > Carnivora > Hyaenidae > Hyaena > Hyaena hyaena. Next base: position 482,025 of record NW_024081422.1, on the reverse strand, counting down.
CTTCTAAGAATTTTGAGAATAATGGCATTCATTGCAATGTATGAAAACATTAAACATTTTTGTCTTGATATTCTGTGTGAAGTTGTGAACACTAGTTTAGTCACACGTTTGTGAAATAAGGTTAATTTCTAAAATGGAGAGAAAAAAAGTTATATAGGGACTCATGATTCACTACATGATTTTGTTTTTCCTCCACCTTTATTTCACTCTTGGTCCTTTTACTTGCTTTCCAAAATTGTTTTAGCAATACATTAGGCACATATTTTATTGTGCCTTGGAGTGTATACCACTAAGTGCTGTGTGAATTGTCCTTGTATTTAAGCATGTTTTAAACTAATATAGAAACAAAAATCACATTTTTTGGTATATATAAAGACTTGGTGTTAAGACCATAGGATGAAAAGTTTTTTCTGTGTACAGAAAGAAAAGGTTTTTGGTGTGTCTCTGTATTTTCTAAGTCTGTAACTTCACAGATTTTGTTTTCTTTTCAACCCATTAAGTGAATTATACTAGTAAATAGATTTTACTTAAAAATGTTTTGGTCAGTGCAGACAGATACTTTGGGATGAGTTATGGACTGGTAGTAGCCAAAGCTAATGTTTTCCTTTCATTTTTTTTCCTCCCTCTGATCATACTTCTACATGGTAGAGTCTTTATAAAGTCTTAGTCTTTGTTCCTGAAATACTGAATTTTCATGTAAGTATTCAAAACAAAGACTTAAATACCATTTAACAGTTTTACCTAAGCCTTTGGTGTAGAACCACATTGAGGATTGCTGATGAAACAAGAATCAAAATATAGATCAACAACAAAAGAGTAGTTAACAGTAGTCCATATGCCTGATATTATGCATGCCAGGGCAGAAGATATATGTGCCCTTCAGGGTTTGGAAATACTAACGTCTAGTTTGGTCTAACTCCGGAGAAGCCATGGATTTCAGATTGGTGGTTGTTCCCTAGAGATTGGACCAAGATATATTCAATTTTTCAAGAAACCAGACTTCCCTGATATATAGGGGATTCTCTCATGAAACTTAGTTTTGTGATTGTGTCTGCCATAAGAGTGTAACAGTTAGAGCTCTTCCACGTTTTGTACTTGTATTAGTGATTCCCTTGGGGGTAAAAACTTTCAGGGAGTGTATGTGTGTATAAATAGAGGATTACTGCTAAATACTCATCAGGCACGTAACAATGCCACGTTACTTCATTATTGTGATATGTATATATCTTCTGTGTTAACTCTGGGAGTGCTAAAGTTTTGGGATTAAACTTTGCTGGTATCAGATTCTAATTCTGCTCTTATATGCCCTAGCCAAAGAACACGTGACTTCCCTAAACTTGTCTCTTCATTTGTTACATAGCTCCAAAGCTTGCTCTTTTCATTCTAGAATGTACCTTTCTCTTGCATGAAACTTCTTTTGATTCTGTTCTAATCATACTTATCATATTTATGCTCTTAACCAATGTATAATATAATATAGATTTTCTTCTATGCCTGTTACTGTAACTACATGTATACTTTGAATTTAGTCTGTCTGCTTTAAGAAGGTAGGAATTGTGACTACTTATTGAAATTTTATTTTGTAGGGTCTAGTGGAGGTCCTTATGTGTATTTGTTTAGTCATTTGTTTTATGCATACTAAGTAGAATTGAAACTGGTCAAGGAAGATTTTTTAAAAAATTGGTTATTTTGAAACATCAGGGCTACTTTTCTTGTTTCCTTTGTGAGTGTATGTTAGTTGAAGAATTTAGAAACTTGTATTGTCAGATTTGAGAAGAAAGAAGGCACCTAAAAACAGAAAATACTTTATAAATTAAAGGCTAAAATTTTTAAATTGATAATTTTTGTTATTTAGCACTTAAGAGTAAATGACGAATTAAAACATCTCTGGCCTTGACTGTATGTGAATTTTAATGTCATTGAAAGGGAAAAATTGTTTTAAACAGGAGTTGACTGAACAGTTTTCACATATTAAAGGAATAGCATAGTTCATACATCAGAGGAGAGGACTTTTTTTTAAGGAAGGTATCTTGACCTTTTGTGACTAAGAGAAGTCTAGAAAGAAAAGACAAAAAACAGAGAGGCATTTTGAGTTTTGGCGCAGGCTGGGAGAGAGATGTGAGGATATAGGCATCAAAGAGGAGGAAGAGACTCAGGAGGAATGGTAGAAAGCAAACAGCTCCAGCAACATGTCAGGAAGTAAGTCCCCATGTAAGGATAGTCTGTGTATCCTCAAAGAATATAGATAGGATGGGGGCTGGAGCTATTTATCTTACTGGATTGCTAAAATAATGGGTGTACCAGTATGGAGATTCCCAGGTGCCTGGCATCTTGATTGCTTTAATGATAGTAGAGGTTATGTGACTCATAAGAATATTGAGTTTAACCATACTTATGAGTGCCTTTGACCAACACAAAAAATATATACTGTATAGTCTCTGAATTCTTTCACTTGTTCAGGTAGTATGTGGCTGGACAGATAAGAAAAGGTTTACCTGGCAGTCTACTAGACATACTTAGCATAAGAAACTAGTTGAAATGTCTGGTAACTTGACTTGGCCCTTAAGTGTATTTAGAATGTTTACCCATTTTAAAGTGTACAATTTAGTGACTTTAAGTACCCTTTACAGTGTTGTGCAACCATTTTCAGTACCCATTTCCAGAACTTTTCATCTTCTCAAATAGAAGCTCTGCACCCATTTAATAACTTCTAATCCTCCCTCTCACACAGCTTTTGGTAATCTCTATTTTATTTTCTGTCTCAATAAATTTGTCTCTTCTAGACTTCACATAAGTGGAATCATACAGTATTCTTTATGTCTGGCCTGCTTTACTTAGCATAATGCTTTGTAGGTTCATCCATATTGCAGCATGTATCAGGTAGTTCATTCCTTTCTGAGGTTAGATAATATTTTATTGTATGTATATACTACATTCTGTTCATTCATCTGTTAATAGACATTAGAGTTTTTACACCTTTTGGCTATTGTTAATAATGTTAATTATTATTAATTATGCTAATAATGTTAAAAATAAAAAAACATTTTTAGTTCTTTGGGGTATATAAACGAGGAGTGGAATTGCTGGATTATATGGTAATTCTGTGTTTTAACTTTTTGAGGAACCACAAAATTGTTTTCCACAGTGGCTGTGCCCTTTTACACATTCCCATTGGCAGTGCACAGGGTCCTTCCCCATTCTTGCCAATGCTTGTTATTTACTTTTTTAAAAGAATGATAATAAAATATAAATACTTTTCCAGCAGTGCTTCATAGTTTTTAGTGTCTTTCACCTTAGTTTATTACTAAGTATTTTATTCTTTATGATGCTATTGTAAATGGAATTGTTTCCCTTCACTACTTATTGGTTGTTCATCATTAGTATCCAGAAATGTAACTGATTTTTGTGTGTTGATTTTGTATCCTGCAACTTTGTTGAATTCAAGCTAATAATCTTTGGGTTTTCAACATACATGATCCTGTTATTTGTGAACAGATAATTTTCCTTCTTCCTTTCCAATACAAAGGTATGTATTCCTTTTAACCTTCTGTTGAATTCAGTTCTTATTTTGTTGAAGATATTTTGCATAGTTATTTATAAGGAACATTGGTCTGTAGTTTTCTTGTACTGTCTTTTTCTGGCTTTGGTTTTGGGTAATGCTGGTAATAGTGGCTATATAGTTAGAATGGGTTAGGAAGTGTTCCCTTTTTTTCTTCCTTTTTCTTTTTTTTTGAAGAGTTTGAGAAGGATTAGTATTAATTCTTTAAATGTTTGATAGAATTCACCAATGACTCCATCTACTCTTGGTCGCCTTCTTCTTCTTTTTTTTTTTTTTGACTGTGGGTGGAGAGCTTCTATTTTCTATTTCTTTTCTATTTTTTTCAATTTTAATTTATCTTCACTAGTCTTTATTATTTCCTTTATTCTGGTAGCTTTCTGTTTAGTTCTATTTTCCCCCCTTGATGTGTAAAATTAGAATATTGATTTGAGATCTTCCTTTTCAATGTATATGTTTAGATCCATAAATTTATCTCAGATGTATTTCTTTTTGCTTCATGCCATAAGTTTTTATGTTGTGTTTTCATTTGTTTCCATGTATTTGTGATTTTTTTCTTTGTCCATTGTTCAGAAATGTGCTTTTTTTTGTACATATTTATTTATATTCAAATTTTCTTTCTGTTATTGACTTCTAGTTTTATTCCATTGTGATCAGAAAAGATTCTTTTTGTAATTTCTTTATTTCTGTACTTTTGAGATTTGTTTTGTACCATAACATCTTGGATAGTGTTCCATGTGCACTTGAGAAAAATGTTGTTATATCCAATATATGTCTGTTAGGTACATTTGGTTTATAGTGTTCAGGTCATCTGGGTCTTTCTTGATCTTCTGCCTGACTGTTCATCCATTATCGAAAGTGGGATATTTAAATCTCTTTATTTGTAGATCTCTATTTTCCCTTCATTTATGTCAGTGATGCTTCATATAATTTGGACATCTGTGGTTTGGTGCATGTATGTTTACAATGGTTTTATCTTCTTGATGACTTGATCTTTTTATCAATATTTGATATCCTTTATCTCTTGTAATGAATGGTTTTTGACTTAAAGTCTGTTTTGTCTGATAGTAGTGTAGCCACCACAGCTCTCTTTTGGTTACTATTTTCTTGGAATATCTTGTTTTCTCCTTTTACTTTTAACGTCTTTATATCTTTAGTAAGTTTCTTAAAGATAGCATGTAGTCAGCCCCCGCCCCTTTTTTTCCCCCTTATTCCACCAATTTGTGTCTCTTGATTGGAGAGTTTAACCATTTATGTTTAAGTAATTACTGATGAGGAAAGATTCACCTCTGGTATTTTGGTGTTTTCTGTATGTCTTAAAGTTTTTCATCCCTCATCTGTTATTGCCTCCTTTTGTGTTCATTTGATTTTCTTTTTTGTAGTGATGTCATTTGATTCCTTTAACTTTTATGCATATTGTATATAGCTTTTTATTTGTGATTACAAAGAAATCTTATGGGGATTGTGTATAACATCCTACAGTTATAAATTTATTATTTAATCAGATTGAGTCCTGCTTACAAATTGAGTTTTGCATACAAAAACTGTTACATAGCACTATCATACTGTCCACTTTATGCTACTAATGTAACATATTTCATGTTTATACTTTGTGTGCCCAGTAACAGGTTTATTGTTAGTTTTTATGTATTTGTCTTTTAAATCATGTGGGAAATAGAGTATACAAACTGAAATTACAGTAATAGTAGCTTTTATATTTGCCATTTATATATCTTTACTGGAGATACTTATTTCTTCTTATGGCTTCAGTTTACTGTCTAGCAGTGTTTCTTTTCAACCTAAGAGACCCCATTAGTATTTTGTAGGTCTACTGGTAATACACTCCCGCAATCTTTGATTCTCTGGGAATGTGTGTATTTCTCTCTCATTTTGGAAGGACAGATTGGCTGAATACAGAATTTTTCAGTTAACACTTTTTTTTCCCCATTCATCCCTTTAAACAAATCATACTACTTTTCTCTGCTTCTGCCTCCAAAGTTTCTGATTAGAAATCAACTGATAATTTTATTGAGGATCCCTCGTACATGATGAGTCACTTCTCTCTTGTTGCTTTTAATTCTTTCTTTGTCTTGGTCTTTGACAGTTTATGTGTCTTCTGTGAGTTTTGAATTCCACTTGGAGTCTGTTGATATTTTTTGATTTGTAGATTGATACCTTCCATCAGATTTATGATGTTTTGTCCATTATTTCTTCAAATTATCTTTTTGACTTGTTCTCACTTTGTGAGACTCCCATAATGCATATATGTGTTGGTCTGTTGGATTGTATCTAAAAGAATTGAGATTCTTTTAGGCTTGCTTCACATCATTCTTTTGTGTTTATTTTTCATCTTTGATAATTTCAATTCTTTTATGTTCAGGTTCACTGATTCTTTCTCCTGGCTGCTCATTTCTGCTGTTGAACCCCTCTAGTGAATTTTTTTATTCTTACTGTGCTTCTCGTGTCCAGAATTTTTAATTCTTTTTTAAATATATTTTTTAAAATTTTCTGTTTATACATTGTTTTCTTGATTTCCTTTTTAACTTTATTGTTTAAAGGTTACTGTCTGGTAAGTTTGAAACATGTGGACTTTCTCTGAGATTGTCAGTTCATCTTGTTTGCATGGGAGATTTTTTCTCTTGTGTTATAGATCTTTTATAATTGTTAGAAGTGAGCATTTGTTGTATTTTTTAAAAATTCATGTCTGAGAGAGAGAGACAGAGACAGAGAGACAGCATGAGCAGGGGAGGGTCAGAGAGAGAGGGAGTCACAGACTGAAACAGGCTCCAGGCTCTGAGCTGGCAGTCAGCACAGAGCCCGACGCGGGGCTCGAACTCATGGACTCTGAGACCATGACCTGAGCCGAAGTTGGACGCTTAACCGACTGAGCCACCAATGAGCATTTGTTATAATGTGATAACTGTGGAAATTAATTATACCTCTTTTCCAGGGATTTTTGCCTTCTCTTTTTGATTTCTGAAGACTATAAATTCATTTGTTTCAAGGTTTTTCTTATTTTTCCATAGACTTTGTCATGTGTGATCATTGAAGTCTTTCTTCTATTAGCTTGTGATTGGCTCAGGGTTTTACAGGTATTCCTTCAGGAGTTATCCCTGTCTTTGAAGATGAGCTATATGCTGGGACTTTTCTTTAGTACTTAACAAGGATCTTCTCAGAATCTAAGGATCATCTTGAAGTGTAAGCTTAAGGTCTTCTTAACTTTTTTTCTGAGCATGTATCCTTTCTGGACATGCACGTGACTTTCTAAATTCTTCTGTACACGTGTCTGCTTTTGAATGTTCTTATTTTCCAGAAATACCTGGAAAATACCATTTTCTCTGTGGACATTACATAGCCTATTGTATATCCACCCTTAATCTTTCCGCAGGTATATGTGAGTATATAGTTGCCTAGCGGCTTTTATGAGCAGTGCCTGTTGATTGTTCCACCTTAGTTTTGAGTTAGGTGAAATAGAGATGAGTGCCTTGCTTCTGTTTGTCAAGTATCCTCTAGATAGGTTAGAATAAATTTAACACAATAATTTGCAAATAAGGTCTGTTCTGCACCTTCTGATTTGTTTTGGGAAGGGGGTAGGGCATGGATGAGCACAAACATTACAAAACTTTCCAACCCTTTTAAATAAGGGTTTTCCTCTTTTCTAAGAGAGCACATGCACAGGTGGTGGTAGGGGCAGAGTGGGAGAGAGAGAGTCCTAAGTAGGCTCCATGCTCAGCATGGAGCCCAATGCAGAGTCCTACTTGGGGCTTGATGTCATGACTGTGAGATCGTGACCTGTGCCGAAATCAAGAGTGGGCCACTTAACGGAGCAACCCAGGTGCCCTAAGATAGGTTTTTCTTTTCTTTTTTTTAAGTTTATTTATTTTTTGAGAGACAGAGACAGCGTGAACAGGGGAGGGGTAAAGAGAGAGAGTCACAGATTGTGAAGCAGGCTCCAGGCTCTGAGCTGTCAGCACAGAGTCTGATGCAGTGGTTGAACTCACAAACTGCGAGATCATGACCTGAGCTGAAGTCGGACACTTAATCAACTGAGCCTGCCAGGGACCAGTTTTTTCTTAATTAGATGTTGACCTGGTTTCTCTAAACTTTGACTGTTTTTCAGCATTTCATCCAGGTTGGTTCAATTTCTGCATGTTGTTTTTGATGTTCCTGTGGGTAAATGAGAGCTTGAAACAACCTGGTCCACCATTCTGCTTGAACTTTATAATTTTGAATGTGAAAACCAACTGTGTTAGTTTGGCTACTACTAGCAACTTTAACAAATTAATTCTCAAGAGGCTTGATCTAATAGTTTATTTCTATGTTACCTAACAATTCAGTGTGGGTATCATGATTGGTGTCAGTGGAGGGGTAGTGGTGGTGGTGGTTGGGTTGGGGGATATGAGTGTGCATATATGTGTGGAGGATAGGGGTGGACATTCTGTTTCAATAGTCCTTTAGAGAGAGAGAGAGCTAATGGAATCTATGTCTTCATTAAAATGTTGCTTCTAAGATTGCCCTTGAGAACCATAGGGGAATAATCCACCCAGAGTTATTGGTGTTTTTTTTTTTCCACAAAATTATTTTCTGTGCAGTTAGCAATACTTAAAAATGTTCTTTTTTTTTCTGAATTTTTTTTCTAAACCACTGATACCTGTCCTGCAAGTTTTAATGCTGGCATTTTCTTGATTTTACCACATGGTGTTAACGCAAGGTTTCATCCAATTATTAGGACTCGTACTCTTTATTGAAATGGTCATTAAATGGATTATTGCTTGAAATATTGAGAGGTTGCAGTTGTCTAATTATATCACCAGAAATGGTCAGTACATAAGTTCTTATGTACACAGACAGTGAAAATTGTCATGAACACCATCTCCCAGCAGCAGTTGTAAATGCCTTTAATTGTAAGGCATATGCCAATTTCAGAGATGTTAAAATGCTTTTTAAAAAGTCATTTTAGAATTGAAGATGCATACTCTGTTGGATTTGTTTTGAAGTTCAATTTTTTAATGTCTTTTAATGTTTAAGATTTTTTCTAATGATGCCTAATCTATTGAAAATCCTGGCTATTTGAGTTTATAAATATAGTTGCATTTTAGTTTTTCAAATTCTTTAATTTAGAGTAATAGATGAAACGAGGGCCAAGATAGAGCAGCTGGTTGGAGCATTGGCTCAAAATTAATTGTGTCTGATTTTAGAACAATGCAAGAAATCTTTTAAGCACCCTTAGTTGCTTCCAAATGGAATGAACTGTGACACAGAGCATTTCCTGTCATTGGAAGTATTCAGAAAGGATGGATGAAACTCAGAGTAAAAGCACTTTCTTCTCTGGGTGGTGATTGAACAAGATCACCTTCTCATCTGTGTCTGACTTCTGAGATTCTTACTCCATAATAATTTTGTGTAACTGATATTCCTTTTTTGATCTATTAGTGATTGGATACCAGTGATTTTTTTTTTTCCTTTAAGGCAGACAACTACATGCAGATTACTTTTCTGTTTCTATTTAACACACTAAGCCAAGGCATTCTAAGTGGCACGGGGGGGGGGGGCGGCATGGATTCCAGGAATAGCACTTTTTTCTTTGTTGATTTCATTGCAAAATACTGTTACCTGATCTTCTGGAGGCACAGGAAAATTCTAATTGTTGATTCTCCCAAGGTTTATTTGGTGTAAGAGATCACTAAATTTTCTTATTAATTAAAACAAATCTTACTGAAGAGATACTTCCTCTTTTCTTTCTGATGTTAACATAGTGACATGTCACTGTTTCAAATTATCAATACTAAACAATAAATAAGGAATCTACTCACCTTTCTTTCTTGTTAGTAGCCCAAATGATTATTACCAGAGTATTTGTATATCTTTGGGATGCAAATTTAATAAATGAGGGACAAACAACTTTTAGGAAGAGAGATAGGTATAGATATATCTTTTTCTTATTTTCCTCCACATACCCAAATCTGTATGTCAAGTTACGTGAGATTTACTCAAAAGTGACACAGTGACAATAACACTCCCACTTTAGATTTGGCCATTCATGACTTACTAATAGTTCCAGCCTGAGATTTTTTTTTTTAACAAATAGTTTATTGTCAAGTTGGTTTCCATATAACACCCAGTGCTCATCCCCACAAGTGCCCTCCTCCATGCCCATCACTCCCCCCCCCCCCCCCCCACCCATCAGTCCTCAGTTTGTTCTCAGCATTCAAGAGTCTCTTGTGGTTTTCCTCTCTCCCTCTCCCCAACTATTTGCCCCCTTTTTCTCCCCCACGGTCCTCCGTTAAGTTTCTCCTAATCCTCCTATACATGCAAACATATGGTATTTGTCCTCTGCCTGACTTATTTCGCTCAATATAACACCTTCAAGTTCCATCCATGTTGCTACATATGGCCAGATTTCATTCTTTCTCATTGTCATGTAGTATTCCATCGTATAGATAAACCACATCTTGATCCATTCGTCAATTGATGGACACTTAGGCTCTTTCCATGTTTTGGCCAGCCTGAGATTTTAAAGATTATTTAACTGAGTTCATTGAATACTATATGGGTAAATATAAATTTTTCATGGTAATAAAAACATGTTTTTTTCCTAAATAGTGTTGTGATATTATTCTGAATACTTCATGTATCTTTCTGCATGGGATATCTCCCTAGATTTCTCTTAACCTATTTCTGACATGCTATGTGAAGTAATTTTTATTTCAAAGTTAATATGTTATATCTCTGTGCATATGGATTGACTCTTACTTTGACAATGAAAAATTGCTTAAATGCTCTGACATCTGAAATCTATCTTCAAATTAACAGAACTTATTAAAGCTTTGGAATTATATCTTAAAATGAGTTTTAATTAATTACAAGTAAATAACATGTAATTTTCCTTTAAATGTTTGTAATATTTAAAAAGCAACAAAGTTAAAAAGATGTCAAATACTTATTCTAGGTATTAATTTATAGTAAGTGTGATGTATAAGGTGTTGGAAATCACTAAAGATAGTCGCTACTATACATTGTATATTTGTGTATTCATATTTGTTGTATTTTTATAAAATAAAGTATTTAAATTGTGGTTCTTGTAAAGTACTCAAAAGATATGAAAACATATAGAATTAAATAATGGTAGTGTCCCTTTTCCAGTCACCAAATTCCATACAGGTAAATAACTAATAATAGTTTAGGTGATTGTGATTTCTGGTCTTTATGCATTTTTTAGTTTGTTTTTATTCAACACAACAAAGTATCAGGAAGTATTCTAAGTATTAAAAAATAGTAGGGAGCTATTAGAAAAACCTAAAAACCCCAGGAAGTAAGTGATAAAACTTTGGGGAGTTGAGACCAAGAGAGGTTAAGTAATCTTATGGTTAACACAGCCAGTCTGGCACTAGAGCTGTGCTCTTAATCCCTTTACTTCTTATGCTTTTACAAATATTCTATTGTAGGTGTATTCATATATAGTGTTTTGTTAACGTTTAATGTAAAAACTAGCATTATGTATACATGGTTCTTTCAAGCTTGCCTTTTCCCACTTAAAACTTTATTTTGATGTTTCTTGATTTTTATTAAATGGCTGTATATTTTATCATAATTTATTTAATTTATTTACCATAAACTATTTTATTCTTGGACACTAGGGGTTTGTTTTTTTTTTTTTTGGTCTTTTTTTTTTTTTTTTTTTAACAATTACAAACAAGTTTATGATGAATATGTTTGTAGACCTTGTGTATATGTCTAAGAATTTCTGGGAAATATGGTTCTAAAAGTGGAATTGTTGCATTATAGGCAATACACACTTGAAATTTTGATAAAGCTGTCAAATCATTCTCCAAAGCTGCTGAAATAGTTTATATGCACATCAACACTGTATGAATACCTGTTTTCTCATAACTCTGCCCCAAAAAAGGTGGTATTAATTCCTGAACTGTTTGCCAGTGGAATGGCTAAAACATAGTAAATCTTTGCTGTTGTGATTTGCATGTTTTTAAAATTTTCCTAGTTATTAGTTTTGGGGATTTTTTTGTGAGTTAACTGTTCATAACTATCACCCATTTTACTATTGGATTGCCTGTTTTGGTGTTTTAATTTTGTAAATGTTACAGTATCTTTTAGAAGTCCGTTGTTGAATTGTATGATAGTTAAGAATACAGACTTGAACCAGACAGCCATGTTGGATACTGGCTCTGCCACTTCTTTGGGAAGGTTGCTGAATCCCTGTGCCTCAGTTATTTCATTGGTAAAAGAGGTTAGTGATGGTGTACCTCAAAAGATTATTGTGAGGATTAAATAAGTTAGTAATTATAAACGGCATAGAACAGTGTCTAATCTTAAGTGATCTCTGAGTGCCAGCTTTTATAATAATGATTGCTGTTGTCATTTATGCTGTCTTATTTTAGCAAAATTTTGAATTTTTGGTTACATTGCATGTGTTTTTTTAAAATGTCTCTTGCATTTTAGATTTTACTAAATTTAAGACTTTTTTCATTTTTATTAAAAGAAACTACTTTTTTAGTTTCTTCAAAAGGTTGGCTTATTTTTCTTTGGGTTTGTTATCTGCATGGGATTTCTTTTTGTGTGGTAGGAGGTAGGTGGTCTTAGATTTGTTTCCCAACGAATACCTACTTATCTGCACAGATGTTATCTTTTATATACTAAAATTTCCATGTGTGCAGTAATCTGGACTCTTTCATTCTGTATTGTGATCTGTCAATTTTTGTGTCTGTATGACATTGTTATAATTACTATAGTTTCTTGATAATTTGCAAAAAATCCACTTCTTTTTCAAAAATTTTGCAGTTATTTTGATACACTTTTTCAGACTTATTTTAAATTCTATTCACAGAATATTCATAGAGTTCTATTTATATTCTATTTTAAAAATCCTATCAGGTTTTGAAAGAGTTGATTTCATTACAGTATTGAATGTTTTTAATCCAAGGATACATCTCTCCAAATACTTAATAAATGTGATACTTGCACATGAAGAAGTAAACAGTATAGGAGAGCATAAAATGAAAAATAAGTCTTTCTCTCTGAGTCACTTCCCAAATTTGTAACCACCTTTAATAGTTCATGTATATGCTAGAAAATTTTAGCATAATTTTATATAAATGTGTCTTTAGAACTCCCCTATGGTTTCCTTTCATACTACAAAGGATCATGCTCTAATACTATTTATTTTATGTATTTTTTTCCATCTCATAATCTATTATGGATATCCTCCCATAAGAAATTCTGATGATTTACTTCATTTTTTTGGATAGGCTTCATAGTCTATTTAATCACTCCCTTATTTAGAAAACATTTTTTTAAAATATTTATTTTTGAGAAAAGACACAGCACGAGCAGAGGGAGTAACAGAGAGGGAGGGAGACACAGATTCTGAAGCACGTTCCAGGTGGTGAGCTGTCAGCACAGAGCCTGACATGGGGCTCGAACGCAAGAACTCAAGAACCTCGAGATCATGACCTGAGCCGAAGTCAGACACTTAACTGTGACACCCTAATCACTCCCCTAATAATGGGCATTTTGATTATATCAAGTTTTGTTCTTAATATAATATTTCACAGATATTCTTCTATTTTATTTTCTCTTATTGCATATATTTCAATCATAAAAATAATGGAATATTTGCATTTCCATGGAATTTCTAGGTCAGAGGCTCAAGGTTGACAGTTGTTCTCAGTTTCCACTTTAAAAGTGTTGAACAATTTACTGTTCCTATTTTTAGTGTATGCATATGCATGCTTCCCAACACCTACTCTGGATTTTATCAATGGTATTTTATTTTTGCCACTACAATCATTTTGCTACTTAAAAATTTTTTAGTGTTTCTTTATATTTGAGAGAGAGAGAGAGAGAGAGTGAGAGGGAGAGAGAGACAAAGTGCAAGTGGGGGAAGGACAGAGAGAGAGGGAGAAACAGTCTGAAGCAGGCTCCAGACTCTGAGCTGTCAGTACAGAGCTTGATGCAGGGCTCGAACTCATGAACCGTGAGATCATGACCTGAGCTGAAGTTGGACACTTAATCAACTGAGCCACACAGGTGCCCCTTAAAATTTTTTAATGTTTATTTTATTTTTTTAAAACTTTTTTTGGAATGTTTTATTTCTGAGAGAGAGAGAGAGAGAACGTGCGAGTGCGAGAGAGAGCATGAGCAGGGGAGGGTCAGAGACAGATACTTACAAAGGGCTTAATTTGTGCTAGACATATTTTTCAGTACCTTACAAATGTTACTTATGTAATCATCACAACAGCCTCATAGAATAGGTGCAGTTACCTCATTTACAGATAAGGGAACTGAAGTACAGAGGGATTAGCTTGCCTCAGGTCACACTGCTGTTGAGGGGTAGTCTGGATTTGAACCCAGGCCTCTGGCTTTACATCTTTTTCATTTGCTCTCTGATGTTGCTGCCATTTTTTCTAAAAATGCATTACTTGTGTGTTTACATGTTATATGCCTACTATTAATTATATTTGATGTTTGGGAAGATGTATTTTATGCTGTGTGTTATGTAATTTTTTATGGATTATAATTCATAATGCTATTATGTTTGTTTTTAAAACACAGGTAACTATTAGAAAAGGTAAAATTGTTGTGGATAATAAAATTGGCTATAATCACTATAGTGAGGAAGAACGCTTTGTCCCCTCAAGTAGATGTATAGTGAATACCACTTTCACCATGTAAATAAATCATTTATATTTCTTTGTAATTTTACCTATGTTACAAGTTTGTGCTTAAAATCTATTGAAAAAAATTAAAACCTCCTTCAGATTTTTCTTTTCATCTGTCACCACTTGTTTTCAGTAAAATAGACCATATATTGAGTATAGACTACATTTTGAAACTTTTGGCATCATATTCTATGAACTTGCTTCTCTGACTGGAGTGCTAAAGTATATGTGGGTTTCTTACCAGGGAGTATGTGAAACTACACAATAAAAGTACTACTCCTGCGGAGCAGTTTTTCTACTAAAAGCTTGGTGGAGGTGGAATATTAAGTAATTTAATTGCTCTGCATTTAGAAAGATTTCTTATGTTGAAACAAAATGATTCTCAAGATCAGAGGCAAAGAATTTCACAGTAACAGTCTCTATCCTAGACATTCTGATAGTATGTATCAGTACATTCAGTGGAAAGGTTTCAGGAGTACTTGACTGTACTTAAAGTCATTTGGTGTCTTGGAATGTTTGGAAATTAGTGAACTAGCCAAAATAAAGTTGCAAAAGAGCTATCATTTTGTCAGTTGCTTAAGTATCAAATACCAAAATGTTAATCAATAGTCTTTTTTGGGCAACTTTTGAAAAGAATCATACTATCATAGATACATCTTGTTTTAGACCTTGAAAATATCTTAATATTTTTGGATTTTATTTTAGCAAACCCCACTTTTAAGTAAACCTAAATGAAATTAAGACCTAAAAAAAACCTTTGGAATTATTTAATTTACAAAGGGGCTCGACGTGGTATTCTTTTTAATAGCTTGCCTCTTCAGCTTCTTCAGGTTATTATATTCATAGCATTCAGGTCTGCATATAAATAATGCAAGGAATGCTAATAATACATGGATGTTTAGTTTTTTAATATAAAACATGGTGAAAGATTAAAACGATATTCATTTAACAACGTGTATAGCCAAGTGTTATGTGGGTTTTTTTTAACGTTTATTTTTTTATTTTGCGAGAATGTGCATGCACATGAGGGGAAGGGCAGAGGGAGAGGGAGACAGAATCCCAAGCAGGCTCCACTGTGCTGTCAGCACAGAGCTGGATGGGGGCTCAAATCCACAAACAACGAGATTTTCACCTAGATGGAAATCAAGAGTTGGATGCTCAACTGACTGAGCCACCTAGGTGCCCCACCAATATTCTGTTTTTTAAATATCTAATAGTTTTGGGCATAAGCAATATTCCTATAATTGCCTTTAATTTCATTCTACATTCTGGGATTAGGGGTTGAATGGGCCATGAAGTTATTAAGTATGATCATAAAAACAGTCTTCATTTGACTTGTAAAGTAATATGAATGTATTCTTAGAAAAAATTATATTGCCATCCAATAGCAGAGAATATCTCTGTATAGAAAATTAATTCAGAAAGAACATACTTTGTTCTTTTGGTTTTGCTGCCATATAGACTTGACTAAAGAAGAAAAATAGCAGTTGGTAGAATTGGCATATTTCTCAGGTTTTCTGATTCTTAGTTTCAATGTCTTGATTTATAACTGTATTTGTAATTCATTCAGGCATGTGTAATACATCCTATCTGTAAAACTGTAGATCGCAATTTTCCTGTAATGTGGCTAATTACTCTTCTAATAAAGAATTCATTTAGGAGCAACTGGGTGGCTCAGTCATTTAAGTGTCTGACTCCTGATTTCGGCTCAGGTCATAATCTTGTGGTTTGTGAGTTTGAGCCCAGCATTGGGCTCCATGCTGACAGTGCAGAGCCTGCTTGGGTCTCTCTCTTTCTCTCTCTCTCTGCCCCTCCCCACCCCCTGCTTTCTCTCTTAAAGTAAAAATAAATAAACTTTAAAAAAAGAATTCACTTGAAATATAGATTGTTCATGATAAAAAACCTAATTTTCATCTTCAAATTTCTTCAGTTATGCTTTAGTAGAAGATGAACTACAAGTATGAATTAAAGAATTGGAGAGGGTTTTTTCAGGGGGCTTGTTGATGAGATACAGAGTATTAACTGAAAAAGGGTTTTGGGGAAAGGAACTATAAACTGAGGGTTTTGGATATATGATAGTAAGTGTTTGAGAGTCCTCTAAGGATGTGCTTCTTACTTTTGTGTTCTTGCTATTTGGAGGGGAGAGATTGCTTCTTTTGAAGATACAATTTCTTTGATGTCATGAGGAGTTAGGAGAAGAGGAGAATGAAGGAATTGAGGACAGTTTGTATCTAGAGAAAGAATGACTGAGAATTTTTCAAAATTAAAATATGTGAACCATTGGGGCGCCTGGGTGGCTTAGTCATTTAAGCATCCGACTTCGGCTCAGGCCATGATCTCACGGTTCGTGGGTTCAAGCCTTGCGTCGTCCCTGTGCTGACAGCTAGCTCAGAGCCTGGAGCCTGCTTCGGATTCTGTATCTCCCTCTCTGTCTCTGACCCTCCCATGCTCATGCTGCCTCTCTCTTTCTCTCTCTCTCTCTCAGAAATAAGTAAAACATTAAAAAATGTGAATCATTATGCTGAAAAAACACAGTAAATTCAGAGGAAGAAAAATAACTGGACTAAAGACAACGACAGCTTAAAAGTAGGTAGAAATAGATAACCCATAAAAGTATAAAAATTAGACTGTTAGCAGAATTCTAAACTGCAAAAATTGATGCTAGAAGGCAGAATTCAATCTTCAAATACTGAAAGAAAGCAAATGTTTTCCTAGAAATGGTAACTGGGAAGATTATTCAAAAATTATTATTTAAACTCTCTTTAAAGCTATTTGTGACCGAGGCACCTGGGTGGCTCAGTCGGTTAAGCGTCCAACTTCGGCTCAGGTCATGATCTCACAGTTCATGAGATGAACCCCGCATCGGGCTCTGTGCTGACAGCCAGCTCAGCTCAGTGCCTGGAGCCTGTTTCAGATTCTGTATCTCCCTCCCTCTCTGACCCTCCCCTGCTCATGCTGTCTGTCTGTCTGTCTGTCTCTCCGAAATTAAAAAACAAAAACAACAAAAAACATTAAAGCCAGTTGTGACCATGACGCACTATGTGATTTTATTGGTGGGTTATGAGACATAGTTTGAAAAATATTGCCTTAAAAAATTCACACATAAGTGCAAAGAGACAAGGATAAGGATGTTTATAACAGCATTGTTTGTAAGAGCGAGAGATTAGAAGTCATCTTAAGCCTCAAAAACATGGGTTTTGAAATATATTTTCAGATAAGCATCAGATAAAAATGTAAAAGTCTGAATATAGTGTGTTGGTGAGCATGTGTAACAATGAGGACTCTTAACTTGCAGAGAAGTATAAATAACCACTTTTTGAGGCGAATTTGGTAATATCTAGTAAGTTTGGCTGTGCATTTCCCCAACAACCCAGTACTGCTACATATATACGTATATATGTGTATATACGTTAGCATTGTTTGTTGATCTCTTTCAACCATGACATCTGAAATCAAGTTTTCAGGAAAGAAAATTTACTCTTGGTCCATATAGTATGCTTCAATATATGTGCTTTATCACTTTGTTAATTTTTCTTCCTTTTTGCTTCCTTCTTCACCTCTCCCTTTCTTGAAAGTTATTTGTGACCATGACCCCCTAATGTGATTTTATTGATGGGTTGTGAGACGTAGTCTGAAAAACACTGCCTTAAAAAAATTCACACATAAGTGCAAAGAGACAAGGATAGGATGTTTATAACAGCATTGTTTGTAAGAGTGAGAAATTGGAAGTATTCTTAAGTCTTAATAAGTGGAAAGTGGATAAATTGTGGTATATCCATGTAAGTACTTTTAGCTAAAAATTGCAATAAATCAGTGAATTGCAATACCCATATTCAGTGGATACACTTGGAAATATGCTGAGTATAGAAAGCAAAGTGCAGAATATTGTATACAGTATGATTACTATATGTAGCTTAAAAGTGCAAAGCACTATTGTATATAGTTTTGTATATATACACATAAAAATGTATGATGAAATCCATGAAAACGATAGACAACAAACTTGGGCTCTTGGGGAGGAGAAGAAAGGTATTTCTGATATGCAGATAACATGTCTTTTTCTTAAACTGGATGGTGGATACATAGGTGCTTATTAAATAATATTTTACATTCCTGTGTATGTCTGATATATTTCCTATTAATTTTTTTAAAAAAAGAAGTAGCAATATTGACCGTCAAAATTGAAATTTCTCTCAAGACAGTAGATAAAAAAAGTTGAATATTATGAGAGAACAGCTTGAGATTTACAAAATAGATCCATATCAGCATCTATGAAATAGGAATTCCAGAAGGAAAAAAATTCAATGCATTGCAGAAGCAGTAGATAATAAAATGGCAGAATAAAAATTTTTTGTTCAAAGAATGCTTTCAAATAAGATATATTGGAATCAAACTCCTGGTAAAATCAAATAGTGGTAAAATTTCTGAATCCCCAGAATCAAAAGAAAATCAAATCTCCAGATAGAGAAAACAGGCTTATCCTAATAGAAAAAAGAATCAGATTGGCCTCTGATTTTTCTTATGTAGCACTGACTAGTAAGAAACAGTGGAATTCTGATACATAATGATAGTATTCTGAGATAAAAGTATGGGATTCTGAGATAAAAGTACTGTAACCCTAAAGTTCTGTATAAGGCAGAAGTATTTTTTAAGTATGAAGGCAAAATATATATTCTTTCTAATGGACTCTGAACTGTAACTCTTATAGATGTAAATAAATGAATATATTATTTGGAAGGACTAAAGCAAAATAAAATGAATCAGCATAGGGAATTCTGGATGAAAAAAAGGTATATTGTAAACATTGACAAACAAAAGCAATCAACAAGCCAAAACCAATGGTTAAGTCTAAAAAACTCTAAAAAAATGATAATGTACTTTGAAGTATGTAACTTGAAGGAAAATATTCCAAGTAAAATAGAAGATACAGGAAAAAATTACAACCAGGGAATACATTTCTAGATGATCTGATAATCATAAATCCTGTGCTCTAGCAGATGGGAGTTGGGGAAAAGGGGGGAAAAGTATGCTATGCAAAGAATTTCTGTTCATAGAATTACAGAGGTAGATACTTCTCACTTGATATTTATGAAGAAATATAGATATAAAAACATGTTGAAAATTTGAGGAGACTTATGAGGAGATGACAAATGATCAGTTCTCCCAATCTTTTCCATATCTTGTTTGAAATGACTGAAAATATAAAATTAAGCCTGTAACAGCACTGGGCAGCAAGACAGGGTGAAATTGGTCTAGCAGATTTTGGGGAATTCCCTGAAAATAGAAAGCAGGTGGAATGAAGGGGGCAGAGAAAAATGCTACTGAAAGTGAGAAGATTCTTCTCAGTGGACCTCAAATACACAACTGCATTTGTGTTAACAAAAAATTGGAGTGGTCTATGGGGTAATCATCAAAGTAACTAAAAACTGGGCTGGGCACAGCATTTCCTCATTTTTACAGAATGATTGTTAGCAGGAGTATTTTATCTGTAGGATAGCATCGTGGCTTCTGTTTTGCAGAAGATGATTCTGGAGGAGTCTTTTGATATGTGTGTTGGGGTTGGATAGAATAGCAGAGCAGAGCCTGCAAAGTCTACCAAGAACACAGAGTAGTGGAAAGGGAAAGGCAAAATGGTTCCACTTGAGTGAAATACACGAGAATACTCCACCCTAAAAGTAGTCTTTCTTATGTTGACAATCTTGGGTGTTTTTTTTTTTTTAATTTTTTTAATGTTTTATTTATTTCTAGGAGAGAGAGAGAGAGACAGCGTGAGCAGGGGAGGGTCAGAGAGAGAGGGAGATACAGACTCTGAAACAGGCTCCAGGCTCTGAGCTGGCAGTCAGCACAGAGCCTGTGTTTTAACCCATAACCTGTTTTATGATCGCCCAGTCACATTCAGCCTGAAAGCCACTCTCATTCAGGTAAGAGAAAAAAACTAAAAGGAGAGAAACAGACCTTATAGATTGACAGGAGAAAGGTAGGCTAGTTAGATAGTTCTGGAACACCATTCATAAATTTGGAACACCAAAGATCACCAGAAAACCAATAGCACGAATAGAAGATGAAGTAAGAGAAAAACTGACTTCAGGAGAATGGGAGTGATACAAGAAGTAGATGGAACTTAAACATAATTTATATCTACAGAGTGATTTAAGAGGATGAAACTGCTGAAAAAAATAAATCAGGCTGTTCTAAAAGAAACAATCTGTAGTGTTCTCAGAAACAAAAAATCTGATTGTTAAAAGAAATTCAGAGGAGGAGCTGAAAGCTTTCTTAATGATTTAGAAGAAAGTTTGGGGAAACACCTTAGAACCTAAAGGTGAAAAGATGGAGATTGAAAATATGAGCAGATGTTTAAGCAAATCCATGGTGTATGGAACTAGGTATTTCAGATTTCCAGAGGAGATAGGAGGAGAGGAGAGAATGATTAAAAAAAAAAAAAAAGAGAGCATAATACTTAGATGACAGGGAGTATTACATGAATATTACAAAAGATGAATGAGATTGATATATACTGATTGAAAAGATGGTCAAGTTACATCATGTGAAGAAGAGAAGTTGTGAGAACAGTATGCAGTATGTATGTAATATGATACTTGTGTTCATAAATCATATGCATGTTCAAAGATGAAAGGATATGAAATAATGGTTTCCTTTTGAGAAAATGATGGAGGAATCATACAGTACTTTTCATTTTTCTTAAAACATAATGTTTTATAAGGAGCATGTTTTTATTTAAAAAACAACAACCCAATAAAAACTTTGTTGGAGAAGAAAGGAGAGCAGTATGAGGGTATCAGTGCTTACCTAAACCACTCTAATTTACACAGTCTCAAGTCCATAGTTCTTTGTAACACACAACCTTATGTTTTCATAGCAAACATCTCCTTTCCTCATGATTTCCAGACTATCATAAAAATGTATCTTCACACACTTCTCTGAACCTTCTTTTTCACCCAGAGTATCAGGGTGGGTATGGCTGATTCCTTCATTGTATATGGATTTTATGAGAGACAGTATATATGTAGAGAATAACTTAAAATAAAGCTATTTTCCAGGTATTCTTTATTAAAAGGATAGTATCAATCAAACATCTTTTGTAGAGTTAGTCAGTATGTAAGTAATGAATAGTAAGGGAACGATAAGAATGACATATTCAAGATTTTGAAGTATATCCTGGAGGGGGATTTTTTGAGTTGAGAATAGGAATTGCTCAATATCAGAATAGTAACATGAGTGTAATCAAAGAGGTATGGAATGTGTTCTGGACCACCTGAAAGGCCCATCTTTTTTGTGAGGAGATGGATATGATCCTTGATCTCAATATGCCACATCTACTATAAACTTCTGAACCCTCCACCATCATTCAGGATGCATCTCTAATGGTTGAAGAATTGGTGGAGGATGACATGGGACAGAGTGCCTGAGGATCCTTGCCTGGGACAAATTATGGGAAGAAAAGTCTTACAGGTATTCTTCTTATATATTTTATTTGGATAAATAAAAATTTATTTATTGGATAAAATAATTCTTTTTCTGGAAGGAGTGGGGAGTAGTTAATGGGAGGAAGCAGAGAAGAGGGTTGGGATGGACCAGTCTTTTTTGTAAGGGTGGTAGAATTAGGAAAGAATATCAGCATCTTTCTGTCTCTTCTTTTTCTGCCCTTGCACAACTATTGCTGTCATCTTCACAACAAAGGAAATTGTATTAGAGTTCTTGAATCACAAATGTCTATGGTAGTAAGATTCACCAGGAACATTTAGCATGCTGACATAATAGTATTAGCCAGCAGCAGCCTTTAGAAACTAATGGAAAGTGTTTAGATCTATGAACTGTATTGAGTTTTAAATACTTTGAGTATATGCTTAAAATTTTTATTTGTAATTGTTGATGATCTTATCTTTGGTTATGTTCATTGATTATTTAACCATTTGACACTGATTTTTTTCTCATTCACAAAGATGTTTAACACTGCTGTGGACTTCAGGGACTCCAGTTAATTAACTACTTGAGTCTTAAATTCTTTATTTTTCTTTAGAATAGCAGAGACTTAAGTGTCAAGAGCTCAGTGAATGACTTTCAAGATAGCTCTAGTTCTAGTGCAGCTTAAAAATATTGCAAAAAGATCTTTTTCTTCAAACCATATGTCAGGGAATTTCATAGAGATTTTCTAGATATTACTGAAGTTTTAAAAATGGTATCTTCAGTTATAGTCCTGATGGTTTATAATACTGTTGTGCTGTTAAAATGGTAATGTAAGAAGTATGCATGAGTTTTTGGGGAGGGGAGAGTTGTTTTTGAAAACATAGAGGTGTTGGAACATATACCTACAACAAGTAAGTAAATATGAACAAGGGTATGTCTATAAAATTGGCCAAGATAAAGTAAGTGAAATAAATGAGAGTATGTTGTTACTTTTTTTCTTTTTGTTTCAATGAAAATAAGAAATGTTGCTCTTAAGAATTTTGTATTATTTTCTCTTTTTTTATTTTTATTTTTTCTAGCTTGGGCACTAAGAAAAAAGCTCTTTTATGCCATCTTGCTTGCCAGTCTATTTGGAATCAAGAAAGACTCAGTGAAGACTTCTTTGAAAAGAATGTTTTGAAGAAGGAAAAAGAAATACTGTGAGAGAAGGCCCACAGACTAGAAGGGTCATAGAAGCGTATATTTTTGTTGTGTAACACGAACAGGACTTCATTCAGTGAACATGGAGAGTTGAGAAGGGAGAAAATTAAGAAATGACTGAATTTTGTGGGTCTGGATGCAAAAATGCTGGCCATCTACTAATGTGGAAAAACAGTTGATGCTTTAGTTCCAGGAATTTGTTTCTGCTGTGTGCAGTTCTCATAAACTCTTTTTACATTCAAACCACCCCTTTGTCCTCTGAGAATGATGATACTTTTGCTTCTGTTAACAGTGCTTCCAAGGATGAATGAAAGTGTATAGTGTTTGCCAAAACCTAAAAAGTACACATTGTTTATTTACCATTAGAGGTTTGCAGGATACCCCACTTGTATTTTAAAATTCTGTAGTGTTTAACACCAACAATTTATGGGTTTTTTGATCAATAAATATTAGATTTTCAATATGAAATTTGACAATTCCTATTCATATTGTGGCCAGTTTTCTCCAATTTGGTATACAGAGACTGCTTGATAAAACTGAAATTTTATTTTTTACACTTAATGTTATTTATGATATTTATGTTATTGTGTATAATCATGATTTTCTGTTTTCCTTGAAGTTTTAACAGATCTTTTTTTCTGTGTATGTCAAAATAAAAATTTTTAAATAATAAATATGTTGTAATATGGATACTGATCTTATGCTAATTTTCTAAATATTGAGCTTTGTTTTGTAATAAACCCTGAACCTAAATGACAGTTTTTTCTCAGTTTTTGAAAATTTATTGTTTATATATGATATATAGGAAGCATACTATGGATTTGGCTTGTGTGTGTTTTTAAAATTAAATTAAAAATTTTTTACTTTTTAAAAAATTATGTAATCATACTCTATTAGGCAGCTTTTCTTTGAAAGAGGAGGACTTTGTTTTTGAATTTACAATTAGTTGTTTCAGTTCTCCAGGCCAGAACTTTGTTTCTGATGCTACAGTCTTTTCCTTACTTTATGGAATTTTAAACAGGTTGTGGGCCATTTTGAACATAAATATATTAGTAGTCAAGAATGTGTTCTCTTCAGCCTTTCTCCAGAGGATTTCTTGATTAAAAGTCCCTCTTATACACTGGATTCTCTTAAGAGTGCTGTCTTTTTAATGCAGAATGATTGTGTGTGTATATATAAGGGTATCACTTTATTTCAGTCTGACATAGTAAATTGTACGTGTTTATTACTACACTGCTGTAGTGGCAAAAAGCTAGGGAAGACTAATGCACATCAAGTAGGAGAATGATTACAGTGGAACATTGTGGAACTCTTAAGAAATAGGTTCTCTATTCATTTTAAGAAATGTCTGATATTTTAATAAGTGAGGGAAACTATGATTCAGTATTATAAATACTTATATTCTGTATTTGAAGTAAAAAGTATAATTATATTGATACATATGATAGATAAAGAAGGAATAAAGGTGATCTTTTTTCCTTTTCATATTTTAATTATCACATTTATTTTAGTGAAGGTGTTAACTTTTATCATTTCTGAAGAAGAGTAAGAATTATGGAAAAAAGTATTTAAATGTAGTTTTATTATAACTTGATAGAGTAGTGATTAGAAGTCATGCTTACAGTGGTCAGTGACATACATACTTTGCTACTATTGTGAAATGAATTAAGGAGGATGCAACATTGATTATGATTCTTGAGAACACCAAGATAGAGGCCAGGTTTACCTAAATGAGATAATAAGAGTGAGTGTTAGTATGAACATTTGAAATGTGGTTAAAATTCTTATAGGAACTAGTTTTATTTGAACCTGCTTTTTCTCCTCAGTCTCAGCATTTGAGACACTTGAATTTGTTTGTATCCCTTCTCTTTACCCTTCATTAGAAAGGAGCAAGCAAAAGAGGAGCATGAGTATGCTGAGGAAAAAAGATGAATGTTAATTGAATACTATGCTGGAGAATACACTGACTAGAACCAGGCATTGTGAACCTTGCTTAGACCAAAATTTTTCAAAGCCTATGATTACCCAACTGTAAGATAAGTTTGGACTTATACATACTACGGGCTCTCCTGGAAATAGGATTACATCATAAAGAATTCCTACATAATAGAGAATTGATTTTAAAATGAAATGTTTCATTTACCAACGAAAATGAGTGGCTTCATCTTTTTTTGGAGCGGTGGAGTTAATATAGTAATACATGTAAATATAAAGTTGGACATTACTTTGGTCAGATAGAATATTAGAATATTTTTCTTCAAGACCTGATTACTGCTACGGAAGGGAAGTTATTACAGTAGCAAATACCTAGGGCTGTTTTAGGCTTGTACAGTTAATATGATTTTTATTTATTTTATTTTTAATTTTACCGAATATGAGCTGGGGGGAGAAGGGCAGGTGGAGGGGGAAGAGAGAGAGAGAATCTTAAGCAGGCTCCACACTGGGCTTGATCCCACGACCCTGGGATCATAACCTGAACCAAAATCAAGAGTCAGACTGCCAACTGACTGAGACACCCAGATGCCCTAACATGATTTTTATGATAAAAGTTTTAAAATATACCAATTTAAAATAGAGCAAAGTGGCAGTTAAGAGATAGGTATGTGTCAGGAAGTTGTTAGCTATACTGATAATGAAGGAGATACCTTACATTTATTTTGTATTA
Organism: Hyaena hyaena; assembly: GCF_003009895.1. Classification (NCBI taxonomy): domain Eukaryota; kingdom Metazoa; phylum Chordata; class Mammalia; order Carnivora; family Hyaenidae; genus Hyaena; species Hyaena hyaena. Next base: position 456,503 of record NW_024081422.1, on the reverse strand, counting down.
TGCCATAGAATTGGGTGTATGAAATTTAAAAAATTAACCAGTTTACTGGAGGAAAAAACATTTCTATAGAGATTAGTTTTTACTATGAAACTTTCCATTATGTCAAGTCACTGAGCCTGTTTTTGCAGGCACACGTTCTGCTTTACCAAGTCTCTTGGCCTCAGCTTGAATAATTATGAAGTTCCATTATTTTATTATTTGGTTTTAAAGTTAAATTACTATGTTTTTCGCATTTAAAGTAGTAGGTCAAGAGATCGTATAACCCAATATTTTCTCAGTTTCAAACAGTTTCATATAATAATATCAATAAGTCCGCAGCATGTTTATGAATAGCATGAACTGTATACTGCTTTATGAGTTGTGGTTCTATGTATTTCGAAAAGCTTACTTGTTTTTTATTATAACTCACAGTATTATAAAGATTGGAAGAGACCGTGAGTAGAAACACTTTGAATATGTCATTTATACAAACATAAATTGTTATTTTGTTCACTGGTCAAAAAAGATGAGAGTGTCTGTAACTATGTTTAAGGACTGAAAAACTTTGCAAATCTTTTGCTTATACTAGGTGCAATGGGAATTTCCCATTTTGCAAATAGCAGTATTTCTGTTTAAGAGAAAATTGAAATGATTTTGCTAGATGATTTGACTGGCTCTGCCAGTAGTATACAACAAGATGTGGAACTATATGACATACAAAAATTTAGGAAAAATATGACAGATTCCAAATTCAATCAGTACACTTTCACAGATAAGTTAAAGATTTTAATAAGTGGTTCTGAAAATACCCAAAATTATTTCATAGTTGAGACCTCAGTGTATGATCATAAGGTATTTCACTTTTGTTTCTAACTCGACCAAAACTAAACTGCAGCTTCTTTTAAAGAGCCTATTCACCTTTTACCCTTATTTTGGAGAATGACCCACCCATCTGTCCAGTTATCTCAAGTTACCATTTACTACTTTCCAGTAACACCTACTCCTAAGAGGTGTTTAAAATGTCTTTTTTGGGGGGAGGGGGTGCCTCTGTCATAAGATCAGACTCTAAACATTTTTTATTTGGTTTATAGTGGCAGTTTCATAACTTGCCTAACTGTCTAAAGGTCTTGCTACATATTACACATATCATTCTCAAAGCAATTTTCCTAAAGAGAAATCGATGAAGTCACTCTTTTGGCCGCCTACCCTTGAGAAAGTTTTTCTTTGATAAGAGAGTATGCTCATACGAAGTGCCTCTTTATGATCCTGCAAGGTCTTTGGATGCATAGAACCTTGGTTAATATCCCTGCTTGACCCTTATTACTGTGCAGCCTCTAGGAAACATAAACTTCCTTGGACCCCTCAGCTTGTTAAAGGAAGATGATAATAATCACCTCCCTTCTCGGATCATTAGAGGATTTACATCTGTGAAAGTACTTAGACTTTGCCTGGCACGTAGTGTTAGCTGCTATTGTAATTCTTTAGCCTCATTGCTCTCTGCTGTCCTTAATCTGTGTAGAGGATTATTCAAAGCACTTCTTGGACTTTATTGTAATTGGCTATTTACTTTTCTGTCTCACTATATTGAAAGCTTATCTAGGGAAGATGGGCTGCCTTATTTTTAATTGTATTATACCTACTATTTTGCATGTCTTCATTAAATATTGGTAGAAAGAATCCTGGTAGGTCCTGAGAGATTAGAAAATGTATGATATATGTTGAAACATTATTCTATACCTTGGGTTTCTAAAAACTTTTTAACCTGATATTTTGTATGTTGTTTTTAAATATTGGCAGAAAAAATCCTGGTGGGTTCCTGAGAGAAAGTATTAAGATAATATATTGAAAAATTATTCTCAATATCTTAGGTTCCTAAAGAACTTATTTTAAGTACTGTTTTTTTTTTTAATTTCATCTAGCATGGTGCTTGGCAATTAGTAAGTGCTTAATAAGTGTTGAATTTATCAATTTGAAATAAAAATTGGTATTAAAAAACGGAAGAAACCGTGGGCATAGGACTTAGTTGTTATGGTGGAGATGTCATTAATTTTAAAGTTCCATTTCTATTCTAGTTAAGAAGAAATAAATTTTGTAATGTCCATTTCCTGACCCCGGTTTTTAAGCATTTGTGAGTTTTTTCTTTTTCTTTTTTTCTTTTGTTTCTTTCTTCAATAAACTTCCCTTTTGGTTTCCTTTTCTAGCCAGGGCACAGGTAGCTTATGAGTACTTCCTAGTTGTGAAATGACTTGGTTTTATGAGCCATTGATGAACTGATGAGATCCAAAAAAGAAAAGGTGAATCACTGAAAAGAAATAAGAAGCTTCTCATCCCTTCTGTGTGTAAAAGATGTAGGTTTTTCTTTAACAGGTAAAGTTGGAATTAGCTGATTTACCAAGTTGTCAGCTAATTGTTGATTCTGTGTCTAGGCTGGGTATTAGATGCCATTTAGAGTGAATTAGTCTCTGGGATTTGATCGTTGAAAAACGTGAAAAGTCATTTATTAGCCATTGGTTGTAGGTGTTTTACTTGTTACAGTTGGTATTAATTTTTAGTATTATGTTTTATTTAAGGTTCACTTTGTTCCTCATTTCATAGCATAAGCAAGTGGAGTTGATACATGAATTATATATCAGTATAGCTGTTAAAAAATAAGCAAACAAAGTCTCATAAATCTTAAGGTAAATTCTTTTCACTTTTCCATTCAGGCACATTTTACCTTAAACTCAGCATAAGTGATTTAGCGAAACTATATTATCTACAAATCCATTTTTCAAGAATAGCCAATTGAACACTCAGATAGTCTTCATTATTTTGCAAGTAGAGAATTTGTAAACCTTTTTTTTTCTCTGAAAGAATTAAATAATCACCCTTTAATAGTACTTCTACTACTTTCTCACCAGTACAGATAACTTTGGTTTCTAAATTACCACCTGGTTATTGTGTAGGTTCACTTTGTAAAAGTTAAACTTCTCATAGTGGTAAAGATGCTAGCCAGCTCCTCCCACTCACACCCCCCACAATTCCATACATGATCAGGCATTCACAATTATTATCCAAGGTAGCAATTTACTCCTACCTTGAAACTTGTACAAATAATCTTGTCAAGTGATTCCTTTGTATGATGAATTTTCATATTTCCAGAAATAGCTCAGGGTGACTCTTTCATTTGGTAGTGCTTTCTAGTTGAATTATTAACCTTCCTTCAAATAAAATTGCCCAAGCCCCCACCAGATTATTTATTGAAAATAGGATTTCTAAGTTTAGCTTTCATTTGTTTACTTCTATTTTTATATAACTGTAAAGGAAAAATGTGGTTATTGTCTCAGTGTAGAAACTGACCTTACTCAGAATAGAAAACACCAGTCTGTTCTATCAGGACTGTTGACTCTCATTTACAGTTTAATTCAACTCTTTTTAATTCAGCCATTTTTCAGCTCTCTTAGCTTTGCTTCTGGTACTTGGAATAGAGTTGAATGAGATAAAAATTCTGACATCTAGGATCTAGGATTTTTTTAATTACAAAACAAAATATAGTCCTTGATGAGACTTGATGGGACAAAGGAAAAGGGGATATGTTTGGGAGACTTTATAGACGAGATGATACAGCTAAGACCTAAAAGAAGAGAATCAGCCTGAAAGTGGGTAGATGAACACCAGGAAGTAGAAAAAAAAAAAAGATCTAAGACTTAAAAGACCTATGGAGCTCTAGTTTTCTTAGTTGTTTCTAAGGGTTGCAAGCTCCCTATGGGTGAGTGGCAGGTGAGACAGTAGCAGAAGGAGTCAGAGACCATCTAATGAAAGGCCTCAGACTAGTGCCTTTTTATGATAGGCAAATTAATTTGCATGTGAATTGTCTATTAAAGTATAGATTCTGCAAACTGGTGGTTACCAGAAAGTAGCTGGGTGGAGGTATGGGTGAAATAGTTGAAAGTGATTAAGAGTACACTTAATCGTGATGAGCACTGAGTAATTGATAGCATTAATGAATCACTATATTGTACACCTGAAAGTAATACACTATGTAATTAACTATGTTAATTATACTGTAAAAATGCAGATTCTGATGTAGTAACTCAGGGGTAGGACTCTATCTATGTTCAGTAGGTGAGGCAATGCTCCCAAGTGATACTAATGTTGCCTTGTCCCCTAACCACATTTCCAACAGCAAGATTATAGACTATTCAAGAGTTTTGCCTTTATTCTGTGGGGCTTGAAGGAGTGATACCAAACTTTCATTTTAAGAAAATCTTGGTTACAGAAGGCTGCAGAGCTAAGCAGGTGTCAGAACATAAGAAATCTTGGCCTTGTGTGGCCCCTTAACCTGTAGATAATGAAGGGAGGGACATTTGAAGTGGTTAGTTTCACACTTTGCAGAGGTTATATTCTAGTATCAGTGTATAGGATAAATTGGAGAGAGGTAAGATGTGGGACTTGAATTTTAGGTAGACGATTTAAGGTGGTGGTCTAAGTCCAAATAATTAAACCCAAAAATCCTTAAGTGGTAAGGCAGGTAAGGTGAATGTGAGAAGTGGCATGGGCATAAAGCTTCAAGGGGGACGGGTTCTGTGGTGAAAGGAAATGCAGCATGTATTCCCTTCTCTCACACAAGGAATCCACTTTCAAAATTTTAAATACCATTGTAATACCAACTAAAACACCCTTAAATTTGTAATTTCTGGTCAAAGTGAAGGCAGTTGCAATGGTGACAATAATAAATTATTTGGAAAGTAGATTTTCTGTCTTGGGTGACTGAATGATTTGTATTAACCACTAAAGGGCAAGGGGGATATATGAGGAATCACACTTTTTGGTGAAAAGAGAAGAGTTAGGCTTGGATGTGTTGGATTTGAGATGCTTGTTAGAATATCTAAGTAGAGATGACTTAGATACAGTTGTCAGAACTGGGCTGGAGAATGAGATTTGGAAAGCCATCTCTATAGTGGAGTGAAGATTCACTAAGGAAAAAAGTTATGATGAGAGAGGAGAAGAGGCTTGATATGGAGCCCCAAGGAGTTCTCAACTTTATATGGTGGTCAGTGAGAGGACCAGCAGAATCTTGTTGATGGTAAAAGAGAGTGATGGTTTGGCTATACCAGCGATGAGGAATCAGTATTGCATTAAAGAAAATTGTTCAGTTTATGTCAGTTGCTACAGAGAGGTGCAGAAACAAAGAATGCAAAGTATTTTTCAGATTTAGTATAGAGCAGCCACTGGCAAATTTGTTCAGAGCAATTTCAGTGGGGCTACAGCCTAGAAAACTGGATTATGGAGGGACTAGGGGGTAAGAAAGTACAGATAATGATTTTCTTTCAGAAGAATTCTTTGTCTCCTTTTGCCATTTGTTAAAGGTCCTTTCTCAAAGCTTTTTTTTCTAATCGAATGATCTAATTCTGCCTATCAGAAAATTGTTCTATATGAAATAAATTAATTTTATTAATATAAATATGTTGGCAAAAGTCATAAGAATATAAAGGTAGATGTGATTATTTTTAAACTGACAAGCTCCCTTGTTCTAGCTTTGTTATAGCTATTTTAGAAAATAAGTTTTTATATTTATAGGCTTATTCATTTATCTTCACTGATGTTACAAGTAATCTTTGTTCTATGACACTCCAAGGAAATATTTTCTATATGTCTCATGTTAAAAAAAGAAAAAGCTGCATTTCTTTTCTTGTCTTATACATGCTTTAGACATTTTAAAATTTATTCAACCACGGGAAAACATCTTTTTAGTACTTAAAAATGAGTTTAAACATTGAAATGCTTTATAGTTTTACCCTAGTCGTCTTTTCCCCTATTGACTTAGAAGTTATTCATAATCTTTGTAATGCTGCCCTCTAGCGATAGCTTCCCCAAATGTATTAATTAACTTGTTGAAGTCTGGTTGTCCGCCCCTCCCCCCTTTTTTCTTACTCTACTGGGTTGTGTGTGTGTGTGTGTGTGTGTGTGTGTGTGTTCTCTTTTATTGTTCCTCAGTTGAATGTGTGTATGTGTGTGTATGTGTTATAGCCAGTTAGACTTCTTATTTTCCTTTGATGGCGTTAGGGAAAAATCCAGGAGCTTTGGAGACAAAAAATTTGGGTGTGAATCCTTACACTTCTAGTTATCAGCCTGTGCTTAGGGCAAGTTACCTGTACAGAGATTTTCAGAGGAATGAATGAAAATGTCTCTTTGTGACATCTGACATTGCAAAGAGTAGGTGTTCATATTCCAGTTCTCTCTTGTACCTTCTTCTTCCCATTCTCATTGGTTAGGCTAGGAGTCAATTCTCTTTTTTTCCCTCTGACTTCTCTTGTAAAATATCTACTGTCATTACCTATTTACGTGTCCCTGTTTTATAACTTCTAGAGGCCAGGGATCATATTTAGCTTGTGCATGTTTGTATCTCTGTTATTTAGCAGAGTCCAGTACATATAGGCTCCTCATTAGAGAAATATTGTTGAATGACTAAATGAATCAATAATTGAATAAATGGATACCACTTCTTACTAGGGGCCCTGGAGTGTGTTACAGAAATTTGTCTGATAGTATGCAGATTGCAAATGGATAATACATGATACAATTAGATTTTACCCATAGCGTTTCATAGAGTTATATATTTGATAGTTTTTCCAATTTCTTGTATAGTTAGTTGCCTTTTCAGGTTTTTGATAATATGATAGATAATTTGTTTTCCTTACAGTTGTCAACTTTATTCAGTTAAAAAATTTATTAGCAAACAGTTGTACATAGAATTTAATTATAACATTTGATCTCTTTCATCTGAGTCTTTTGTCTTACCATTATTACCAATTTTATGTCTTGTATTTTCCTTTATCTTTTAAAATATTTAATTAGGGTAGAGGTATGTTTATTAGTATTATTAAGGCACTAGGACTATTTTGAATTCTTCTGTTTTTCTGCTCTCTAATTGAAAAAATATATAATTTTACCCATATTGTCTCTTCTTGGTTTTCCTTTCTAATGATTTAATGTTCCTATTTATTTTTATTTCTTTTTTATGAAAGTTTTCATTATTCTAAATTTGTTTCTAATTAGAGCTTTGACCAAGTCTCTTGACCAAGTACAAGGTTTGACATGCACTGTTTTAGATATTTTTAAGTGTATGATAAATACAGCTGTGATTTCTTCCTTGACCGAAGAGTTGAGAGTATTTTAAAAATAATTAAAATTGTGTGTGTAAACTACAGTTGTTAATTTCTAGCTTTATTATAATATCAGACAATAAGGTAACTTCAGTTTCTCTTTTTCGAGATTTTTTTTCTCATGATACGTATAAGATCAGTATTTAAAATGTTCCCCAGACACAGAAGTAAGGTGAGTCCTCTGTGGAGTATGCAGTTATGTATATTTTTTATTGGCTTTATTACATGTATTCAAATCCCATCTATATTTTGACTGTCATATGTTTTTGAGAATTATATTAAAGTTTTGCATTATTGTGTGTTTGTCACTTTTTCATTCTAACATGTTTCAGTGCTGTGTTATTTGATGCTTAAAGATTTGTAATTAATAACTTCGAAGTGGGTTTTACTTTTCCGCAGTTAAAAATAACTTAATGTTGCTGGTCATTTGGATATCCAAATGGAAAAAAATTAAACTTGATACCTGCTTCCCACTATGCACATTTGATTGAAGATCTAAATATGAAAAGTAAAATAATGAAACCTCTAGAGGACACTATAAGAGAATATCTTCATATCTTAAAGCAAGAAAATATTTCTTAAACAGAACACAAAACATGATAACATGAAGGGAATGATAAGTTAGACCACTGACAAGTTAAGACCTTCTATCATCAAAACATACAAGAAAAAGTAAACCAAAGAATATAAGATATTTGTAGCATATGTATCTAACAAAGGAATTTTATCCATATTATGTAAGAACTTCTATAAAGCAATATGAAAAAGACAGATAATCAAGCAGAAAAATGGGAAAGATAATTTCCCATTGAATAGGCAGTTTATAAGTAAATTTGAAAAATTGCTCAGTTTATTCTTCAGGGAAATGCTATGTAAAATCATGATGAGATGTTATCACAACTCACTAGAATGACTAAAGTTAAAATGATTGATAGTACCACATGTCAACAGAAAAAGGATAGCCTTCACTGCTGCTAGCAGTGTGATTTGGAAAAATTCATTTGAAAAGTCTGGCAGCTCTGTGTGTGTGTGTATGTGTGTGTGTATACACACATATGTGTACATATATGTATATATATGTTGTATATATATGTATCAGGTACAAATACCTATATATCTCAGTGATTTCAATAGAAATTCATGCAGGTATCCACTAAAACTGCAGTCTTGTTCAAAGCAGCATTATTTGTGTTAGGAAAATCGGGAAACAAAAATGTCATCATCAGTAAAATGGATAAATAAATTGTAGTATATTTAGTCCAAAGAGTAGAGCAGTGAATACACAAATCAGAGCTCTGTGCAACAAAATTACACAAATAATATTGTTCGTTGAAAGAAATCAACCATAAAATAATAAGTATTGTATATTATTCCATGCATATAAAATTCAAAAGCAGGCAGAACTAATTTAGGGATTAGGCTTGAAGGATAGTGGTTACTTTTGTGGATGAGAGAAGGGGTAGTTACTGGGAAGTCTCCCCTCCTCTCTGAAGGATTTTAGGTATTAGTGACACTTTGTTTCTTGACATGGGTAGTGGTCATATGGGTTTCTGACTTTGGAATAATTCTGTGAATTGTGTTAACTTACGATTTGTGAACTTTTTTTGATGTGTATTATGCTTTGACAAAATAAAGTCCAAATTACATGAAACAAAAAATGTTTCATTAGTGCTGGGATACTATTATTGTTAAAATACTAGCAGAAATATAATACAGTGTAATCACAATTTTATCACGTATTGAAGATGTCAATAAATAGTATCTTCTGTCAGTTATTTGCCTGTATGTTCTCACATCCAATTCCAACTCCTCCTTTACTCAGTACTGCATTAAAAACATAACTTTTTTCCCCCCCTTGAATTTTATTCTGGCTTTGTTTTTGTTTTCATTTGCCAGTTAAGTCTTTGCCCTCTCCTTTCTTTTATTATTTTTTTTAAAAAGAGTTTTCACTCATTTTGAGAGTCTGACTTTTACAAAGGAATTTTCATTCATAATTGTGTTTTTCATTTATTTTTAATGGTTTATTGCTATTGCTATGCAAATCTTTGTAGGAGATTAAACTTTATTTGTAATTCTAAAAGTTATTTTGAAAACTTTATGAGTATTTGAACCTCTATTTTCCTGATTATCAGTATCAAAAGTAAATTAAATTCTTTTAATTTAAGATGAGGCAATTTCACTTCTCCCATCCTTCTTCCTCTCAGTCCTGCTTTTTATTGTTGTAGTTTATGATTCAGATTAGATTTTATTTTCAAACTGTTTTATGCATTTTTTTAATCTCAAGAGTTAACCATAAGACTTATACTCTGTTTTATAGCCATATTTTCAGTCATTTTTTTCAGTCAAAAATTTTACCTAGAACATAAAAATAGGCAAGTTCAGACTATGGCAAATGCTGTGAAGAAGATAAAATTGGTAAGATGCTGAATAGGAGAGGGTACCACTTTAGGTAGAATAGTGAGGAAAGTTTTTCTGAGGAGATGATATTTGAGTTGATAATAGAAAAGATCTGGTCATATGAAAATTGGGGGAAGAACATCTAGGGCAGGGTTTCAGTTGGATTGGAGCAAGGTTATTGGGAGCAGATGAATGGGGTTGAATTGTATAGAACTTCACATGCCATGGTAAGGAGCTTAGACTTTATTCCAAGTACAGTAGGAAACTGTAGGTTCAATTGCTGTGTAGCACAAAGACACCAAATACACGTCGTCCAACAAAATAGAAGTTTCTTTCTCATGTGACAACTCAGTCCAGAACTGGTAGATGAGCCCATTCTACAAGGTTGTCCAAGGATCTTAGTGCCTGCTGTCTTGGTCTTTAACCACCTGATAAGGTGTTTTCCCTTTCTTTGTGGTTTGAGCCAACTTATCATCTACACGTGCATGTCCCTAACTTTGGATCCAAAAGAGGGAATGAAGGACTAGTAACTTCCTTTTCAAGTATAGCTTCCACTTATATTTCTAGTCCTCACTTAGTCACATGCCATTCTTAGTAGCAGGGGAGGTTTTGAAGTATAGTCTCCAGCTGGTTGGCCTTGTACCCAGTTAAAATTTGTATGTGTGAGTTATTACTAAACAGAAGAAATAGATAATAAATACCTGGGGACAGTTAGTAATGTCTGTCACAAAGCCATGGAAGTATTTTCAACTTGGAGAGTGATCTTTCATTTAAAAGGATTACTCTGGTTGCTTAGAATGGATTGTGGGAGGTAGGGAGGATAATAAATGGAATTGGAGACCAGCTAATCCAGGTTAGTGGTTTATAGTGACCTGGGCCAGGTGGAAGAATGGAAATGGAAAGAAGTAGATGGAATTAAAATATATTTCAGAAGTAGAGCAACTTTGGGGCACCTGGGTGGCTCAGTCGGTTGGGCGTCCGACTTCGGCTCAGGTCATGATCCCACGATTCATGGGTTCGAGCACCGCATCGGGCTCTGTGCTGATAGCTCAGAGCCTGGAGCCTGCTTCAGATTCTGTGTCTCCCTCTCCCTCTGACCCTTCCCTGCTCATGCTGCCTCTCTCTCTCTCAGAAATAAATAAAACATTAAAAAAAAAAAGTAGAGCAGCTTCCTGATAAAAGTTAGATCTCAGGGGATATGTGGGCTGGAGATAATAATTTTGGGGAACCATTAACATTTCTGGTAATTAATACCATGGAACTGAATGAAATTCCCCAGATTGACTACATGTATGGAGAAAAGAAAAGGAGCCCAGGACTGAGATTTGGAGAACTTTAACATTTAGAGGTGGTAGCAAGAGCCAGCAAAAGAGACTGAAAGGAGTGGCTAGTGAGATAGGAAGACCACTAGGACAATTAAAGGTTATGAGGGCTAATAAGGAAAGGCCATATTTCAAGAAGAATAGTTGTTTCTATTGAATACTTCTAAAAAAACTGAGATTGGAACAGAAATGTAGTCACTAGATTTGACAATATGTAAGTTTTTGGGGAGCTTGTTGAGTGGATTAATAGGGTCAGAAGCAGACTGTAGAAGGCTGGGAAGTAAATAAGTTGAAGTATAAATTGGTACAGCCACTTTAGGAAGCTTGTTGGCACTAAATCCATGAATACTTAATGACTCTGTGCCTTCATCTCCATGTATATATCGTCATGATAGTCTTGCATGTGTGTACATGATGACATGCTCAGGAATGTTCTTTAGTGGTATTGTTCATACAAACAAAACAAAACAAAAGAGAAGAGCCTTCAGGGGAAGTTGGAGGAGGAGGGTGAAGAAATGGCTCTGGTATGGAAGTGGGTAGCATTTACTGTATCTCTTAGTCTTGAGGAACATACGGTTAGAACTATACATACACACACACAATCTCCATTTGAAATGATACTCTTTGATGTCCAGTTGATACTCTTAGAGGACAACTAAATTTCAGTGGAGTCCAGAAAGTCAAGAACACATTCAGCAGCTAGGCTTAGGATATAGTTGAGATTTCTGATCTCAGAGCTGGATTTCCAGAAGGCATGTGCAGTAGGAGCATTTTAGATCTGGGCAGAGGCTGGGGTGGTGGTGGTGGTGGAGGGGGGCGTATTCATCCATGTTCTCAGAAGGAGAATCTAAATATTTTTCTTAAAATGATTTCAGTGCCTGCTACCAGTAAAGGTACTACTTGGGTACCTCTAACTTATTTATAGACTGGCTTTTATCATTTGGGAATCCTTATAAGTGAACAGAATATGACTAGAAAGAGGGGAAATTGTATATTTTTATATGCCTCGGTTACCTTAAAGCTATCACATTGCTTATTTCAGCTCATCACTTCTGTACGTAGGTACACGATGGAAATGTGAACATCATGCACTCTCACACAGAAAAATGTTGCTAATTTTTTTCCTTTGAAATGTGCTTTGTGATATTTTTGCATGTAGGTATACTTACTGTTTGCATCTTTTAGAAGATTCCACTGAAAGAAGTTGATGTAAAAGTCTTGCTGCTGAAAATTTCTTTCCATTTTAATTGAGTCAGTTTTTAAAGTTCTTTTTAAAAATTTCATGTAAATATATGAAAAGATTTAAAAGTAATCTGTAATGTATTTTGTCAAGAAAACCTAAGAAATGAAAAAAAATTTTTTCAAGGTGTGACTATATGTTCTTTTCCTTCAGGGCTGGTACTTCCATTAGAGGTTGGTGATTACGCAAATGCAATATGGTTTTATATATCTGTACTGAAGTCTGATCTTAGTCATGTAAAAATCATTAAAGGAAAAGGATGAGAGGGTGCTGCCCCAGAGTTTCAGGATATTTATTTCCCCTAAATATTTTAGTATTGCAGGTTTTATAATCTTTCTTACTTTCTGGAAATTTATGATTTCAAAAATAATGATCATGTGGGTAGTTATTATAGAATTTATCATTACCAGCATCTTAAGCATAGCTAAGAGTTATGTTTGTGACAACATGGGGAAGCTCAGGAATACACTGAGCTAGTAACTTAATAACACTTATTTCCTATGAATGGTATGCATAGTTGATAAAGTCTATTGAGCTTCCAATATTATTTTAAAATTATGTCAGTGTACACCACAGCTCCTTTATCCATTCATCAGTCAATGGACACTTGGAGAGTTTCTATAATTTGGGTATTGTAGATAATGCCATAAACATCAGGGTGCAAGTATCCCTTTGAATTAGTATTTTTGTATTCTTTTGGTAGATAGCTAGAAATGCAATTTGTAGATTATAGAGTAGTTCTATTTTTAATTTTTTGAGGGTCCTCCATATTGTTTTCCAGGGTGGTTGCACCAGTTTACATTCCCACCAAAGGTGAAAGAGGGTTCCCCTCTCTCCACATCCTTGCTAACACCTATTGTTTCTTGTGTTGTTCATTTTAGCCATTCTGACAGGTCTGAGGTGGTACCTCATTATTGTTTTGATTTGAATTTTTTTTAATGATAAGTGATAACTAACTGGGATTTAAATAAAAGTTTTAAAAATATAATTATGCCAGGGGCCCCTGGGTGGCTTAGTCGGTTAAGCGTCCGACTTTCGCTTAGGTCATGATCTCGCGGTTCGTGGGTTCAAGCCCCGCGTCGGGCTCTGTGCTGACTGCCGGCTCAGAGCCTGGAGCCTGTTTCAGTCTGTGACTCCCTCTCTCTCTGACCCTCCCCTGCTCACGCTGTCTCTCTCTCTCTCTCCTAGAAATAAATAAAAAAACCTTAAAAAAAATTAAAAAAAATATAATTATGCCAGTGATTTTATGTATAAAATAATATTTTATAGCAATGGCCCTCCATCTTTAATGTACTTAAAAATCACCTTAAAGCTTGCTAAATAAAGATGTCTCAGCTTTATTCCCAGAGATTTTGTCTTGTTCTATGGAAAACACCTGGTGGACTTACCTTAAAGATTAAAGAATAAAAAAATGGGTTTGAAAGTTAGTGAATTGTGAAGCAGGAAATTAAAATATCATATCCAAGTCATTACTGTGCCTGCATAGAAATTTGCTTTAGTTTGGCAGAAGTCTGTTATTTGTTCACTAAAATATTTCAAGTCAGTAGCCTTGGTTTTGAAAATTTCCTTTGTTTCAGTTTCTATATTTCATCCTTCTCTGCTGTGCTCCCTCCAGTCTTCCTTTCTTTCCTTTAGTAAATGTTTGAGTCTCTACAATGTATCATTCAATGTGCTAGGAATCTGGAATGACTCAAATATGCAAAAGACACGAATCTAGCCTTGGTCTTCTCATTTCAGAGGTTGAAATGAGAAAAAAAAATTGATAACTATATAATATACTGAATGACAAAGTTATTCAGGGTAGTGGAGAATTCACAAAACATCTGACATTTGTACTACCTTCTAAGAGATGAGTAGGAGTTTGTCAAAGGGATGAAAGGAAATGACATTCCAGTTAGGATAATATTTGCTAAGACATAGAAGCATTCAATGGGCTGGTTTGATAAGAGAGCAAGGTGATGGGTGAGTTGTAGAAAATGATGATGCTAAATAGATAAGGGCAAGGGATCTTTATTTTTTGATTCACTTTAATGTTTAATACAGCAGTGCAATTTCAGTGAATGTCAAGAGGAGAAAATGAATTTGGGATATTTTAAGAGTAGATATGGCAGGATTTACAGACTAGTTGGATATGAGTTAGGATGGTTAAAATTGAACTACCGTTAGAGGTGTAAGGTTGACTAATTGGAAGAGTTAATGAAGATGTAGCATCTGATGAAATTTGACTTCTACAACTTTCAACCATGTTTGTATAAACAGGGAGCTCTTATCCAATGGCCAGGCCTTATGCTTAAAAAGCTTTGTTTCTTTCAGCTTTATTGAGGTATAATTGACAAATAAGATTGTAAGATATTTAAAGTGTTCACTGTGATTATTTGAAATATGATATACATCATGAGAGGATTCCCGCCATCACCTTATCTTTTTTGAAGTTATCTCAGCATATGAGCCATGTTTGTGTGTTCCCCTTATTGCTATGAAAGTAAAGCAGAATGAACTAGTAGTTTGCTTCTAAATCCTGCTCATGACTCAGTAATTTCATTTTAGGAGTTGAAAACAAATGTATAATCAGATATATTAAAAGATTTATGTGTAAATAAACGTTTTCATATTATGGTATATTTTTAATTTAAAAAGGGAGAAATGACCTAAATGTTCTCAACAAGGGATTGATTAGATAAATTATGGTATATTTGTTTGCCTGATGGGTAAGCTAGAAAAAGGCTGGGCTGTTGTAACAAAGAGAGCTACTAATGATTCCATGGTTTAAATATTTTACTTTATTTCTTACTTTATCGGGGAGTGTTTCAGGTCAGCTAGAAGTTCAGCTCTATGTGGCCATTCAGGGACATAGGTTCTGTCCATCTTATTTTTCTACCATCTTATGGGGCATTAATTGTCTAAGTTTGGCTGTAGGCATATCCATACTCTGGCTTTATTGAAACTGTTCTTGTTAAGGTCAACAGTGATGACATAATGTTATATCCAATGGGACTTTTTCAGTCCTTCTACTCTCTGTGACCTCTGGAGCTACTGATTACTTATTTACTAAACTTTTTCTCCATAAGGCTTCTGCTCTTTTTTCCTCTTCTCTAAGTATTTATTCTTTGCATCTTTTTCATGTTCTTCCCCTTAGCCTTGCTTATGAAAGTTGGGTTCTCCGGTATTCTGTCTTCGGCCTGCTTTCCTTTACATGTGCACCCATGATGATATCGCCTGGGGCCCCTGCCACATAATGAAGTCTCTGAATCTGCATTTCTAGCCTGAAAATCTTTTTTTAAAGTTTATTTACTTATTTTGAGAGAGAGAGATGCAGGGGGGCAGAAAGAGAGAGGGAGAAAGAGAATCGTAAGCGGGCTCTGCACCAACAGTGCAGAACCCAGTGTGGAGCTTGAACTCAGCATACCTTAAGATCATGACCTGAGCTGAAACCAAGAGTCAGATGCATAACTGACTGTGCCACCCAGGCGCCCCCTTAAAACCTTTCTTTTAAGCGCTAAGACCTGTCTGTGTATATACAACACCTGTATTTAAATATTCTTCAGGAGGCTGAGATTTAAGATACCCAAGATTGACTTAGTATTTTTTTCCCCAAATTGTCTCCTGTTTCTCATAGCCACCTAGACCAGAAACCAGGAAGTCAGCCTCATCAATTTCCTGTCCTGCCATCTCCACTGAGACCCTAACACTTTGTTAAATATGCCTGTTGAGTGTTTTTGCTGGCATTTGCCCTTTTCTGTTTCCATTGTCACAGTCTTAGTTCAGGACAATATTAAGAGCTTCCTTAGGGATCTATGTTTCTACTCAAGCTCCCTTCCGATTTTACTTATTGATTAAATAGGTTAGTGATTTTTTTTTTTTTTAACCAGGGTTTGGCGGGAAACAGCTGTATGTTTAAATTGTAAAACATCTGGCACAGTGCCAAGTTCAGTTCAGCTGTTAATAACTAAATTATATTAATGATAATTAAGAGACCTTATGAATAAAGATGAACCAAGATTAGTAATTATATTAGTTTAGTAATTATTATAATATTCAAAAAATCATGGGGGAAAATTAAATGCTATTTAGGAAGAAAGAACTAGAGCTAAAGAAAATTATTTTGGCATTTTAATGTTTAACTTAATGTAGTCTAAGTCAGAGATCTCCAGTTTGTTGCAGCTTTTAGCACCTTGCAGAGAAAGCAAAAACAAATCTCAAACTCAGTTGGTGTGTTAGTTCAACTTCTTTAAATTTGGCAGGACCCCTGTGTGCCCTGCTAAGGCTGAACAGAACAGAAAGCCAAGCCATAGACTCTCATGCATGATAGTTCTAGCCAGTTAACCCAGATTCCTTCTGGATATCTTGCACACCTATTTTGTTCTCTTATTGGCTTTGGGACTGGTAGCTTTTATTCTTTGGTAATCTTCACATTCTCCCTTGCAATTTCCTTGACTTTGGCATACCTCTGGATGTCTGTATTTACTCACCGAATTTTAATGTCTTCTGTACTTCAGCATGAGAAACTTTCTTCTCTATTCCCGGTTCATTGGTTGAGTCACTTCTTGCTTTCTTGCCAGGAGAGAGGTATTTGAGGATAGTCAGTATTTTTTGAAAAATAAGTATTATGCTGGGTGGCATGTATGGCACAAAAAAGGCCTAAACTTCCAGATTAGTAGTAATTCTCCTCTTCCTTCTGCTAGCTAACATTTATTGTGTTTCCACTGTGAGTAGGGCACCGTTTCATGTGCTTTAATGTCTTAATTCATTTAATTCTCACAACAACCCTATAATATAAAGACTAACCCCATTCAGGCAAGGCAACTGCAGCTCAGAAAAGTTAAATTTGATCCATGCTAGTAAATGGCAGAGCTGGGATTCAAACTGAGGCATAATGCTTCAAGAGCCTGGTTTTCTACCACCATCCTATACTGACTCTTAGAAGAGGGGATGGCACAGGTACATATATATAGCTACAATAAATGGAGATGTCCTTTTAGATAATTAAACCAGAAACCGCATGCAAACTGTGTAAGTTATCATTATGGAGGGAAGGAATACTGACACTGCCATCAACTAGTTCTATAATGTTGGGGAAGACTCAGGCCTTTGGTTTCTTCATCTTATAGAGTTCCAAGGTCTCTTTCAAAAATTAAGTAGAATTCCGGTTATTCTTTATTAATTTAGGCCTTGTAATTTCCTCCTTTCCCTGTTTTGTTTAGATTCAGGTACCTACTACAGGTTAAATCATATCTTCTGAAAATGTTTACTTTTCACTTAAGTTGTACAAGTGAGTTACAGCTTTGTATGTGACACTATAGCCCATTATCGTGTACTTTGTGGATTCTTGCCCCCTAGAACAAACCTCTTAGATATAAACACATCGAGTAATCAACTGGCCATGAATTCTGTATTTGCTATGTGTTTATCAGATAATCTGCCTCTGTGCTAGACCTGTAAAATCTTGAAATACGTTGGCCAGTAGTTGGGTATTGGTTTTGCACCCCAGAGATCTTATAGATATGATCACTGTCTAAGATTTTGAAGACTTGCCTTTAAAATATGTTCATTTTGTGGAATGACAAAATACTAAAATGACGACATTTTAAAACACTTCGTGTCAGAGAGGAGAGACACACAAATACACAGTGATTTCAAAAATTTCAAAAAGAAATTTACCTGTGGTCCACAGTTACAAGCATATTATTCATAAATGTGTGTGTCTGTGTACAAGTAACTGAACCAAAATTTTATAGAACAGTACTTTTTATTACTATATGCTATGTACTATAATATATTAATTCTGTTCTATATCATTTTGTGAAAAAGTTGGTTGTAGTCTATCAAACTGACTTTACAACCTACTAATCTACAGACTGAAAAATGCTACAGTTAAATAAGGAGAAAGAAGGTATATTGTACATGCTACTGTTTTTCTGATTTTCTAGTATTTAAATATATCTTTATTTGAATGAGAATTTATTTATCTGACTTTATAAATTAGGATTTCGTAAACTTAACTACGAAGGCAGAAATTTGATTCTCCTTGTGTTTGGAGCATATGAACCTAATTGATTTTTATACAAAATTACCTGAAGTATTAGATTGCATTATTCTTACATAAATTTTAGACTAAGAGTCCTACTATGTAGTAATTTCATAGTTTTTAACAAAATTGATTTTTAGCAGAATATATCATTAGGATAAAACACATTTTAACACTTATGCTCCCACCCTATACATCTTCATGGATAATTACATTAAACTTAAAAAAATTCTGTAACAGTGAAATGTGTCCTTATTTAAAGAACCTATGGCTCTTTTTTTTTTTAAGTTTATAAAGCTGATTCTTATTATGAGGCAATATTGCACAGTGGTAAAACACATAGGTTCTAGAACCACATTTCCAGGGTTCACATTTCAGCTGCCAGTAGTAGGACAGTTTTGCAAGTTAGTTGCTTAATCTCCATGTGACTCACTTTCTTTAGATTACTTCAGTGGAGTGGTTATCATGGTTCAGTGTTAATATAGAGAAATAGGCCATACAATATAGATGGGTAAAATTGTGAACATACCATTTTAGGAAAGAGGGTAGAATTAGGATGTATACAGATTGATCCCTTGTTCTTATTTGAAGATATGATGCTGAGCACTCCACTCCCTCTTGTCCACGTACATTCCTCTCTATTCTGGCATATCCATTCATTCTTAAATCTTATGGTTCTTTCAGGTGTTGCAGATATTAGATTAGAATACCTTCTCTCCTAGAATAACTCATAGTAGGTGTTATGCTGGGAGTTTGCAACTTCATTTTTGTTTGACTTCATTCAGCCTTCTTCAAAGCCCCTGCTTTGAAGCCCCTCCTCCTCTTCTTCCTTCCCATATCAGTTAGCTTTACTGTGCAACAAGCTCTTCCAAAATTTTGGGGTTTCAAACAACATTCTTCTTCTTATTGCTCTTCATTTTCTGGTTAGCCAGGAGGTTCTATAGTTAACAGGTGGGCTGGCTGGGTCTAGCCAGTCCTGGATGGTCTCACATATCTGGCTGGCAGTTGTCAGGCTGGTTGCCCTAGGGATCCTCTGAGATGGCTTGTCTCTGTTCTGAGTGAACTCTTTATTCTGCAGTAGGCCAGCCTAGACTTTGTCAATTAGTAGGCTTGGCATAGCTAGAGAAGACAAACATTAATGTGCAAGCATTCATTAAGTCTCTGCGTGGGTCATGTTTGTTGATGTCCATTGGTCAAAGCCAATTATATGGAAAAGTCCAAAGTCATTGTGAAAGAGTACTATATAAAGGAATAGATACAGAGAAATGGGATTCTTTGGAAGTCTTTTTGGCCCTTCTTAGTTACTGAATTTTTTTTTCATTAATGCTCTTTATTTACAGGTAAATCAATCAATTAAGGAGAGCAGTAGTTTTCTTGTTTTGTTTTTTGTTTTTGTTTTTTTTTTACAAATAGTTTATTGTCAAATTAGTTTCCACATAACACTCAGTGCTCATCCCCACAAGTGTCCTCCTCCATGCCCATTCCCCTCTCCCCCCCACATCCATCAGTCCTCAGTTTTTGTCAGCATTCAAGAGTCTCTCATGGTTTGTCTCTCTCCCTTTCCCCCAGCATTTCCACCCTTCTTCTCCCCCTTGTTTTCTTGTTTTAATTTTGTACTTCTGGGTTACTGAATTTTTACCACAGCCTAGGTCCCAATATAGGTTTTGATTATAGTTTTATTGTTTGATATGCAAGCATTTATTCAGATTTAATGGAAACTTGCTTTATGTTTATTTCATGCCACTTCAGTAACTATTTTCTGTTTCTAATAGATTTCTGATAGATACATGGGATGTGTAATCATTAATCCTTTAGATCTAACATCCAAATGTCTGTGGGAGGCAAGGAGGTAACATAACTGAGTGAAGTTAGCCTAGTTTACACATAAATATATTCTGTTATAATTGGAAAGTAAAAATACCTACGCAAAGGGTACTTGGCTTCTGCTTACATGTTGGGTTAGGATGTGGGTTCAGTATTTCCAGATCTCTTGATTTTTCAAAGAAGTAGTAAATCTAAGTTTTGATGTGAAATCTTACATTTAATGTGAAATGTGATTTTGAATGGTAAAATTAATTGAAGATTTAAAATGCAGTTTCAAAGGCAAAAACAATAATGATGCTATTTAAGTTGAAGAAAATCTTCAGCAAACCTGTCAATTTGTGACTAAGGGATCTCAAATAGCCACTATCCAGGGACTTCTGCCTTTGGTTCATACCTGAATAGTTCATCTTATCTGTCACTGCTTCTCAGTTTGTAGTGTTCTCCATATTTTCATTCTGAATGAATTCTTATTTTTCCTCTGTGCATACTCTATTTTCTTCCCCTATGACTTAGGAATGCCCTTCGATTTTGTCACCCTTATCCCATTCTACAGCCCTCAGGTACTCTTACTGATCCTTTAAAACTCAGCTTGGAAATTCCACTTTTATAAAACTTCACTGACTCTTACTTCCTTGTCTGAAACTCAAAGCACTTTGAGTCTTGTTATGGCATTGATAATAATCTTCCTCGTATTGAGGTTGTTTGTATGCTTTGTAAACATTCTGCTAGAATGTGGAATTCATATCTGGGCTAGACTTTGTATTTCCTGCATTACTTACCATGACTATCATGCCTGGAATGCTTGCCTCCCTAATCAATGAGGTCTCACTCAAATATGAGCACTTTTTGAAGGTTTCCTTGACTTTTCCTGATAGGTTTGGTTTGGAGTCTCAGGGCTGAAGGAAGAAAAAATCTGTTGTTGAGATTTTCATCCATGGAAGCTCTGTGGAAGTTGGAGCTAGGAAGAAAGGCAGGAGGATTGAGTCTCAGGCCAATTAAAGAAGTGAGCTATTAAATTGGAAGGTCAAAACAGGCAGGAATCTGGAATATGACATCATGATTATTAGGTAGGCATGATCATAGGAGACAGATGTGTCACAGATCAATAGGCTGGCCAATTTTAAGACATAATCTCAGGAACACAGCCTGCATCCCTGGGGTCCTCAAGTTCTGAGGCTGTGTGTCCTTAAAGCCTCTTAATAAACCCAATAGTTTTCTGATCATCTTGATTATAAATTTAATTTAATGTAAACGTTAATTTCTGTGGATATTTGCTTGATCTTTACTGTTTAAATTTTGTAGCATGGTCTTACTGATTTTTCTGACCACCTCAGAATGGAAGAGGCACATCACCCAAGCCAACTCATTGGTGCCCTTGGGGGCTTTTCTGTATCATGCCAATGGTTCCTAGAATACTGAGGATGTTAGTGTGAGGGAATCTAGGAATTTAGACTATTCCTAGGCACTTTATATGACTATCCTCCAGCATCTTTCTTTTCTTTTCTTTTTTCTTATTCTATTTATATACATATATATATATTTATTTAATAGTTTATTGTCAAGTTGGTTTCCATATAACACCCAGTGCTCATCCCCACAAATGCCCTCTTCCGTGCCTATCACTCCCCTTCCCTTCTCTCCTCCCTCATCAGCCCTCAGTTTGTTCTCAGCATTCAAGAGTCTCTCATGGTTTGCCTCCCTCCCTCTCCCCAACTATTTTTCCCTTCTCCTCCCCCATGGTCCTCTGTTAAGTTCCTCCTAATCCTCCTATACATGCAAACATATGGTATCTGCTTTCTCTGCCTGACTTATTTCTTTCAGCATAACACCCTCGAGTTCCATCCATGTTGCTACAAAAGGCCAGATTTCATTCTTTCTCATTGTCATGTAGTATTCCATTGTATAGATAAATCACATCTTCTTGATCCATTCACAGCATCTTTGTTTTCTAAACACGGGCAGGGGACCTAGTAGTGGTCCCTTAGTTGTTTATCAAGTGACCTTTAAGTATTTTGGCTGTTCCAGGGTAAAGTGATGAGACAGTTTTATTCAATATATTTTAAAAGTTTGAAATTTAAAATATAATTGTGATTTTTGTGAAAATCTGTTATCAATTATAGTCTTAAAAGTTATGCTTTTAAAATAGGATAATATTGGTCAGTTAATCTTAATTAAGATTCCGTTAACAAAGTTTGCTTCTCCTAATGTATCTTAATGTCATTAGTGAGTTAATAAAGATTTTATTAAGTTTGTTGTTGTTACTATAGCATTGCATTATATTCCTACCTTGTAAAAGGGATCAGTATCTTTAAAGTGGTTTAATTGATGCCTAAGAAAAGAGGTGAGATTGTAACATGAATGCCAGAATTCCAAATTAAGTCATAAATGTAAATAGTAAATAGAGTCCCAATGCAAATAGAGTATGTATTGGGATAAATAATCTGCAAGTTTGATAATGTTGCATATACAAACAAGAGAAGATATAAATAGAAGACATATAATTAATATCCGCAAATTTGATTTTACTATGTAGTCCTCTAATCCCTGGTGTGTTGTATGTTATGAACCATTGTCAAATAGTAGCAGGAAACCTCTGAGGCCTTTCTATTATTTTCAAGGTATAGTAACCACATTGATAAACCAATTACATTTTTTTTTCTAGGACAAAAGCAAATAATGCTTTGTGGAGGGAATTCCTATGTTCACAATAAAGAGAGAGAAGGGACTTAGACAACAGGCCTCTAATTCATAATTGGACTCCTTGAAATAAAAATAGGTAAATGAGAGCTAATATAGTATATTGAGTGAAAGCATGGGCTGTCTGAGTTCAAATCCCATGTTTGTACTTACCAGCTGTATGTACTTGGTCAAACCACCTCCTTTCTATATTCTTTAGCTTCCTTATCTACATAGAGGGAATGTTAGAAATATATAGTACATAGATTTGTTAGGATGCTAGGAGCTAATATTTATAAGCATTAGAACAATACCTGGTACCTATTAAATGTTATATAAGAATTAATTAAATAAACTAGAACTAAATAAAAATTTCCGTTAGAGAGATGTTTTTATAAAGATGAGATTATGATTCATATAGATATAAAATAAAGACGAACAATTTTATTTAGCTCTGGTTCAGAAGAGAATTTAAAGGGATCACATATATAGGTGGTAAGGAATTCTGAAAGGAATTTGCAAGTAAATGTAAATTGACCACAGGATAATGTCAGTTGCATTCGAGGGTACCTAATTTATTTGCATTTCTGTGGACAAGAATCATTTGCATTTTTATCTGCTTTCCATAACCTACAGAACTGTATAATAGCTCAAAGACAATGAAAGGTAGACATTATGCTAATGGATAAACTATATGGGAAACCCACTATTATATGTTTATAATATAATAGACTTCTCCATATCGAAGTCTTTCACAGTTTTTTCAGACAATCAACCTATTACAAACAAATGATAATAAAACCAATCCAAGGTTAATAACAAATATTATTTGTTACCATTCCTCATTGTAGGAAGTAGAAGGAACATTTTTTTTTCAAATACCACTTTTGAATGTCACATGATGTTAACATAGACTTTTTATTTAACCACTTTAGTTTGGTTCCTCTAAGCCCTTTTCTTGACTAGGACCCATTCTTGGTAGACCTGCATAGCCCAGTGTTAGCAAGAATTTTGCTAAGTCAATTTAGAGAGTATTTCCTACCCTGGATGTCTGAGCACCATCTTTATCTGATTTTTGAAGCCTTTGTCTTCACTCCTGACTGATTGGGGATCTATTGGTGAGGCTAACTCCTGAGCCAGTGCCCCAGATGACAGTAATTAATCTTAAGATTCTAAGTATACTCTCTGAAGCTGGATGACAGGCCCAGGCTTCTTTGTTTGAAAGGTACTTCTTGGGCTGAAAGTCTTTCTTCCTGGCTTTTTGTTTTCAGTGATGATTTATTCCTGGGCTGCAGAGGATTTTCCTGGCTCTGTGTAGACCTCTGTTTTCTCGACTACATCCTGCTTCTCCCTTGGGAACTTCTGAATCCACTGAAATGCCCTTCTTGAGATTTTGCTGATTCTATGCTCTGCCACCTCTGCCTACTTTCTTTCTTGGTGGCATGACTTTGCTAAGGGTAATTTGGAACTTCATTGGCTTCTTTTGGAAAACTCAAGATCTCCCCAAACTGGCTCCTCCAAGATCTCTCCCTTCCCATTGCTTCTGATTCTCATTCCTCCCTTTATAGTTGTTGATCTACTTTTCAACTCCCTTGAATTCCTTGATATGTACCTCTTCAGATTTCTATCTTCAGCATCTCTCTGTCCCCTCCGCAAGACTTTTCCCTTCCCACTGCAGTTTCTCAACTCCCTATAGTCATTTGGACTTTAGCCTCCCTGCTGATCATCAGGGGCTCTCAAGGGACTCAAGGACTCCTGAAAGCAACTATTTGTGGCTGAAAAGGAAGAAAAGATCATCAGAAATACACTGGATGCTTTATACACTCAGATAAGCTTTGGAAACATCCAGACAGCTGTTTGATGTCTCCTCAGTCAGTTTCTCACCTAAAATTTCCATCTATAGCCTCTATACCATTATATATCAAGGCAAATGAAAAATCTTGAAAGTCTCCTCCACAAATATTGATTAAAAAGCATTAGCTCTCCTATTGAACAGGTTTCCTTGACTTTCCCCTTCTGCCAGAAACATAATTTAGATAAAAATATCACAGGAAGCATAGACCAGAGTGTATTACAGTGTTTAACCTGACTCATGGCTAAAATTTTAGAATGAAAGGTACAAGATCTTTGTACTTTTTTTTTTAATATATGTGTTTTTATATATGTGTATATTTGTATGTACATTACGTATATGTGGTATTTTTCTATTTTTGGATTATATTGCCAAATTAAGCCATATAATCCCATAAAAGAACTCTATTCAGATTGGCTGAAAGGTAAATGAGACCTTATAAAAAATAATCCTAAAATGTCCCCAAAACAGAAACTAATCCAGTTACTTTGCTTTTAAAGTTTATATGACTTGAGTAAATTTTTTGTAAGTGATATTAGTTTAATATTGTCGGCTTAAAAATAACAGTGTCTTCTGAGTATGATAAGTACGTACATTCTGTTGTACTTGGGTACAACAAATGAAGTTGTATTATATTTAGATGTTTAAGATTATTAAATTTTGAAATTCAACCCAAGACCAAATGTACAGGTTAAAATGTAGGAGAAATTAATTGCCTGATATTCATGACTCCTTGTATATCAAACATAGCAGCAAAAGAAAATTCCATTTGTTTAACTTTTTTAGGTTTTTGCTTTTATGCTGCTTGCCTAACATGCATATGCTGTAAAAATAGTTAACTGGGAAATAACTGAGATGATGACAAGCTTTGTTGTTGAGTACGTCCGCCTAAAAATAGTTTCCATGTCTTTTCCAGACCTACATATTCCAGTTTTAGTAATTCTGCTAAATCAGTTTAGAGAGAATACCCTACCCTCAATATTGATCAAATTCCACATCCCCTTCCATACCCCAGGTGATGTGTCTGATCACCCTAGCCTGCCTTTAGCAAGAAGCCTAAGTCTGTCCAATCAGAATCTTCCCCTGCCTTAATTTTTCTTCTTGGTAATTTTCCTTCTATTGATTCTGCTCCTTGGCTATAAATTCTTACTTGTCCTTGCTGTATTGGGAACTGAGCCCCATTCTGTACTGAGATCTTTTTTCCCAATTGTAGTATTTTCCAGAATAAAAATATGTTTTTACTACTTTAGTTACTGTCTGGCTCTTTTGCTGTTACTTATATGTTTTACAATATAAATAGTATGCATTCTGGAAGAACAATTACTGTCATATGTGCACATTGACATATTTCAACTTGTAGTTCTATAAAACCAATTATGTGCAAAATGTGAATTGGTTTTTGTGTACAGATAGAATGTCCATAAGGTAGCAATCCCTGACAGTTTTCTATCTTATTTATTGCTGAAAACCCAGGATATAGGAAAACATACATTGGAAGAGCTGATCAAACACAGTCGTGTGAAAAGGAAGGCAATGCATTGCCATTCAAATAAAGAAGTTATTTTCTGGTGGTAATTTACATTGTTGCATTTACAGACAGCAGTTGGTGGTCAAAAGTATGCTGTTTGGTTTTGGCTTATTACTGAAGGAAATGCTGATAATTATTAATACTTTCAAATTATATCTTTTGAATACATTTATGCCTTTTTTATATACCATGTGAGAAATTAGGCAGCAAGTATAAGTCTGGCTATGAGCAAGAAAGATGCTCATACTTATTTATGATGCTGATGATTCTAATAAGACCATTTTGAGTAACTTATTTGAATAAAATGAAACAGCAGTATATTTGATATGTTGAATTTGCTTGAAACTTTAGACTCAAATTATTTCCTTTTAAAAATTTGCAGATGAGAGATGAAGATTTCTTTTAAGAAAACTGAAATGTGGTATAAAATGGCTTAACCTTTAAGTCTTTCCAATATTCTTTGATAATATCTTTATATTTGGAGAAAGAAATACATGATTTATTGTCATATATGTTGAAAAGTCACATTGCTACAAATACAATTTTACATACATAATATATGAGCAAATAATACATGAGCAAATGAAGAAGTAATTTTTAGAACTAAATGCAACTTTAGGAAGGATTAGAAATCTATCTACTTTATATCCCAAGTTGGAAAGTCAAATTTTATGCTTTCGTTTGCTTATTTGCTCAGTTTCATTGCTCAGTTTAATGCCTGGTGGAGTTCTGAAACTCATCAGTGAGAAGTATTTATGATTTCAGGTTTACAATACTCCAAATACCTTGACTTTTTTTTTTTGTTTTTTTTTGACAAACCACCACATATTTATTGTCATTCAATAGTCTTTAATTGAGAATCAGGACTTTCTAATTTGATAAAAGTAGTAAGACTAGAAACTGATTGGATGTGGTCTTCTGGCTCAAAGTCTTTGTCATTGGCCAGACATTCGCCTGGGTAGAGCACAAACAAAATCTGATCTCTTTCACTGATGGAAAGTATAACAACAACAACAACAATGATAATAGACGTAATGATATGTTTTTCAAAATGATTTTGTTTGAAAAAAGTTCTTAACTACTATGTTTTTCTGAATATAGATGCTAACATAACTTGTCACTTTTGTAAATCCTTTGTTAAAAAAAGGGTAGCAGCTTACTGTGGATCAAATATTATTCTAAGTATTATGAACTCATAATTGTGAAAGAGCCAGTAATTTACAGACTGAGGCATGGAGAAAATAAACTTTCTAATGTAGCCAGTTGTTAACTGGCAGACCAAAATTTGAACAGAGTCTGGTAGTAAAGTATGTGCTCTTAGCCATTACCTGACACAGGAAGGTAGTACTGGAGAAGCCTTGGAGGTGGTTTTTAAATTTTTTTTATTTTGAGGTCCTCTAATGTCTTTCTTTGCCCTTTTCACATACAATTTCTCCATATTCTCCTCCTCCTCATTATTATTATTCCTACTACTACTTTTGTCAACACTAATAAGTATTTTGATTAGAATCCTTTGAGGAGAGAGGTGATTACAAAGAAGGGGATACCTTGGAGACAGAGAGAGAGAAAAGATCACTTTTGTGGCTCAAGATCATATCCTTAGTCTTGGCCAATTTTTTTTTTTCTGTGGCTATGGGGGCCCAAAGGCAATTTAAATGACTTGTAACCTATCATCTCTAATCTCCTAAATACTTCAAAATTGCATGCTCATTTAAGAGTGTCAGTGTGAACTGATAGCATTATCTTCCCCCATGAAAGTTTTGCACAGATCATAAACACTTTAAAAATTTTGATTTTATAAGTCAGCTTTCTTAGAGGTATATTATAAAGCTTTCTATGTATAGGAATGTTTTTTTAAAGCATTGGTTTTGTACAGCTTTGTTTACTGTCTTAATATTATTTGTTAATGAATGAATCTCAAATTATAGTATTGCCATAAAAGAGTTAAAATAGGTCAAATTGTAGAACAAAATGTTTTGGCTTTTTTTCAACATACCAGTTTGCTGGCTGTTATGTTCACCCTCTAGAGTGAAAGGTTAATACAATTTGATAAGATACGCAGTTTGACCCATTCAGATATTTTTGATTCTTCTCATTTTGAGGGTCATTTATTAATTAGAAGTAGCAAAGAGTGGGACCTACATATTTTTGTTCTGGGTGAGTATTCTTTTCAAGGGTGACTTTAGGTAACTACACCAAAACAGAAAGAAGCTCATTCACTGTGAAAATTTATTTTTGTCTTGGTAGTTGTATATCTTTTTTTTATCTTATTGAAACTTGGGTCATAATTTTATTTTAAAATTGATGTTTTCATAATAAGAAGACACAGTGAATTTTTGACCAATATAACATGTCTAAATTTATTGAATGCCTAGTATATATGTGATGTACTGCATTTGTATTGAGGAATACGTAATAAATAGAGAATAAGCCACAGCCCTGGCACTTACACATTTATTTCCATTTGTCTAGTATATCAGATTATGACCCATATTGGCTGTTGTATCAAAATTGTCTTTATTTAAATAAATTAAGACTATTCTATTGATATATATTCCTTTTTTTTTTTTTAATTACAGAAGAAAATACTCAGGAAGCATCACAGCTGAAGAAAAGTTTGAGTGAAAAAGTTTCTCTCTATAGAGGTGACATCACATTGCTAGAGGTAGATGCTATAGTCAATGCGGGTGAGTACTTGATTTTTTTTGTGATGTATTATGTGAGTATTATCTTAAAATAATTTTCATAAACAGGAATGTAGGTATTTTAGAAAAAGATGTCCTTCCTGGTATAGAAATAGTTTATGTAGTTCTGGCTTAAAAACACTGAAGATTTATATTATGTATGTGCTGCAGTTAATTTGCTAACTCATGGTATCCATACTAATTTGAGACTAGGGTACTGGACCTTTGGAAAAGTGATAGATTATTACAGAAAGTTCTTCAGAAAGAATTTTAGCAGCTCTACTATTGTTGGTTTCATGCTTGGTTAATAATTTACCAACATAAAAACAAATTCATCAAGTTTTTTCCTTCTTTTGAATAGGTTGTAAAGATATGATTGAACTACAGCAGAAAAATGTAAACTAGAAAGTAATTATTCTTGCGATTTCCAAGGAATAATTTGGTTGCTACTTTTCATGTTTGCTATGAAATGCTTTATTCTAATTATTTTAATAATCAAGTAATTTTTATGTTTGAAAATAGGGAAAATTAACTTATTTATGGTGATATCTTCTATATATTTTATTATGTGGCTATATATAAAATACATAGAAGTTGTGATTCTATAAAAATAAATGTCAATAATAAAAGGATATTTAATTATTTTAATTTGTGTTTTGTAAAGGTAGGCTTTTTTAAGGCTGTAAATGACAAATAAAAATAAATTTGGACTGAGGTAAGGAGAGGCCTGTTCAAAAAGATTATTACAGTAAAGGGAAGAGTACTATTGTGATAGGAGGAGGAGGATATGGCAACAGAAGAACCACTTTGACCAGGAGATCTATAATCATCTCAAAGGTCAAACAGAAAAGGGCTTTTCTTTTGTAGGGAGAAGTAAACAGGCTAAAAAGAATTGAGTGTGGGAGACTGGGATGAGTGGATGGTGTGACTGGACAGTTGATTAGGGAATACTCTTCCCTGAGGTCAGCTGATTCTTGGGAGGGATCATTCAAGAAGGATTGTTCACCTTCCATTGCTCAAGGATGGGTCAAAGTCCAGAGGCTTGAAAACAGGAGAAAAGCCTTACTAAAGTTTGGTCAACTGCAGTTAAGAACTGTTGACCAATCAGAGTGGTCAATGGAAACAAACAGTTCAGCTAGTCATTTATGAGTGAAAGAATAGGAATTTGGAGGATGTATCTTGGTCTTGTCATAGGTTACAAGGGGTCATCAATGAGTTTTATCTAAGTCACATGGGGAAGCATTATTCTGTGCTGGTAAGCTGTTTCCTGAAACACAAAAGGGTGAAAAGTAATTTTTTGGCAGTCTCTGTTTTCCAGGAGTACAGGGTTCATGTGAAGTTTCAATATTGTCTTGAGGTGTCCTCTGGTGATGAACAAATTCACACAGGATGGTAGGAACATGATTTGGTGGGTGAACAGAAGGGTCTCACAGAGAACTGGAACATTGTTTAGTAGATAAGTAGACTTCTAGCAGGAATTCTGGAAGCCTAGTCAACTTGTTATTCCCTCAGAATTGGCTGTTAGTTGCTTTGCCATAGTCAGAGCTGTTTTTTTTTCTTTTTCTCTTCTTCTGATTCCTCTCGTAATTCTTTTCTCCTCTGCTGCCTCTCTAAAATGCAAAACTCTACATGAGAGGGGATCAGCTTCAGTATTTTAATCAGCACTCAATATGAAGCACTTACTTTGGATAGAATTCTATCTTCATGCCACCTCATAGGCTACAAGTCTCCCTTATATCTAATCTCTGTGGACTGTTCATTTGTGGCCTTGGGTATCAAGATGCTTTTCTCTGATCTGTAGGGCCTCTGGGGAAGACATGCCCTTAGAAAGAATCCCATTAACTCCTCTCTAGTATGGAGGTTTAATCAGATATTACTGTAGTTATTAAGTCATTAATGATTTATTATGTTCTAAATTCTATAAACATGTAAGCTTTAATTTAAAAAAATTAAAAGCTTTTATGTATATATAACAGCAGCCTTCCTATATATTCTTGTAATTTCTAGCTGTTAATCCTGGTTCTGTTTTATGGAGTACAACTGATGACATGAATTTTCTTCTTAAATACCCAAAGATCACTCTCAAGTTTTCTCTTTCTTGTTATTAACAATATATTGAATTTGCCATATTAGTGCACTTAATGTTAGAAGCAATTGTGGTTTTTTCTTAGGTTTTGTTAACTGTGTACATGTGTATCTCCCCCTTGAGGCTATAGACTGGTGTCTTTTCCATTTTTTTGTGTCACCTTTCAAAGCAATGTCATTCCATTATGTTCTTAATAAACAATTGATATGGTATGTGTGTTAAATTAAACTACACACAATTGAACCATATGCTACAAAGCACCTTTGAGCAATAGCACATTCAGCATTGAGGACTTGATATAGTGAAACAATTTGGCTCTGATTTTAAAAATGACTTATTTGATCAATCAATAAAAATAATTATGAGCTGGGGTGCCTGGGTGGCTCAGTCAGTTAAGTGTCCAACTTTGGCTCAGGTCATGATCTCATGACTCATGGGATGAGTCCTCATTGGGCTCTCTGTTGTCAGCACAGAGACTACTTCAGATCCTTTGTACCCCTCTGTGTCTGCCCCTCCTCTGCTCAAGCACATGCTCTCTCTCAAAAATAAATAAACATTAAAAAATAATTATGGGATAATTTTTATTGAAATTATATTGAAATAAAATGGTGCCAAACAGGAAAACATCACTAATAGGAAAAAACATCCCATCACAATTTTGATTCTTGTTCTCGCCTGTATGTGTATGTGTAATTTTTTTTTATAGCTGCCACATAGTGTGTACAAGGGTTTGATGAATTAATATAAAGGCAGGCAGTAACTTTCACTCACTCCTAGAAACCATTTGGCACCTTTAACTCACCCCTCTGTCTGAGATTATATTATAATTTGGCCATGTTCTGCATCTCACAAGGATAACCTCATTAGGAAGTTCCTGAGTATATGGAAAAGAGATGCCAAATGTACAGTGCAATGACTCTATTTACAGCTTTCTGCTGTGCAGTTTGTTTGCCTGGTGTGTAAAGAGAGGAACAGCTGTTAATCTTTGAAGTGAACAAGGCAGCATGGCAGGAGACTCCAGAGCTACCTCTGGTGAGAGGGGAATGAGAGGCAGTGCCTCCCAGTCAGGGTGCCAAAGCAGCCCAGACATCACTTCCTATCAAACCTCTAAAGTTCTCTTTCCATGTTCATGTTAATATTAGCTCATTGGAACACCTAGGCTTACTTGCCATGAATGAAGTGATTTGATATTTAAACTTTTTATTTTTTTTTTTATTTTTTTTAATTTTTATTTATTTATTTTTTTAATGTTTTCTTTATTTCTAGGAGAGAGGGAGACAGCTGTGAGCAGGGGAGGGTCAGAGAAAGAGGGAGTCACAGACTCTGAAACAGGCTCCAGGCTCTGAGCTGGTAGTCAGCACAGAGCCCGACGCGGGGCTCGAACCCACGAAGCGTGAGATCATGACCTAAGCGAAAGTCAGACGCTTAACCGACTAAGCCACCCAGGCGCCCCGATATTTAAACTTTTTAAAAAAACTTTTTTTGCAATAAAGTACTCTTTGAACTTCCTTAGATTTCTTTAAATGTGACCCAGGATGAGCCTCCTATGTATTTTATTCTTCTCTGTAGGAACTAATGCGTATTTGTTATATTTTAACAAAACAGATTTTATAGGCTGTAGGGTATACAGAGCAGTAGCACAAGTTTTAGAATCAGGCGGACCCAGGTTCAAATTCAGGTTCTCATACCCAGGGCCATTTTTTGTTTAAACTTTTTATGTTGAGATAATTATAGAAAATTGCAGAGAGAGTACAAAGAGTGGGAGCACCTGGGTGGCTCAGTCGGTTAAGCACCTAACTTTGGCTCAGGTCATGATCTTGTGGTTTATGATGAGGTTGAGCCCTGCTTTGGGTTCTCAGTGGCAGTGCAGATCCTGCTTGGGATTCTCTTTCTCTCCCTCTTTCTGTCCCTTCTTCACTTGCTCGGTCTCTCTCTCTCTCTCTCTCTCTCTCTCTTCACTCTCAAAATAAATAAACTTAAAAAAAAAAAGATAGTACAAAGAGTCCTGTATACCCTTCACCTCCACCTGTATAAGCCTCCCCCAATGGTGACATGATACAGCTATAGTATAATGTCAAAACCAGGAAATTGACACTGGTATATTACTATTAACTAGACTGTAGACCTTATTCAGTTTTTACTATTTTTTCCCTTGCATTCATGTGTGTGTGTGTACAGTTCTCTGCAGTCTTATCCATTTACAGATTCATGTAACCATTACCATAAAGAAGATACAGAACTGTTCAATTATCATGAAAGAACTCCCTATGTTGTAGTATCTACCTCTTTGCCCTCCCCTTTCCACTCTCCACCCCCCATTCTTCATCTCTATACTTTTGTCATTTTAAGAATATTATATCACTGGAATCATACTGCATGTAACCTTCTGAGATTGATGTTTTTCACTAAATATAAAGCCCTTGAGGTCCATTCAGATTGTTGCATGTTTCAGTAGTTCATTCCTTTTTATTTCTGAGTAGTGGTCCCTTGCATGGATATACCAACTTATAGTATCCTCCCACTGAAGGACTTCTGGGTTCTCTAAACTATTTTGGTGTAACCAATTGAGCTGCTGTGGAGATTCATGAATAGGCTTTTGTATATAGCAGAGTATAGGATGATCTGTTTACTGTAACTATGTCCTTGTATAATTTTGCATTAAGGCTTTGGTCAAAGTGTTGTGGTTTTTGCTAAAGGTCAGGGGAGAATACATTCATCTAACTTATGGTTATCACTAATAACACAATGTTTTATTGTGGATATTAATTTAGTTAATAATATATGTGTATAAGAGAAGAGAGAACATGGTTTTAGGGGAAAAGGGGTAGAAAAACCCAGAGGAGGGGCGCCTGGGTGGCTTAGTCGGTTAAGCGTCCGACTTTCGCTTAGGTCATGATCTCGCGGTTCGTGGGTTCGTGCCCCGCGTTGGGCTCTGTGCTGACTGCCAGCTCAGAGCCTGGATCCTGTTTCAGAGTCTGTGTCTCCCTCTCTCTCTGACCCTCCCCTGATCACGCTGTCTCTCTCTCTCCTAGAAATAAATAAAAACATTAAAAAAATAAATAAAAGAAACAGTTTTGCCACAATCACAGAAAAATATTTAATGGCAACATAATTGTTATTCATTTGTGAATTGTGTCATGAAAAAGAGTTAATTCTCCAAGTCTAATGGGTTATCATTGACCAAAGATTAATTCAGTTTGCCATAAATAGGATTTTTAAAGTGGAAAATGAGGAAGATGGATTTGCTTATTTTAATTCTTCCTGTTCCAACCCTAGCATTCCAAGGAGAGGTACATTTACATTGTGGTTAATCATGAGGGCTTGGAGTCAGAGCAATCATTATTTTATTTCTTAAATCTGTTTACTTTGAGAGAGGCAGAAACAGCTTGAGTAGGGGAGGGACAGAGAGAGGGAGAGAGAGAGGATCATAAGCAAGCTCTGTGGCTCAAGCTCCTGATACTGTCAGATGCTGAACCAACTGAGCGACCTAGGCACCCCAAGAGCAATTATCATGTTAAATGTGTCTCTTTAACTTCCTGACCAAATGATCTTCAGTAAATTATGTAACCTTTCTGAGCCTATGGAACCTGCTTCCTAGGGCTGTTGTGAAATCAAAAGAGATAACGGATACAAAGCACTTCACACAGTGCCTAGTATATAGACATACTCAGTAAATGGGAGCAGAATTATACCGCTTAGTTAGAATATCAGAAAACTGATTTTTTCTTTGATTGTCACAAGGTAACATTGCATGTTTTTCAAGTCTTACGCATAGGTAGATACTACCAATGAAATGGGTTTGTCCTATGTGTACATAACTTTAGTTGTTATGCTATTCACTTGAATTTTGTCAAGGAAAAGTTGTCCTATTCTGAGGCTTTATGTTAAATGCCAAGTTTCTAAATATTGTTGGTAATTTTTCTGAACTAATGGTCTAGAATAATTGTTTTAGTTTAGTGATTTTTTTTTCTGTATCAATTGTGAATGTCATAATTGTCTCAAAAATTGAGATAGTGACATGATTGGATAGATGATAATTTAATAGCTGGGTATAATTTAATTAAAAGAAAAATGGAGGTGCCTGGTGGCTCAGTCAATTAAGCATCTGACTTTGGCTCACATCAGGATCTCACAGTTTGTGGGTTTGAGCCCTGCAACAGGCTCTCTGCTGACAGCTCAGAGCCTGGAGCCTGCTCTGGATTCTGTGTCTCCGTCTCTCTCTGCCTCTTCCCCACTCATGCGTGGTCTCATTGTCTCAAAAAAATAAATAAGTAAACACAAAAAAATTTTTTTAAAAAAGTTGATGTAGAAGATCTGAATATCTACAAGGTAAATGAAGTACTGGGACTGCATATGAAGAATGAAATTTTACTTTATAGAAGTTTCTTTAAATAATCATTTCCATTTGCTTAAAATAAATGTTATTTTTTATGTATTCATTTAGTAAAACCTAAATAAAGCATATTTGAAATTAGAATCTAGATCATTGAGAAAATAGTTCATTTACTCTCAGAAATATTTTAAGACAGAATTGCTAGCAACTGCTTAATTTAATATAAATTTCATCTATACTAACAAAGCAGTTAAGTTTTATTCTTTATTGAATTTCTGTATTATATGTTTTTCTTATAACTTTTTATTGAGTAATAATAGACACAAACACACACACATCAGTGTACAGGTCAATGTAACCCCATCCAGATCAAGGAACAGAACATTATAGTACGTTGGAAGAGTCCTTAGTACACCCTAATGTTTTGTAGTCAGTGTAGGATAGTGAGTGTATTTATTGCTCTGGCTTCCAGCAGTATGCATTACTTTTATCTTTTTTTTTTTTTTTTGCATTTCATATAATTGGGACCATATCATATATGCTTTTCTTTTTCTTTTCTTTTCTTTTTTTAATGTTTTATTTGTTTCTGAGAGAGAGAGAGACAGCATGAGCTCGGGAGGGGGTGTGGTCAGAGAGAGAGGGAGATATAGAACATGAAACAGTCTCCAGGCTCTGAGCTGTCTGTCAGCACAGAGCCTGACATGCGGCTCGAACCACGAACCGTGAGATCATGGCCTGAACCGAAGTCGGGTGCTTAACCGACTGAGCCACCCAGGTGCCTCCATATATGCTTTTCAATATTTGGCTCTTTTAGTTCACTGTTATATAGATAAGATTTATCTATGTTGTTATATATAGATATAGATCACTTTTCATTGTTATGTAGTATTTCATTTTGTGAATATGACACAATTTCTCTATCAACCTACTATTGATGGGTATTTTAGTAATTTCCAGTTTGGGATTATTAGTACTTTAGTGAACATTCTTATATATATTGTGTGTGTGTGTGTGTGTATGTGTGCGTGCGCTCTCGTGTGTGTGTATTTGTGAATAGATATCTATAGACAAAGGGGAAAGAATTACTATACATCACTCTTTCCCTTCACTCCTCTCCTATGCTATACCAGAATTGCTGAGAAGTTTCAAAATCTCCACTGTTGATAGCTGTGGGATATGTTTGAATAGACAGGTGTGGAAAGAACCATTTTTTGAGATGGATTCTTAACTGTGGCTACAGGTTTAAGTGTGAGCTTCCAGCTATAAGGATCTTGGTGTGTTCCCCTTTTCTAGTGTAAGGATAGACAGAAAACAGGAAGTACTGGGAAAAACATATTTAAATAAATCTATCAACCATCACCATTCCTAAATTGGAGGATGTAGTATATTAAAAATGTCAAAACTCTTGGGATAGCCTAAATTTCTTTTTTTTTTAATTTTTAAAATGTTTTTTATTTATTTCAGAGAGAGAGAGAGACAGTGTGAGCAGGGGAAGGTCAGAGAGAGAGGGGGATACAGAATCTGAAGCAGGCTTCAGGCTCTGAGCTAACTGTCATCACAGAGCCTGACATGGGGCTTGAATCCACGAAACAGGAGATCATGACCTGAGCCAAAGTTGGACGCTTAGCTGACTGAGCCACCCAGGCGCCCCCCTAAATTTCTAACCAAAATTCCTTGATATTTATGGGATTTTGTTCTGATGGTGGTTGTTTTTGTTTTTTTAGTTGATTTTAAAATTAACAAAATAATTCTAAAATTTATGTAGTAGAATAAAAGGATGATATTAGCCAAGAAATATCTGAAATGACAGACAAATGGCAGAATTTGGGGAGGAGTCACACAATTCCAAATTAAAATACTTATGTGAAAGCTATAATAATTAAAAAATATACATCACTACTTACACCTTTCATGAATATAAATTCTGTCTGGTGTTTAATATAAATTAAACAAACCACTTAAAAGACAGAAGAAAATATAAGGTATTATGTCTCTTACCTGTGAGTGGGAAAAACCACTCTGAATTCAATAACAAAGAAAGGAACCAAAAACACAAAGACTGAAGAACTTGATAACATAAATATTCTTTTAAAGAAATATTTATTTATTTATTTATTTTGAGAGAGAGAGAGCGCACGCGCGCGCGCTCACGCCTGCAAGAGAGTGAGCACACAAGCTGGGCAGGCACAGAATGAGCAGAAGAGAGAGAGTCCCAAGCTGACTTTGTGGCAATAGTGCAGAACCCAATGCGGGGCTTGAATTTGTGAACCATGAGATCATGACCTAGCAGAAATCAATAGTCTGACACTTAATCCACTGAATCACCTAGGTACCCCAATATAAATATTCTTGAATGCTTCAAGAGAAAGTCATACTATAAATATATTTGAAAAGTAAATGTCAAATTGGAAAGAAATGTTAGCAACATATATGACAAAGGTTTACTCTTGTTATAGTAATAATAATAATAATAATAATAAATATAAGCTTTCATCAGTTAAAAAAAGACAAATGTCTAATAGAAAACCTAGTTAGGAATAGGAACATGAAACTTAAGAGAAAATCAAAGAGATGCCTAATAAATATACAATAAAGATATTCAATAATGTGAGGATGGAGTGAAAGGAGGCATTGTGATGTGAATCATTTTTTATTTGTTAATTCTGCATCCCAGTATATTTTTCAAAATATTTCTACTCTTTGACTTATCAATTCTTTGTTTCTCTGATCTACAGTTTTTTTTTTTCCTGAAGGAAATTGTGGAACAAAACTAAACATTAAATCTTCCAAGGAATTAGAAGATAATTCTCAAAAGAAAATAATTGCCAAGGGGATAGATGGCTGTCAATAAATTCCCTCTGAGTTTTCATCTTCTATTTTTGATCCCTGATGTACTTTTAGAGGAAGAACCCTAGGAATTAATTCGTAACACAGTCTTCAAAGGACTTTGAGAGACTAAAATTAAAAAAAAATTGAGAGAAAGTGGTAGCAGTTGCTTGGGCATTTGTTCTGTGTTTTCAAATATTTTTTTTTTCTCTGAGAATTCTTCAGTGCCTATAGGAAAACTTATATTTTGTTTGTCACACATACTTGTGGTCAACTGGATTAAAAAAATATTATTAGAGATTTTGTTGGGGTCTGATTATGGAAGGAATGTGCTTTAATGTTTAAGGAAAATATAAAATACAAAAAAAATAAAACATTACCCATCATTTTTCAGTCCAGTGTTTATGCTTCAGGTTCTTTTCATTTCATAGTTGTATTTTGAGTTTTACAAAATATTGCTAAATTTTTTTGCTTTTTAAATATTATGGTTATTTTTATATGCCATTTTATTTTTTTTTTTTTTTTTTTTTTTTTTTACAAATAGTTTATTGTCTTTTTTTTTTTTTTTTTTTTTTTTTTTTTTTTTTTTTTTTTTTTTTTTTTTTTTTTTTTTTTTTATATGCCATTTTAAATAGCTACATCATATTCAGTCATACATAGTGTATTAATTTAACTATTCTCTCAATGTTGGAGATTTAGATTGTTTCAAATTTTTTACTGTTATATTCAGGCTGGGACAATCATCCTAGCAGGTAAATCTTTGCAAAAATTTTTGATTAATCATTCCCTTGGAATAAATTCTTTGAAGTGAAATAATGGAAGTGTGAAAGTTTTTAAACTTTTGATGTATGTAACCAAATAGCTCTGTGGAAAGGTTAAATGAATTTATATCTCTCATTTACGATGAGTACTTATTTAATACTAAATTTGATGACTTAAAAATTCTTTTAAACATTTATTTATTTTTTGAGAGAGTGTGAGCAGGGGAGGCTAAGAGAGAGAGGGAGACACAGAATCCAAAGCAGGCTCCGGGCTCTGAGCTCTCAGCACAAACACTGATGCGGGGCTCGAATTCCCAAAGTGTGACATCATGACCTGTGCTGGAGGCAGATGTTCAAATGACTGAGCCATCCAGGCACCCCTAAATTTGGTGACTTTTTAAAATATCTGTGCATTAGAATTTTACTTCATTGTTTTAACTAACATTTCTTTGGAGACTAGGACCATAACTCTTGTTATTACCCTCTGAAATAGAAAGCAAAATTTTACCTATACTATTTTATTGGCATCAGTTTGGTACAAGTAACTTGCTGGTGGTAGCCAGGAAGCATTGGGTGAGGTTGAGTTAGTTGGAGGCATGAAGAGAACAGCACTGAATATTTCTCAGCTAAGACACCTAATAGCTCCAGTTCAGTGCCACTGCTTCTCTTCCTGAGATTCAAGATGGTGGGGACAGATAGGCACTGAATTTCATTAAAATGAAAAAGGAATGGTTTATTTTACTTTCAGGCTAAGTAGTACCTAGCATCTAGTTTAATACTTGACACTGCATACATTTTATGGCATGGCTTTGGTTCGTGGAGGTCACCAAGTATAGTTTCTCTTAAATTTAAGGCTTTATTCTAGGCAAGAAATTATCAGAGCACATTCTGGGGACTGGAATGGGTGGCGTTTCATAGGTGCCATATAAGCTAGAATAGTCCTGCTTTGTAAAGTGAGTCTTAACACTTACTGAAAGCATCCCCATCTTCAGAAGCTAGACTAAGACTAAGCTTTCTCAGTGCTACTTTTCTTGTGGACTGAGCCAATTGAACTGAGACTGTGGAGGATGTAACCAGCCCCTTGGGAGGGTAGGCAGCTGTGCTTACATTAGGATGAGGGGCATGGGGAAGTGGATTCTAATTCAACTGATAGTTAACGATAAATACAAATATTCTCTGCTATAGTTTAATTCTTATAAGTGCATGACTTGTCAGAAGTTGATTATAGTTGAATCTAATTAAAAGCTGAAATTTGGGGCACCTGGGTGGCTTCGTCGGTTAAGCGTCCGACTTTCGCTTAGGTCATGATCTCGCGGTTCGTGGGTTTGAGCCCTGCGTCGGGCTCTGTGCTGACTGCCAGCTCAGAGCCTGGAGCCTGTTTCAGAGTCTGTATCTCCCTCTCTCTCTGACCCTACCCTGCTCACGCTGTCTCTCTCTCTCTCTCCTAGATATAAATAAAAATATTAAAAAAAAAAAAGCTGAAATTTATAATGGTTCTGAATGACATTTCATGAGGTCCAGAGGCTATGGAATGCTTATATGCAACCTTATTTGGAATTCTGTATGCTTTTTTTCTTTTTGAGATTATACAGTAAAATTTAAATTTTTTTGGTGTACATTTCTATTAGTTTTAACTCAAGGAAGTGTGTATTTTGTTACACATACAGGTCAACTTAATTTCTAAAAATTACTTCTTTGTGACTTTTGGGGGAGTTTTTACTTGTGGGCTCAAAAGAATTTGGATGATCTTCATTCTGTTCTTTTGCCTCAATGTAATTGTAGTCATCTGGCTATTAGTTTACTTAAATTTTATTAAAATCATTTATTTATTTTGAGAGAGAGAGAGAGTGCATGGGAGGGGCAGAGAGAAAGAAAGCATCCCAAGCTGGCTCCACACTGTCATAGCTTACAAACTGTGAGATCATAACCTTAGCTGAAATCAAGTGTTGGTCACTTAACCCACTGGGCCACCCAGGCACACCTTAAATTTCCTTAATTAAGGTCTAGTTTTATGTGTGTAGGGAAAGGGAAAGTGGCATTGATTTCTGAATTCCATCCAGTCATTAATTATATAAAAATTAGGCTTTATAAATAATAATGAAGAAAAAAGCTTATCAGTAGAAAGTAGACATCTTCTTATTTGAATGAAATATAAATCTATTAAACTTCAGTTTCAGAGGAACTTAATGATTTCTATTAACTTTGTGTTTGGTGAAAAGTCCCTTTATGAAGAATTCTATATACTTAAAAAGGAAAGAATCAATGCTTGATACTTGAGTAGGAAGAATATTCCTATTTATAGCTCAAATTTGGTGCATTTTGATTGACAAGTCATTTATTAAATTTGGTGTTATAAAAGAAAGGTTTTGGCCATTTTGGTAAGAAAGAAATGTTGAAAATTATATCTCAACATTCTTAGCTGGTTTAGCTTTCTTGTTATAGAAGCAGCCAATATTTGCTTTAGAATAGGGACAGGAATAAATATTTTATTTTGGCATACTATCAGCAGCTTTCTCACTACTCTTCATTCTTGTAACTTTTTGAAGAAACAGATTTATGGCATGAGATTTCCCAGGCATCTTTTGACCTTGAGGTATAATCTGATGTGCTTTGTTAAGCTTTAATTTTATGACACATCACATCTCTGTTGTGTCTAAAATTAAACTTCAGGGTAGAGGTATATTTTTCCACATTGAGATTGTGAACAGAATAAATTACCAGAGAATTATGTTTAAATGAATGTGTAAGTATAGGAATGTTGACGAGGCTAGCTACACCTCCCCGCATAAACAGTTTGTTAATGTGCAATCAGTCACTGGAGTTGCCATGAGCTTGGAGCTTAATGAACAGGTGGAGAAAGAGGATGAATCCCAATCCAAAATGGATCTGACAGTTTATCAGGCAATTTCACTGATCGCTAATCCATTTTGCTTGGCAACTTAATTTATCACACAGTTAGAATTTTCATCCCATGGGTTTCCAGGTGGAAATTAATTCAGAAAAATGTCCAGTCCGTGGGACCTGCTTAAGCTTTGTGGGGACATTTAAAAATAAGTTATTTTAAATGCATAAAATAGGTTTCTCTTATGATTCTTTTTGTGTTTATCTAAGTCCTCTTAAAATGTGTGGATGGTATTACCATTTTTTGATAGTATATCATGATAGTGACTTAAGGTTTATTTCTTCATGTAAGAAAATTTCTAAGTTAAACAGACAAATTGTTAATTTTAATTCACTGGTGAAATAAGTATTAAATGTGTTAAATAATCTTGTGGATATAATTCTGTCTTTACATATAGAAAAATTATGATCTTGAATGTGTTTTTTAGCATCCATAGCAAGAAATAATGAGCAAAAGAAATTATTTCTTTAAAACTCATAACTTTACATCTTTTGAATATTTACAAATTCTCTAATTAGATTAATTTATAGTTTATTATTTAAAAATATATATTAAAATAATCTTTGACAGTAAGGAGTAAATATAACCTGCCTCTCATAGGTTGCAGTCTGATTCTGCTTAGAATTTGCAAGGATAAGCTTCATTAATTGGGCCTGGCTTAGGTCCTGGTTTAAAATAACCTTAAAGTCAGAAAAACATTTTCTTCACTTTTGAAAGACTTGATTTATAGTTCACAGAAAGTTAAATTGAATACTGATCCTTGAAAATCAAATGTGTCCTGTAAAAATGACAGAAAAAAAGAACACAGTGAAAGATGATAGAGTGATTGTCCAAAGCCTGGAGACAGGAGCTGCCTCCTCAGATGTCATCTTCTCTAGGCATCCATAGCTCTGAGAGGGTGATGGGGATGAAGTGTTAGAGGAGATTAGTTGCACCCTGGTACGAACTGTTACATTTTATAAGAAGATTGAGGAAGGCTGGTAACAAATCATTTCTAAGAAGGAATTTGAGGAATGAGGAATAGAACACAAGATCAATAAAATCTATGATATAGCTCCAGGAAGGGACACCAGGGAATTCCTTATAATTTCTCAAGCCCTGTAGCACTTTCAAAAAGAATTTAAGTCAGTGAAAAATAATCGGGATGACGGAAAACCTCAAACTGGCATAATGCTGTCATTGATTGGATGTGTCAGGCAAATTGTGGCTATCATTCTTATGACCAGGCTGATTGAAGTAATATCTTCATAATCTAGAGGGGCTCAGTGTTGAATCATCCTGGCACCTTTCCCAAATCCCCTCTTTGAGTTTTGGCATTTTTCCTCTGGAACATATTGCAAACCTGTGCCTTGTCATTTTAGAAACTAGATTTTCTTTTTTTTTTTTTGTCAACTGAAGAAATTTATTTTTTTTTCTAGGTACATAAGATGACATAATTATAGACAAGTTTTGATACATAGGAAAACCCTTCTGTCCACCTTTCTCTTTGCTAAATGAATCATCACAATAATTTTTACAATTTTTAAAACAATACACAGCTTTCCTGGGCTGAAGCAATCGCAAGGACATATCAGTACTGGTATATACATAGATTTTCATTTTTAAATTTAGAAGAAAATAGTCATTGAATCCAGTATCAGTTTTTGGCAATCAAGCCAAAAGAAAAAAAAAAATCTGCCTGGTATTGTTTGACTTTCTTTCCTACAAGACTAATGATTATGATAAACTCTAGTGGGCATCAGAATCATGCAGAAGCTTGTTTTAAATGCTGGCCCTAGACTTCATTACCCCATGATTCAGATTCAGTGGGTCTAGGAGGTGCCTTTTATTAACCTCCAATTAACCTCTAAT
Organism: Hyaena hyaena; assembly: GCF_003009895.1. NCBI lineage: Eukaryota > Metazoa > Chordata > Mammalia > Carnivora > Hyaenidae > Hyaena > Hyaena hyaena. Next base: position 413,072 of record NW_024081422.1, on the reverse strand, counting down.
TAACAGATATCCTGATTCAGTGGTTCTCATGTAAGAGTCTGCACACCTTTCTTTGGGAAACATTTCCCTAAACTCTGGAGCTTAGAGCACATCAAGGAAGGTCCATGCACTTGCTCTCTGGTACTCTTTTTCAGACATTTTTGAAAATCTCTCTTCAGAGCTTTCACAGGTTTGTGTTAGAAAGAGCTGTATATCCCTTTCTTCTCTTAAGACAACTTGGGCTTTAATATTTACTTTTCTCTTCTCTTCCAGACCCTTTCTTCCTTATTTTCCCTTACTTACATTTTCCTTTCCTTCCTTCTTTCTAATGCATATTATGTTAGGATTTGTACCTAATTTTTTTGCCAAGCATTAGGATGATAGTCTTTGTTCTAAAAGGCCTTATATTCTCCAGGAAGATAGATATACAGTATGATGGAGGGCTAATGACCAGTGACACTGAAGAAACATGAATCAAATGCCAGGGAAGGAGGCATTATTGTGAGTGTGGATATCAGGAAAGACTTTATAGGTATGATGATAAAACATTGAGAAGCATAGCAGTTCAGTAGGTGTAAAGTTATGAAATTGCATAAACAAAGGCCTCAGGCCTGAGAAAGTCTGGTCTGTTGAAGAAATGGTACATCAGTCTAAGATTTATTTGTTTGTGGCTCTGTGGAAATTCACTGCACAAGAAGTAAGGAGACTGGGGCTCACATATTGGTATAGACCTAATGAGTAAGGTTTTTGGTGATCTCCAGTGTATGTCCATACATATCTTTGTCTTTATTGGTTCCAGTCTTTGGTTTATCTTTCTGCATGGATGGCTTGTCTCAAAGGAGAGTGTGTTTTGTTGCCTGTGGTATCTCTGATTCACCATCACACCAAGAACTCATGAGTAAAAGTTGGGGTTCCAGTAGAATTTACTGGTTGTGGTAAGCTGAAAAGCAGGCTTCTTCCCCCCTAAAATATTCACCTCTTAATCCCTGGAATTTAGGAATATTACCTTAGATGACTGGTGTAATTAAGTTAAAGATCTTGAGGTTTGAATATACACATGCAAGAAGGTAATGTGAAGGTGGATCTGAGAGAGACTTGAGGATAGTAGCCTTGAAGACTGGAGTGATGTGGCAAATACACAAGGAATGCTGGTAGCCACCAGAAGCTGGAATAGGCAAGTAACTTCTCCCTTGTAGTCTCCAGAGGGAGGGCAGCCCTGGTGACACCTTGCTTTCTGCCCAGTGAACTGATTTTGGACTTCTGGTCTCTAGACTCTGAAAGGATAAATGTATATTGTTTTCAGCAATGTAGTTGGTGGCAAAATTTTTAATAGTTGCTCTAGGCAACTAGTTAAGAGGTTGAGCTCTAAAGTTAGAAAGATAGGAATCTTATTGTTAGTGTGATCTCTAACAGTTCCTTAGATCTCTAATGTTTATAGAGTAGCTTTAAGGAGGAAATGATCTATGTGTATGTGCTTTGTATGGTGTCCAGTTCCTGGTGCATTTCATAAATTATTTAATATACATTAAATATGATGGGAATCACAGTGATGACAATGGTAATTAGAAAAATATAAAACAAAAGGGGAGGAGACCCAAATGGATCCACTGTACTTTATAACATTTCTAATTTAATAAACTGCTGATTGTATTACTTCTGAGTGATTGATGAAGTATTATTCTTACTATGTAAATGGCAGATAATAATAAAATACCCACTAATAAGCCATTTAGTGAAATATGAGCATGTTGTAACAAAAAATTGGATTTATGTTCCATATGTTCCATGAGGAAGACAGGGATCTCAACTTTTTTGTGAGGCTTTTTGTTTGTTTGTTTAACTCATAGTTCTTCAGATAGCCTGCAGCTTGGAAGGAGATACCTTTTGATTGAAAACCAACCACCCTACTAGTAAGCCCAAATATTAGATCTGTAGGTTTAATTAGTCACATGTGTAGTGACTAGGTCACTTTGCATTGTGATAGAACTGATATAAGAATCAGGTGCATTTGATTTGTGAGTCTTGGGAAGACAGTTGCAGCAGTGACAGATCTTATCCCTGTGGCCATGTATACACTTGAGGCAGTGAGCTGTTTTGCTCATTCTGTCACGCTGAGTCTTCCATCCATGAAATGAACTATTATTTAGAGAATTTTGTCTTCTCAGAAATTATTAAAATACAATTACCAAATGTAATTTGCTATGGTGCTTCTTCAGATCAAGAACCTTCTAAGGGCAGGGACTGTTATCCACTTATGTATCTCCAATGCCTTCTACTATCTGTGGCCCATTGTTAGTGCTCAGGAGGAGATGTTTGTAGAATTAATGAATGGTTGAGTACGTTGCTTCCTCTATTAGGGACTTTTAGTTAGAATGGTGGTAAATAGACTCAGAGATTGAATATTCTTTCTATCAGTCAAATTATTTTTCTTTGATTTTTTTTCTTTTCATTTAAAATTTATTTGGAAGCACTGATGATATAAGCATAATAATGTAAATAAAATAAGAGGAATAGATGACTATTTATTCCACTTTCTAGAAAACTTATTTTTTCCTATTTGTTTCAATGCATTTATACACATTTCTTTTGGCATATTTTTGATTAGAACCCAAATTTTTTTTGGTACACAGTTTTCCACTTACTATAAACATATTTCATAATGTTTTATACAGTTCATAGTTACAATTTTAAATGGCTACATAATATATTCTCTCTTTTGTCCTTTTCTCTGTAACTCCCTACCTCATTTCCCCATCTGCTTTGTCTCTCTAGTGAATTCCACTTAGTTTTCAAGGCCTAGCTCAATGGTCTCCTCATTTCTCTTGCCTTTTATGATCCTAGTACTTTACACATACATTGACTATAGAATGTAGAATTTTGATTTTTTTTTTACAAAAATTATGAGAAATGAGGTACATCAGAGCATGGATTATACAATTCTATCTTGATGCCTCACTCATTGATAGTCACGTAGTAGGCATTCAATAAATATTTGTAGAGTGCAGATACCATTCTATGGTCGGTAAACAGAAGAATGAGTAAATTACAGTTTCTGGATTTGATTCTCAAAGTAGACACTTTTGTTCTAGAATTGTCTGTGGTGCTAGGAAAATCCAGAGGAGCTGACATATTCATGTCATTGCTTTTTCTTTCTTATGAATTTTTTGGGGAGGGCTGTCTTTCCAGGAGTTGGTATGCCTAGGCCAAGTAGTATTAATATTTTTATGACTTCTAATTTTTCTCATCAAATTATTTTCTTTATAAAAATTTTAAAATTTTTAATTAAATCCAAGGGAATTAACACATAGTGTAATAATGATTTCAGGAGTAGAATTTAGTGATTCATCACTTACATATAACACCTGGTGCTTATCCCAGCCAAGTGCCCTCCTTAAATTATTTTCTAAAAGATTCTGTTCCCTAATATATGCCTTGTTCACCCATGTTATCTTCCCATTTTTGTTTGGTATCTTAAAATATATTTTCTACCAAATTGTATAATTTCTTTATATAATAGTGGTAGGCACAATTCTAAGATGTTGCTTAAGATTTTTCATCTTGCCTCTCCCAGTATACATGCCCAGAGTAATCACTGGGACTGTAAATTTGATATATTTTACTCTCATGGTTAGGTTATTTACTCTCATGGTTAGGTAAATTTGATATATTTTACTCTCATAGTTGACTTTAAGAAAGGGAGAGATCAGGATGAGTCTGATCTTATAGTAATTATGAACACATTAGCCCTTTAAAAACAGCTTTCTCTGGCTAGTTATAAAAGAGGAAGTCAGAAAACTTACAAACATAAGAAGGATTCATCATGCCTTTCCTGGATTGAGGAGGCCATATGGAAAGAAACTAGTCTTGAAATGCCGAAGTGCTTAGCCTCTAGTTGCTGAGAGTGACTCCTGGCTGGCTGACAACCAGCAAGGAAGTGGACACCTGGGTCCTTTCTTTGTGAGGAACTAAATTCTGTCAATAAGAATGAGCTTAGGAGATTTTTCTCAAGTTTCAAGCTAGAAATCAGCCCTGCCAACAACACCTTAATTTCAGCCTTGTGATTCCTAATCACACTGTGTCTGTGTTTCTGGCCTACAGAAATGTGAGCTAATTAAATGTTTTTTTTTTTTTTTGGAGGGAGGAGGGCTTATGATTTATTTATTTAATTATTTAATTCCAAGTTAGTTAACATATAGTGTAATAATGGTTTCAGGAGTAGAATTTAGTGAGTCATCACTTACATATAACAACAAGTGCTCATCCCAACAAGTACCCTCCTTAATGCCCATCCACCCCCTTAGCCCATTCCTCTACCAAACACTCCTGCAGCAACCATCAGTTTGTTTTTTGTATTTAAGAGTCTCTTATGGTTTGCCTCCCTCTTTGTTTTTATATTATTTTTCCTTCCTTTCCCCTATGTTCAACTGTTGTGTTCTTAAATTCCACGCAGTATTGTTTAAAGCTGCTAAGTTTGTACAGTTTGTTACGCAGCTATAGAAAATAAATATGATTATATGTTACTCATTTGTGCTATTTACTATATGTATCTCTTTTGGCTTATTTTATTGTGAGTTTTACTTATACAAAAGTTTTGCTTTTTATATAATTGAAATATTGAAAATTTTCTTGGAGCGGCTGAGTGGCTTAGTCGGTTGAGCGTCCGACTTTCATTTAGGTCATGATCTCGCGGTTTGTGGGTTCGAGCCTCGCGTCGGGCTCTGTGCTGACTGCCAGCTCAGAGCCTGGAGCCTGTTTCAGAGTCTGTATCTCCATCTCTCTCTGACCCTCCCCTGCTCACGCTGTCTCTCTCTCTCTCTCCTAGAAATAAATGAAAAACATTTAAAAAAATTAAAAAAAAAAAGAAAATTTTCTTGATTTCTAGAATTTCTTTGAATTTTGGAAGGTATTAGGGTAGTATGTAGCCTTCAGAGGATTTGAGTCTGAGTCTTAATATATTTTACTGGACTCTGTTACTGGCATCATTTTTGCTTAGTAATTTGTAATATTTCTGTCCAAACATTGACTCTTTTTTCTATTGCTGGTTAGCTAAGAATACATATAAATTTTTCTTTGGAAAAATTGGGATTTTTCTCACTAAAATATTTTTTTTTAACATTTGAATAGAACTTTTTGAAATAGCGTTTTAACACTGGTGGGGCCTAACAATGGAGGGCAGCTCTATAGCACTATGCAATAATTCTTTGCAAGAAGAAATTTCTCCAAACTTTTCATTTTTATTCTACCCTTCTTCCAAATTGAAAATTCCCTGGATGGCCTAGATCTGGCCCATTATCTATTATTGTCAGTGTTGTTCTGGTCTAGAATGGGCTTCTACAAGAGGCTAAAAGGGCTGAGTTTAGTTTTCTTCCATGAGTCTAGTATCAAATTCAAAGATATGGTTATAAACAACAGCTTGATTATTGTGATTTTTAACACCCATCCATCTTACTGATCATTGTTGATGCCTCAGGTATTTCTGTAACATTCCTAGATTGATGTTAAAAACATCCTAAACAAAAGAACCCAAAAAAACAAAACAAAAACAAAAACAAGCCCTAAACAAGGGAATCCTTTACCAATTAAAGATGCATTTGTTCTTTCAACATAAAGATATTAAGGACCCATTATGTGCTAGCTTTGTAGGCCTTGTTATTTTTTGCCTTTTCCATTTGACGCACATGTGTCAAATAGCCTGGGCTAAGAAAATCTTCAGTGTTGGAAAGAAAAGTACATATAGTAATTTTTCTTGGCTGACCTCAGGGGAAGATTTGGATTTTATATGGGCAGAAGCTAGTAGTTATGTGAACGTAAGGCAGTATTTTGATTATTATAATGTAAATATGATTAATTTGTTTAAATTAGGGATTATTTCTGTTAGGGTTTAAGTTAAGCATTGAAATGAAAATTAGAAGCATAGAAATCAGAAAACCCTAATCATGATCCTGTCATTTTGTATAGATTAAGAGGTTAAAAAGTAATCCTGTCATACAATGTCATGTAATTTTTTTAAAGTTTATTTATTTATTTTGAGAGAGAGAGAGAGAGAGAGAGAGAGTGCATGAGCAGGGGAGGGGCAGAAAGAGAGGGAGACAGAGAATCCCAAACAGGCTCCTTACTGACAGCGCAGAGCTTGACACAGGGCTCGATCCCATGAACCATGAGATCGTGACCTGAGTCAAAATCAAGAGGTGGATGCTTAACCAACTCTGCCACCCAGGTGCCCCAATGTCATGTAATTTAAAGTTTGAAAGCAACTGAAAGATTATCCAGGCCAGGTGCTTCATGTTTCAGATGGGGAAACTGAAGCCTAGGGAAAGGATGTAATACACTCAAGGACAGGGACACACAGGCTATATGTGGCAAAACCAGTAGGATTTATGTCTCCTACTTCTGTTCTTTGCCTCAATACAGTTCCATGTGCTACTTATTATACTTAATAATTCAGTAGAAGCTTCACATGTATTTCATGATGTTAAGTTGGTATTATAGATTGGACTGTGGGAGATTTTTAGGACTCCTTGTTCTTCTCTATGGTATTGGAAAAGTATGGTTTCTATTAAAATACTCAGTGAAACTTCTCTTTTGAAATATTTGTTTAGATGAAATATGGATAGTAACTGACTAGCATTACAGTTTGGCCTGAGTGGATTTCTGAAATTTTGTATTGCGTCATTGCTGGGTAATTTTGGTTAGAGAAAGGAAACATTTCTACAGATATGTTTTCTTCTGCTGACCCTTGACTGCTTTTCTGTTGATCTTTTTACTTGAAATGACAAAACTAAAAGACACACTGGTGTGTCTGTTATCAGAAGTATTGATCTTTATTTGTATAAAAACATCTTGGTTGTTAAGTTGCTTTTTTAAATTTCATGTTTTGGAAGCACGCTTCTATTTCTTTACTTCTTTTATATTGAAAATCTGTAATTATTTGGTGTAAGAGTTCAATTATTGCCTGTTTTAAACTTGGATTTCATTTGAATTTAGAGAATGAATGAATCTTTTCTCTCTTTAATTTATCCTGCCATGTAAAAGAAATATTTTCTATAGTTGTTTGATTTTTCTAGGCTATCAGTAATGTTACATAGATCTTCTTGGGATAATCTAATTCTCTGTCATTGGTGAAGGTTCTAATCCTGCTGATTTTGCCTATTCTCAGAAAATTGTTTTGTAAAATAGCATAACTGTATTCATGCTTGCCATTTCTTCAGCATATGGAATCCACACAGCTTGGATTTAAATTCTCTTTCTCTGACATGTACTAGCTAGGGTCATACAAAGATCACTCAACCACTAACTGAATCTCTTTTCTCATCTTTAAAATAGAGAGTACAAATGTGTTAAAGTGTTAGGATTAAAAAAACAATGCGTGGCAGAGAAGGACAAATATCATATGTTTGCACATACAGGAGGATTAGGAGGAACTTAATGGAGGACCATGGGGGAGAAGAAGGGGGGAAATGGTGGGGGAGAGGGAGAGAGGCAAACCATGGGAGACTCTTGAATGATGAGAACAAACTGAGGACTGATGGGTGTGGGGGGTAAGGGGGGAGATGGGCATGAAGGAGGGCACTTGTGGGGATGAGCACCGGGTGTTATATGGAAACCAACCTGACAACAAACTATTTGTAAAAAACAAAACAAAACAAAAAACAACCAATGCGTATGTCCCTGGCATGTTATCAGTGTTTAATAAATAATTGCTACAAAAATACTATACAAAATGTATGGTACAAATGTATAAAATGTACAAAAAATACTGTATAAAAATACAGAATAGAATTATGAAATATTCTGTTAGACATTATCTAATTAATCCAGTTTATCTTCTTTGTGACTTAATCTATGACTCTTTCTCTTTACACAAAGGATCTGGGATTATTTCATTAGGAGGGATCTGTAAGAAATTTCCCAAAGATGATCATATTAAAGAATATATGTTTTCCCTTATAATAAGATCAGTGATTCCATTTCAAGGGATGCAAGGTCAAATATTTGAAAATTTCCTTTTGGCAATCTTTATTGCTCCTGGGAATAGTTATCTATTTGGATTGGAGAAATTAAATACATGGGCATTACATTGTACAGAAATTCTGTACAACTAAATAACACTTCCATCTGTTCATTTTTCATTTTTGTCACCTTGACTTTCCTAATTTAGATTCCTGAGGCGATCAGACACCCTCGCCTGCAGAGTCTGTGTCCATCTGGTCCACACAACTCCTTCCCAGTGTATGAGAATACATCAGCTATTTGGGATTAGAGACTTTGCAGTGTGTTCTTCCAAATTGTAGCTTAACTCAGGCTTGGCATCAAACTCATGTTTTTTTGATGAGAGTGTCATCAGGCAAGAGAATGAGGCTATCTCTGTAGCCTGGTACCAGAGAAATTAGATTGCCTCATGAACAAATGCAGAAAGCAAGGTACATAATTTTCAGTACTTGAAGCATAGTCACTGGTGTTGTCTCCTGACTTTGCCAGAAAGTAGTTAATTCTTAACCTCTGAGCCCTATTTTAAACAAATGTAGTGTGCATGTCACTTTAAATGATGATACAGATAATGCCACTTTAATATTGATTATCTAAATTTCCATTTTTTGTCTCTGACATATCATATGGGTCCTTTACTTATCTTTTCAATGTTCTCTGACTGTTTCTGGACATCTCACCAAAATGTTTCTCAGTTACCATGAAACATTGGCCAACTCGTTCTCTCTTGCTCAAGCTTTCCATGTCTGGAGGAGCCTCTCCTTCACTAGCACTACAGCATGCATGATGAGGATGTGAGGAGAGAGGACCATGACCCCCAGCTCCAAGCTTTGCTAGGTTACATAGGCCCTCTCAAGAAATCTTCTAGCGCTGCATATTGATCATCTTTCTTAGAGAAGAAAATATTAAGTTCTAGCTCCTCAGACATAAGTCATCTAAAGAAGTCTTCTAAAGTAGTCGAGTTTTATTTAAAAATTTTTTTGTATACAAATGTTCATAACAGTTTTATTCACAACTGCCAACAAACTTGAAGTAACCCAAATATATCCATCAACTGGTGAATACATAAATAAATTTTGGCATAGCTGTACAAAAAAGAGTGACAAAAAAGAGTGATCTACTGATGCACGCTGCAACATGGCTGAATCTCAAAAACATTTTTCTAAGTGAAAGAAGCCAGATGTAAAATACTGCATACTGCATGAATCCATTTATAGGAGATTCTACAAAAGGCAAAACTGAAGTGATAGAAAGCAGCTCAGTGGTTTCCTGGGGCCAGTAGCCTAGAGAAGATTGGCTACCAATGGGCATAAGGGAACTGTAGGGGGAAATAGAAATGTTCTGTATTATGACTATGGTGCTGTTGGTACATGACTATATACATTTGTCAGAGCTCTTCAAATTGAACACTTAAAACTGGGTTTACCTCAACTATATCTTAATAAAAATTTGTATTTTACCGAAGCTGAAAATAGGTCTTTAATTCAGGAAAAAAATGTGATAAGATAATTGATACCAGGATTGAGAAGTGGGATATAATTATATAAGGCAGTGTTTTCAGAAGATTATTAGGGAGCAACTTTATTTATTTTTATTATTATTTTTTAAAATTTACACCCAAGTTAGTTAACATAAACTGCAATAATGATTTCAGGAGTAGATTCCAGTGATTCATCCGCTATGTATAACACCCAGTGTTCATCCGAACAAGTGTCTTTCTTAATGTCCCTTACCCATTTAGCCCATCCCCCCACCCGTGACCCCTCTAGCAACCCTCAGTTTGTTCTCTACATTTAAAAATCTTTTATATTTTGTCCCCTTTTCTGTTTTTATATTATTTTTGCTTCATGTTCATCTGCTTTATTTTTGCTTATGTTCATCTGTTTTGTAGCTTAAATTCCACATATGAGCTAAGTCATATAATATTTGTCTTTCCCTGACTAATTTCACTTAGCATAATACCGTCTAGTTCCATCTAAAGTAATGGGGTTTTAAAACAAAATCTAAAATCTGAAGGTAGAGGTTATTATTCTTGTTCAAAAATGGTAGCATATCTGGCCTCTGAGTACATTGTAAAGATTGATGTATGTCATTGGCTATTTCTGGCATGTTTAAGGCTTAGGCAAGAGAGGGAAGGGACAATTCATGAAGAATGGAAAATGGTGAGGAGGGTAAGTAAAGGCTGGAGAAATAAAAATGATAGGTTTGTGATCAGCAGTGGTAAAATTACACTCCTAATTGCTAGACATACAAATTAGTAGTTGTGTGAAGATGTTTAACCTTCCCTAGTGATATTTAGAATACATCTTTTGCCCCCAAGAATTTTAGCTCTTTCTAGTTAATAGTTTCCTTTATGGTTCTTTAACTTTTGAAAAGTATAAGAAGTATGTTGCAGTGCCAGTGGTATTTTTTTTCCATTTTTTTCTCTTGAATCATATTTTACTTTGCTTACAAAAGCAGATGATAGGCTTCAAAGGATGATTTGTTTCTACTGTTTGTATAAATTAATTATAAGTTACATCTGACTTTTATTGCATGTATAAAATCCTCCTAGAGACATTGTGACCTGGATATAATATTTTATGGAATGTTTCATAGAACTGGTAGTTGTTTTTCTTTCATTTCTTTTCTTTTTTGATGATTGATTATATTAAAACTTTATTATACCCCAATGACTCATGCCACCTTTAGATGGATTATATCATATAATATAATGTACTTTTACTTTGATTACTTATCCAGTAATACTAGAAATCTACCAGGGATTTAATAAGTCCATTTTCATTCATAATTTTGTCTATTTGGGTGCTCTCTCTTTTCTTTTTGATAAGTCTGGCTAGAGGTTTGTCAATTTTGTTTACTTTTTCAAAAAACCAACTCTTGGTTTCATTAATCTGTTCAATTGTTTCTTTGGTCTCTATGTTGTTTATTTCTGCTCTAATTTTTACTATTTCTCTTCTTCTACTGGTTTTAGGGCTTTCTTGTTGCTCTGCCTCTAGTTCCTTTAGGTGAGCTGTTAGATTTTGGACTTGTGCTTTTTCTAATCTCTTGAAATAGGCCTGGAGAGCAATGTACTTTCCTCTTAGGACTGCCTTTGCCGCATCCCATAGATTTTGGATTGTTGTGTTTTCATTTTCATTTGTTTCCGTATATTTTTTAATTTCATCTCTAATTGCCTGATTGGCCCATTCATTCTTTAGAAGGGTGTTCTTTAACCTCCATGTTTTTGGAGGTTTTCCAGACTTCTTCCTGTAATTGATTTCAAGTTTCAAAGCATTGTGATCTGACAGTGTGCATGGTATGATCTCTATTCTTTTATATTTATTGAGGGCTGCTTTATGTCCCAGTATGTGATCTATCTTGGAGAATGTGCCATGCGCACTTGAGAAGAAAGTAAATTCCCTGGCCTCAGGATGTAAAGTCCTAAATATATCCGTCAGTTCCATCTGGTCCAATGTGTCTTTCAAGTCCATTATTTCTTTAGTGATTTTCTGTCTGGTTGACCTATCCATTGGTGTAAGCGGAGTATTAAAGTCCCCTGCTATTAGCACATTCTTATCTATAAGCTTGTTTCTGTTTGTGATTAATTGTTGTAAATATTTAGGTGCTCCCATATTCGGTGCGTAGACATTTATGATTGTTAGTTCTTCCTGATGGATGGACCCTGTAATTATTATGTAGTGCCCTTCTTCATCTCTTGTGATTGTCTTTAATTTAAAGTCCAGTTTGTCTGATATAAGTATCGCTACTCCAGCTTTCTTTTGATTTCCTGTAGCATGATATATATTTCTCCATCCCCTTACTTTTAATCTGAAGGTATCTTCCCGTCTAAAATGAGTTTCTTGTAGACAGCATATAGATGGATTTACCAGGGATTTAATATGCTAATGTGCTACCTTCCCTTTAACTTCCTGTGTCCTAGATTTCAACATGAGTTAAACTTACTAATTAAAATAACCCTAGTCTTATCCTTATTCCTAATGGGCATGTTCTTATATTTAAACATTTCAGGTTTGCCAAGGTGGCTTAGTCACTTAAACGACCAATTTAGGCTCAGGTCATGATCTTGTGGTTTTGTGAGTTTGAGCCCTGCATCAGGGATCTCTTTCTCTCTGCCCCTCCCCCACTTGTCTCTCTCCCTCTCTCAAAAATAAGTAAACTTTAAAAAAATTTAAAACATTTTCATCACATAACTCAGTGTAAGGAATTTGTTGTGTGATTACTAGAAATGAAATGTCAAATGTGTATGTAGATTATGACTACAACATAATGAACCACAATGATATACTACCTCATACCTTCCAGGATGACTATAATAATCAAAGGGAGGGGGAAATAATAAGTGTTGAGAGGATATGGAGAAATTGGAACCCTCATGTGTTTTGGTAGGGATATAAAATCATAAAGTAACTCAAAAAGTGTTTTGGTAGTTTCTCAAGAAATTAAACATAGAACTATCATGTGATAGTCCTAAATATATGTATGCTCAAGAGAATTGACATGTCCACAAAAAATCTTGCACATGAATGTTTATAGCAGTTTTATTTATAATAGTCCAAAAGATGGAAATAATATAGATGTCCATCAACTGATGAATAGATAAATAAAATGTGGTTTATTCATATAATGGAATACTATTCAGCCATACAAAAGGAATGAAATACTGAAATATGCTACAATGTGAATGAATCTCAGGAACATTATTCTGGGTTAAAGAAACCAGACACAAAGGGTCATATATTGTATGATTTATGATTCTTTCCTTCTTTCTTTCTTTCTTTCTTTCTTTCTTTCTTTCTTTCTTTCTTTCTTTCTTTCTTTCTTTCTTTCTTTCTTTTTCATTCTTTCTATCCATCTGTCTATCATCTATCTATCTATCTATCTATCTATCTATTTAAATATTTATTTTTGAGAGAGAGAGAGAGAAAGAGAAGAGGGAGGGAGGAGAGAGAGACAGGGCATGAGCAGGGGAGGGGCAGAGAGAAAGGAAGACACAGGATCTGAAGCAGGCTCCAGGCTCTGAGCTGTCAGAACAGAGCTGATGCCAGGCTTGAACCCACAAACCGTTAGATCATGACCTGAGCTGAAGTCAGACCTTAACCGACTGAGCCAACCAGGTGCCCTTGTATGCTATTTATAAGATAGAAAACAGAATAGTGGTAGCTAGGGGTGGGGGAAGAGAGAGTAGAGAGTGACTGCTTAAGTGGTATGGGGTTTTCTTTTGGCGATGATGAAATATTTTTAAACTAGAAAGAAGTTGATAACATTGTAAATATACTAAATGCCTCTGAATTGTATACTTTAAGAAGGTTAATTTTATATGATATGAGTTTTACCTCAATAAAGATAGAATAACAAAACTCACAGAAATGAGTATGAAAGTCTTAAACATTGATAGCTATTTGCTCACTTTAGTCTGTATGCATACATCTATAATTTTTGCATGTATGTATAATTTCAGGCTTAGGCAACCTTTCTTGACGTAACATCTTTTAAAAAAATATTTGATCATTTTTACAATATAAAATTTTGTGGTCATTATAAATAAATAATAAAAAAGATTAAAATTAACTGTACCACTTAGAACAATTCTTAACAGTTTGTGTATGCCTTTCCTGTTGTTTTTCCAAAGTGTATTATGTGTGCACACACCCTATAACATGCATGTATATATTTATGAAAAAGGATCATATTGAACACAGTATTTATAACACATTTTATCACTTGATGTGTTAGATAATAATGGGGGTTTATTTTCTGTACTTACAAGAGTATGTTACATAGTTTTCCTTTTTTTAATGCATCTGTTTTTTAACTACAACAAATAGTGCAAAGTTCATGTTTTGTTTGCCTTTGAATCTCTGCAACAGCAGAAAGAAAAAGGACATTTTATTGGGTTGGGTTGGCCTGGATTGGATGAAATTTACATAGCCTCTAGAAACCAATGTTCCGAACTTCTGAAATATTCAGCATCCTGTTTTATTATATTCCCTGCTAAATTTTAGTTGGTGACTTGATGTACCCTTTTTCCCCCTCAGGATGTCAGGATTGTGTAAAACTGATATAAATGTACCAATGTATTCTGTATTAGTTTGCTAGGGCTATAAAGATTCTGGGGTGAATTACAGTGTGTGTGTGTGTGTGTGTGTGTGTGTTTGGGGTTTCCCCCACACTACCAAGCAGTTCTTCTAACACCAGCTGAATGTCTTACAGTTCAACTCAGTTCTGACATGTCTGTCTAGAGATAGCCTCTGATTCTACAGGCCAAGAGCCCAGTCCTGTAAAACTTGCACCACCACCTCCACCTCCTATTTTAGATACCAGTAGCAAGCTCAGGTTGCCACCTGAGCTTCTGATGGACCAGCTATATATAGATTGGACGTTCTAATGACCCCCTCCTCGGGTTCGATTAATTTGCTGGAGCAGCTCACAGAATTCATGAAAACATTTTACTTACTATACTGGTTTATTATATAAGGATATATAACTCAGGAACAGCCCGATGGAAGAGATGCATAGTGTAAGGTATGGGGAAGGTTGTGGAGGTATGATAGATCAAATCATTGGCCATTGGTAATTGATTCAACCTTAACTCTCCTTCCCTCCCCAGAAATCAGGGGTGGGACTCGAAGTGGGACTCGAAGTTTTAACTCACTAGTCATAGTTGGTTCCCCTGACAACCAGTTGCCATCCTTAGGTGATTTCCAAAAGTTACTTCATTAGCATAAATCCGGTTCTGGTGGAAAGGGGCTTATTATGAATAACAAGGCATTGGTTCACCTTTATGTATCTAAAGTGATTTCAGGAACTGAGGCAAGAGACCAAACATTATGACAAAAGATGTTCCCATTACTGTTATCTTTAGGAAATTCCAAGGGGTTTGGGAACTGTGAGGTAGGAACTGTGGATAAAGACCAAATATATGAAATATTTTGGTCATTTGAATAACCAAATACATATTCCTTAAGAATCATAGTACTACAGGCTGCTATTATAAAATACCACAGTTTGGGTAGCTTAAACAACAAAAAATTATTTTCTCACAGTTTTGGAAATCTAAGATCAAGATATTGTCAGGTTTGGTTTTTCCTGAGACCCCTTATAGATGCCTTGTCACTGTGTCCTCATATGGCCCTTTCTCTTTGTGTGCACATTTCTGGTGTCTCTGTCCTAATCACCTCTTCTTTTAAGAATACTGGCCAGATTAGATTATGGTGTACCCTATGGCTTCATTTTAACTTTAACTACCTCTTTAAAGTTCCTGCATTTAAATATAGTCATATATTTATATGAATTGATAAATGAATTTTGGGGGGGGACACAATTCAGTATATAACATCCAAGCTGAGAAGGACTACTTCATTGTGACTAGAAAAATCTTATTATGTGGACTCAAATTGGGTCATCCAGGTCTATCAAGAGGTAGATTTTCTTACATGTTTAGGGATAACTAATTAGGAGAGGAAAGAATCAATAAAAAAGTCTTAAGAGGCAAGAACAGTAGGAAAAATATTTGACATTTCCCCCCTTATACCAGAAAGCATCTAAATTTAACATAGGAAAATTCATTAAAGCTATATATTCATACTATTTTGATAGCCTGAAGTGAAATAGCACTATTTTAGCAGTTTGAATGAACTCATAAACAAGCGTTGTCAATCTGTATGTTGTGGGGACCAGAAGAGTAGGTTCTGCTTTTCTGTGGAGCCACATAGAAAGATTCCTTTCAAATAGGAACAAACTGGGATAAGTTTGTTACATTTTTTGGAAGAAATTATGAACACTTTAGATGAGGGGAATCCTCTTAAAGGAGAATTTATTTTCAAGGACCAAGTTTTGTGTGAATTTTATCTTCAAGGTCTGTGACTATGGAAATTTTAAAGTGAGTTTTTAAATGTTTTCATATTGTGTAGTACTGATGACTTCTTTAAAATGTATACCATTCATTTGGGCAGGGGATGAGGAGTTGTTTTCTGAGTATGTATTTGGCTTTTAAAATCTAAGTGGAAATACATTTTTTTTTCTACAAATAGTTTATTGTTAAGTTGGTTTCCATATAACACCCAGTGCTCATCCCCACAAGTGCCCTCCTCCATGCCCATCTCCCCCCTCCCCCCCACACCCATGAGTCCTCAGTTTGTTCTCAGCATTCAAGAGTCTCTCATGGTTTGCCTCTCTCCCTTTCCCCTACCATTTCCCCCCTTCTTCTCCCGCATGGTCCTCAGTTAAGTTCCTCCTAATCCTCCTATACGTGCAAACATATGATATTTGTCCTTTTCTGTCTAACTTATTTCGCTCAGCATAACACCCTCAAGGTCCATCCATGTTGCTACACATGGCCAGATTTCATTCTTTCTTATTGCCATGGAGTATTCCATTGTAGAGATAAACCACATCTTCTTAATCCATTCATCTGTTGATGGACACTTAGGCTCTTTCCATGTTTTAGCTATTGTTGAGAGTGCTGCTATGAACATTGGGGTACATGTGTTCCTGTGCATCAGCACTCCTATATCCCTTGGGTAAATTCCTAGCAGTGCTATTGCTGGGTCATAGGGGAGTTCTATTGTTAACTTTTTGAGGAACCTCCGCACTGTTTTCCAGAGGGGCTGTACCAGTTTACATTCCCACCAACAGTGTAGGAGGGTGCCCGTTTCTCTACATCCTCACCAGCATCTAGAGTTCTCTGATTTGCTCATTTTATCCACTCTGACTGGCGTGAGGTGGTATCTCAGTGTGGTTTTGATTTGTATTTAGTGGAAATACATTTTAAATGAAATATTATTTCTTTTTATTTCTCTTGTTTAATACAAACACATTTTATAGTCTTCATATGTTAACAGTCTAATAGTAAATTCAACTAAATTCACTCATAGAAAGCTAGGTTACTTTGTACATTTTCATTTAGGTTAAACTGACATTTGTATATGAGGAGTCCCTTAAGTGCAGCTTTTCAACAAATAGTATAATTGTGTGAAACATTTCTGTCTCTCAGAATGATTTGGATGAAATAATATCAGAAGATGTCAATTAAGTGTTCCACTTGAAATCCAGTTAGCTTTTGATTATTCACATTAATGGAAGGAGAGCATAGGCATGTAGACTCCTAAGAGGACTTTAAACAAAAGTTACTTCTTTTTAGCATTTGAAGACATTTTGGTACTGCATTTGGATAAGGGTGTGTCTCATGTCCTATGACTTTACTGACAGTCTTTGAATTTTAAGTAAATATTAAAATGTTTTCAGTGGAGTGGAACATATATAAGGTTTTATACTCCCTTAGATGTTTGGATTTCCTTCTTTTAAGAGTTAGAGTGCTTTACAAGACCCTCTGTTTCTCAGATGTACACATAAAAAGCAGCACATTTGACATAAATTTAAAAGAATGGCTAATGTCCTTTGTGGAGAATAACAAAGCACACATTAGTTACTTAGGATTCTATTTATAATTTACTTTCATAGTTTGAAATTTATTTCTTGTAGTTGCTTTTACTATTAGACTGTTCTGAAGGGATGGCATTTGTATGGAGATCTGAATGTAGTAGTGGAATAAGTCATGTAACCTTGATATGCACATATCTAAACCAGTTTCTGGCATTGCTTAAGATCTTTCTAACTCTCAAGTACTTTGCCTGACTAGGTAGATGCTGTGATGTGTCACCCAGCGCTCCCCTTCTTGAAAGATTGTTGCTCAAGCTGCAGGGAGTACGGTGGGCAGACAGCCCGCAGCTGTCAGTGCCTTCAGGCATAGGCATTACCTCAGCTACGGATGGGGCGCGGGGGGGGGGGGGGGGAGTTAGTCAATGACTTATTGCTCTCGGAATACAAAAATTTGGCCATTTTAACCCAACTGAGGAGAACTCTGAAGGGCTGATCTAGCTCTAGAATTACCTGGGGGGACGCAGGGGTCAGTCAAGGCTGACACTACACTAGACTTTTATCACAATTTGACTTCCTCTTCTGTCCCAGTCTGCTTCATTCCCCTCTTTTTTCATACCTTTGGTCCCAAAGGTACTTCTTAATTAACATCCTGAATGCTATTGATGTCTGCTTACCAGGAAACTCACTGTTTGCTTAGAGTTTTCTAATTTACAGAATGTTACAGAATTTACAAATGTTCCTGTTTCATTATTACTTGGTAGCCTGTTTTATATCAAGCTGCAGTTTGCTTTCTGACAGAATCTTACATGTTAACATGAATCTTACTTTTCTGACTCTAGCACTCTTAAAATGGACTTTCTACTTGGAGCACAGTTTAGAAATTGCAAAATAGATTGTATTTTTTCCTAATCACTTTGCTTTTATTATTTCACTGAGAGAAACATGCT
Source organism: Hyaena hyaena (assembly GCF_003009895.1). NCBI lineage: Eukaryota > Metazoa > Chordata > Mammalia > Carnivora > Hyaenidae > Hyaena > Hyaena hyaena. The sequence goes on along the minus strand of NW_024081422.1, from coordinate 394,779 downwards.
GTTTCATAAGTAGCAGTTTATCCTCACTGTTTGGAATAGTACAGAATTCTAACATTTTCAATTATATTTAACTAGAGTCTGGTCAGCATTAACTTCTTTTTCATTTGTAAGGAGAATGATACAAGTTCATATCAGTGAGTGGGATTTTCAGATTATCTCCGTGCTGCAAAAGGAGAGTAATTTATTACCATGAACCTGTTTCCATCAAGTATATTAGAAATGTAAAGTTCCTGGTACTGGCAAAAAGTTGTGGGCAACTTAAAAAGGGGATTTTTAAAAAGTAACTATGTTTAATGTATTTTTAATGGTTTAATAACTTTTAAAAAGTTAATATATAGTGTAAATTCCCACTTATGTATAATTGGAGTTATTTGTGAATTATCTTCATTTTTCCTATATCAAGTAATATATGAATAATTATGTAATTTACATGATTTATAAACATTATCACTAATTATTTTCAAACCTGATGCCAAAGAAAAAGAAAATATATGCCAAAATGTGTTTTGGAGATGTACACAAACACACATACGCCCTGTACACACACACACACACACACACACACACACAATTCTCTACAAAACCACCTGCCATTATACTACCTATGCAAGTAGTGACTACCTGGCAAGTTATGTAACTGTTCTGAGCCTCACTTTCCTTACTGATGAAATGGAGATAATATCTATTACAAAGTGTGAATTTAAAGCAACAATTCTCCAAGTATGGTCCTGAATCAGCAGCATTAGCAGCACTTAGAAATTTGTTAGATATGCAAATCAAAACCTACTAATTCAGTGAATTGTTTTGTTCTTCAGTGAATAAGTGTTTTAGAACCACTGATATAACAGTTATGTGTGTTGTATGCTGAGTATCACAGTTTGCTGTGTACTAGGTACATGATTAATTTCAAAAACAAATGTCTGTCCCAACATACTTTTTATTCTCCTCAACACTATCTCCTCCAGAAATGCCCTTCCGAGTTTTTGAATTTTAGCATTCTTTCAGGATCCAATTAAAATTCCATGAACCTTTCAAATTCTTTCTTGATCATAATTATTCTGTATTCCTCACTCCTAGTATTTATTATCTAGACCTGTGCTGACCAATATAGTAGCCACTGGCCATGTACGGCTATTGAATACTTGAAATGTAGCTAGTCTGAGTTGACATGTGCTGTAAGTATAACATATACACTGGATTTCAAAGCCTTAGTACAAAAAAATGAATATATAAAATCACTAATTTTATATTGGTTACATGTTGAATGATAGCATTTTGAATATACTGAGCTAATAAAATACATTATTAAAATTAATTTCACCTGTTTGCTTTTACTTTTTTAATATCGCTACTAGAAAATTTAAAACAACATGTGGCTTACACTATATTTCTACTGAACAGTACTGGTCTCGAGTTAGATTATTCATTTGTCAAAAATAACCTGCTTAGGTTTCTTTGGATTGGCATTTATTTGTTACACTTCAGTATTGTGTAATAGTTAAGGACATAGATGTAGTATAACACCACCTGAGTTCATATCCCGGCAGCACTACTTTTTTACTCAAATATAACACGGTGATAATACTATCATCTTCATAGATTTGTTGTGAGGGTTGAATGATATAGTATATGTAAAATGACTATGCCAGGTTCATAATAAATTCTCAATAAAACTAAGATATTAATATTATTCTAGTTATAGTGATTATGAAATAATTTTATTCAGAAAGGGATGAAGAGGTAGATGAGAAAAGATACAGATAAGAATAGTTTGAGTTGCCTCATATGAATCTTTTTCATTGTTTGAAAAATTACAGAAATTGGAAAGTACTGGTTGTTAGTTTCATTACATAGAGTCATTTTGGAGGTTAAATATTTATTCATAAAAACTACTTTGAGATATATGAATATTGAGTTTGGACCTGCAGTTTTGGGGAGGAGTTGAAACAGCCATGTCCACATGTACTAATCCTGAAGGTTCATTGTGAACAGTGTGAGCAGACAGGATGGGCAACATAATTTGTGGGACTCAGTGCAAAATAAAAATATATGGCACCTTTTAAAAATTAATAATAGTTTAAGGTGGCAGTAGCAAAGCATTAAGCCAAGCATGTGATCCTTCTAAGCACAGGCCTCAAAAAGCCATCCCTGCCAAGAGACTTGTAGACATTTAAGCAATGGGGAATATTTTTTTTTCTAGTAAAATTTGACACTTCTTAATAAATAAGTATTGAATACTCCCTAGTTCTTGAGCACTGATAGACCAAAGGTAAATAAGCCATGTTTCCTTTCCTGTGAGAAGAACTGATAGATACCAAAGGGAGAGCCTCCACTTAAGACATAGGACAGAGATAATAGATAACATTTTTCTGTACCAGAATTAATTTTTTAGAAAAGAAACTTTTCTGTTTGGGCTGCTATAATAAAATACCAGAGATTCAGTAGCTTATAAATAATGGAAATTTATTTCTCATAGTTCTGGAGGCTTAGAAGCCCAAGATCAAGGTGCCAGCATGGTTGTGTTCTGGTGAGACCCCTCTTCCTGGTTCATAGCCGGTACTTTCTCACTGTGTCCTCACATGACCATAATGGAGAGGGATGTCTGTAGAGCTGTTTTATAAGAACATTAATCTCATATAGCACCTCACAAAGACCCCACCTCCTAACACCATCATCTTTGGGGGTTGGGAGTTTTTTTTCCGGAAGTATAGCTGACATACAATGTTATATTAGTTTCAGGTATAAGCATTTGACATTTATATACATTATGAAATGCTCACAATGATAAGGGTAATTATCATATGCCACCATAAGAAGTTATTAACAAATTATTGACTATATTTCCTATCTATGTGTTTTGTTTATTTTATAATTGGAAGCTTTTATGTCTTAATCCTCTTCCCCTGTTTCATTATTCCACAACCCACTCCTCTGGCAGCCACTAGTTTGTTCTCTGTATATATAAATCTGTTTTGTATATTCATTTGTTTTTTAGATTCCACATATATATGAAATTATACAGTACTTTCTCTGTCTCAGTACACTCAGCATAGTACCCTCTAGGTCTATCCATGTTGTCACAAATGGGGAGATTTCATTCTTTTTTATGGCTGAGTAATATTCTACTGCATATATATACCACATCTTCTTTATCCACTTATATGTCGGTGGACACTTAGGTTGCTTCCATTTCTTGTCCATTGTAAATACTGCTGCTATGCTATAGGAGTACGTAGAACTTTTCAAATTAGTGTTTTCATTTTCTTTGGGTAGATACCCAGAAGTAGAATTGCTAGATCATATGGTATTTCTATTTTTAATTTTTTGAGGAACCTCTATACTGCTTTCCATACTGGCTTTACCAATTTACATTTCCACCAGCAGTGCATGAGGGTTACCTGTTCTCTACTTCCTCACCAATACTTGTTATTTATTGTCTTTTTGGTACGGCCAATCTGGCAGACATGAGGTGATATCTTATTGTGGTTTTGATTTGCATTTACTTGATGATTTGTGTTATTGAGCATCTTTTATGTGTCTGTTGGACATCTCTATGTCTTCTTTGGAAAATGTTGGGGTGCCTGAGTGGCTCAATGGGTTAAGTGTTCAACTTTGGATTTTGGCTCAGGTCATGATCTTGTGGTCTGGGTTCAAGCCCCGCGTTGGTCTCTGTGCTGACAACTCAGAGCCTGGAGCCTACTTCGGATTCTCTCTCTCTCTCTCTCTCTCTCTGCTTCTTCCTCATTCGTTCTCTGTTTCTCTCTCAAAAATAAATAAACATTTAAAAAATGTAAAAAAAGAAAAAATGTATATTCAGGTCCTCTGCCTTCTAGTCCATGAGCATGGTATAGCTTTCCATTTGTGTCATCATCACTTTCTTTCATCATTATCTATAGTTTTCAGAATATAGGTCTTTCACTACCTTGGTGAAAATACCTATTCCTAGGTATTTTATTCTTTTTGGTGCACTTTGGATTATTTTCTCAATTTCTTTCTTCTACCTTGTTATTAGTATATAGAAATGCAATAGATTTCTTTATATTAATTTTGTATCCTGCAACTTTACTGAATTCAATTCTTAGTTCTAAATGAATTTTGGAGTCTTTAGGGTTTCTATACATATTATGTCATCTGCAAATAGTGACAGTTTTACTTCTTTCTTAACAATTTGGATGTCTTTTATTTCTTTTTCATGTCTGATTGCTGTAGCTGCGACTTTTTTGTTGAATACAAGTTATGAAAGTGGACATCCTTATCTTTTTCTTGATCTTACAGGAAACACTTTTAGCTTTTCACCATTAAGTATGATATTACCTGTGTGTTTGTCACATATGACCTTTATTATATTGAAGCATTTCCCTGTATACCCATTGTTAAGAATTATTATTATGAATGGATGTTGAATTTTGTCAGATGCCTTTTCTACATGTATTAAGTTGATCATATGTGTTTTACTCTTCATTTTGTTAATGTGGTGTTTTGTGTTGATTGATTTGTATGTATTGAACCATCCTTGCATCCCTAGAATAAATCCCATGTGATTTTAGTGCATGACTCATTTTTAACATATTGTTGAATTTGCTGTGCTAATATTTTGTTGATGATTTTTGCATTGTGTTCGTAAGGGATATTGGTCTGTAATTCTTTTCTTGTAGTGTCTTTGTTGGGTTTTAGTGTTGGGATAATGCTCGCCTTGTAGAATGAATTTGGAAGCATTCCTTCCTCTTCAATTTTTGGGAATCATTGAGAAAGATAGGTATAAACTACCTCTTGACTCCTGGGGGTTGCAGTTTTAACATATGAATTTTGGGTGCTTAATACATTCAGACTTAGCAGAAAGTAAATACAAATAAAGATTATGTTTTGGAAGAATAACCAGAAAGAAAAAGTTCTCTGGATAATTTTGTTGCATTCATTTCAAAGAAGGGAAAAAGAAATCCTTGTTCATTTAAAAACACAAAAGAAAGAAGTTATCTGATATGCCAAGTGATTCTGATAAGTCATTTATGATAAACACAGCAAGAGAATATAAATGTCATGTAACATGTCCACAATTTATGTTATTATTGGATTTAAGTGAAACATTTCCACTTACGTATTTTATATAGAAGTAAAATTTGTAAACACTTTTTAAAGAGGGTATAAGAGGACACATTAGTTCTTGTTTTATGTTTTCTGGCACGATTGGTATACTGCTGTAACATTTGAAGTTCTATATTATCACATATAATTTATAAAGGATAACATTTAATCAAAGCTGTGAAGTGGTAAACAATTATTTTGTAATAGTTTTAACATATACTATTTCACGCATATAGCATATTAAAAGAAAGACTTGAATTACTAAGGAGAATGCCTTTGGTTGATAAAATTTTAAGTTGGTGGGATTTAATGAAATACAAATACTGTCAAGTGATCTATGCTAAGTGGTTTGCCATTTACTAGGATTTTGTCTATTACTAGGTAAACTTTGGCTTTCTTGCAGAGTGTCTATTTAGAGTATGGATATGTATTTACTATTTTAAAAGAAAGTCTACCATTTCTATCATAATAGACATAAAGGACATGTGAATTATAAACATGTTTATGTAAAGAGATATTTTTTCTCTTTTATTAGTTCTATAAAAATATCTAATGAGTATAGTTGTGAGACGGTTCCCAAACTTATATTCTTCTCTTGATTCTGTGCACAGCCTTTGATTTTGTTTGATTTATAGAAACTAGAAAGGAGCTGATTAATTTTTATAAGGGGTGATTGCACTGGCCTTTAACTGCTATACTAAATGTAGATAGATGTACCTGTATCTTCAATATATATACCCACCTTTTTCACCTTTAATGTTAAAATACCAAGTTTTTCACTGCAGAGTGGAGTAGGGTAGAGCTTGTGTATACCTCAGCCTCTGGTGCTGCCAGATGACTCCCAGCAAGTACCTGTGGGGGAGAGCTTTCTGATTTTTCTTTCATTGTCAAGCCTGGGCATACTCAGGGAGAATGAGCTACAGACCTCTTTATTTTTGAACTGATTATCAGTGGTTGTTGGCCAAGAGAGCCAGCTGGTGAGCTTGTGTACCTATCCAGTCCTCCTTATGGTCTTTCCTTCTATGTTGGAAAAACAAAGTTGAAATTTACCACATGTTTTGGCACTAGACTTGGCATTTACTGTGACGAACAGGTTGATTATATTCCTGAGTCATCTAGGACACCTGATCTTCCTGCCTTCCACCATCCAAGGAGAAATATTTCTTCTGCCAACTAATTTACCTGGATGATTTAAGACTATTCCTATTGGCAGTAGAATTTTATATCTATTTATTTTTTTGTTTTTTTCTACTTCATTTTTTAAAACAGAGTGGTATTTGCATGTTATAGGCTAAGATACCTAATTATTTATCCACTAGGTAACTGTGAGGCTTTAGCAAAGATAATTCAGTCTCATTATTTATAAAATAGGAAGAGATGAATAAAATCAATTTTTCCTATGATGCAGTGGCTAAGGAATAGGCTTTGGAGACAGAAGTACCTGGGTTTGAATCCTGACTAGGTTGCTATTTGCTAGTTTTGTTTTGGGCTTCACGTTTACTTTCCCTTATCTGTAAACGAGAGATTTATTTTAAAGATTAAAGGAAACAATGTATATAAAGACCATAGTGGATGGCACATAGCAAGCACTCAATATATTATAGATTTTAATAGTATTCTTTTTTAGTTTAAAATCCTATCTCTATATTGATTTTATTTGTTTATTTAATGAATACATATAGTGCTTTCTGTATGCCAGGTCCTATTCTATGCATACTGTAGATATTATCTTTAGTAGATCCTCACAGTTACCATATAAGCTGAGTACTTTTCAGAATCTCTAATATGAAATTAAGGTACTCTAAGAACTTGCCCAAGTGTGCAGTGCTTGTAAATAAGCCAGATACTTAAAAAAATCTTTATTTATTAAATTTTTAAAATGTTTATTTATTTTTGAGAGGGACAGAGGAAGAGCAGGGTAGGAGTAGAGAGATGGAGAGACCAGAATCTGATGCTGGGCCCAGGCTTCAGCAGAAGTCAGCAGAGAGCCCAACATGGGGCTAGAACTCAGGAGCTGCGAGATCATGACCTGAGCCAAAGTTGGATGGATGCTTTAGCCAACTGAGCCATCCAGGTGCCCCTTAAAGAATATCTTTAGCATTTGATTTATATAAACCCTCTTTTGTTTTTCCTTTTTTTATTTAAAGTGCAAGTCTACTCATTGTGGTTTTGGTTCTCCTCAGGAAGATTTAAAGAAACGTTAAGTAGCTTACTCTGTTCCCTACTTGTATGATGCTCCAGTGACTTTGGCCAGTACAGCTAGAGGTAGCCCATTTTTGTCACCAGGGTGTGCTGTGATTCCATGAATCTGAATTTACTGCAGCTGCCTCAAAGCTGGAAGAGAATTTCTCCACTGCTTTTGCTGCTGCTTAGCGACCACAGGATTTTCAGCTTGGCTCTTTACCATCCCCTGGGCAACTGCCCGAGTTCCCAAGTTATTTTCTTTTTGTGTTATGCTGTCTTTTCCTGCTCACTGGTGTCCTCATGAAATGAAGGAGCCAGAGCTACTGGCTTGTTAGCAGAATGCCTAGGTGCCCCAGAAGAGCTTTATGTTGTCAAGCATTATGATGCTGCCATCACACTCATTATTTTGCTAAATAAGAAATCAGTATGAGGTTGCCAAATTGATGGCCTTTTAAAAATTTGATATCAACAGCATTTTGTTAAACTTGCCACTGCTTTTAGGATTTGCATTTAGTGTCTTTCATGCTGTCTGTTAAGTTCCTGATAAATTTGGGATTAATCAGGGCTGCATTAAAATGCCCCTGTAGAATAGCCCCTATAGAATAATAAGCCCTTATAGAATATTAATATTTTCTATACTAAAAAAAACCCTTATAATTATGAATAAATATTACGTGTGACTGATTATAAAAGATTCCTTCATATTCATTTGTGGATTAAAAGAGATACTTGGGATGTCTGTGTAGTATGAATTATGAAAAAAAGCACAGATTGATTTAAAGTCTTAGGATGGGTGTACACACACACACACACACACACACACACACACACACCCAAAGAGGTATAATAGGGCAGTGTCTCTGGCAGACTGATTTTGCCTTGTATTATAAATTAAAAGAACTTTTCATGTCTTTCATCATTCTTTTTTTAAAAATTGGATTCACCTGTTGATGGTAATTATCCTAGAAAATTTGATTAAGGGAAGCTTAAACAACTAAGTCACCAAAATGAAGTTAGCATGGGCAGTTGGGATCCTGTCATTAGAAACTGGTTATGTGCATTGTTTTCTGTATATTAATTAATCTGTAGCTTTCCTTCAAAGTTAGTTTCTACACTCTTCTAGGGGTTTGTCAGGAGTTTAGGCTGCTTTGTGAGATATCTTGGGAAATGATTTACATTACTTTGGCAAAGAGACTTCTTTTTTCAGATAACACTGTCTTTAAGCAAACAGTGTCTGTATAACCACCTTGTGTAGCAACATTCAGCTTCAAGATAACAACCTTCACATCCTTGATAAAATGATGAAATCACTGACCAACAGCATTCTTAAGTGGGGTCCACATTTTATAGCAGTGTGATAATTCTATTTAATGTGGAAATGGTTACAGCATCTAATATGTGTGGAATTCTTAAATGATTACCACTTGCTTGAGGAAAAAAAAAAAAGCAATGGAAGAAATTCTGGTCTGGCTATTTCATTTTGAATACGTTTCTGACCATTTCATTTAATTGAATCCATTGAAGAGTGTGTTGGTTCATACACATACTTTGAAATGTAAAGTTTCTCTTCAGGTCCCTATGGAATAAGTATCCTCTATTAACCTTGTTTCAGACTAAAATAAAGAAGAGATTTGATTTTTTTCAAAAAGATTTGTGATTTTTGAACTTCATGTCTAAATTGTATTTTTTTAGGGGAAAGGTTAACATGTTCTTGAAGGCCTTAAAATAATTAGATGAGACTATCTTATGAATTACCCAGTGTCACAAGCCACTGAGAGAGTAGATTTTAAATGTTTTCACCACAAAAAGAAATGGTAATTATGTGACATGATGGAGGTGTTAGCCAACTCTATGGAGGTAAATGTAGTATACAAGTATATCAAATCAGTATGTTGTACACATTGAACATACACAATGTTATATGACAATTGTATCTCAATGCTGGGAAAGAAATGTCCGGATAAAAGACTGGGCCAAGTTCAACTCTGTATTTAGGTTCTTTTTTTTTAATGTTTATTTATTTATTTTGAGAGAAAGTGAGAGAGAGAGAGAGGGAGGGAGGGAGAGAGAGAGAGAGAGAGAGAGAGAGCAAGCAAGGGAGGAACAGAGAGAAGGAGAGAGTCCCAAGCAGACGCCATGCTCAGTGCAGAGCCCCGTGCAGGGCTTAACCCCACAATCCTGAGATAATGACCTGAGTGGAAATCAAAGAGTTGGATGCTTAACCAAATGAGCCACCCAGGTGCCCCAAGTTCGTTTTAAAGTTAAATTAAAGGTTATCAGGTGTAATACTGGACAAAGATTTTCCCCCTTTTTTGATCTAAATGATATTTTTTCTATCTCTGTTCTTCACAAACTCATTTTTTAAAAGATTTTAGGGATAAAAATCTGATCCATAGATAGACGTAAATGAGCATTTGGCCAGGGATGCCATTAGCTTTTTTTTTTTCCCCCATATTCTTTACTTGCCTCTTGGAAATTTATAAGAGTGGTCTTTTTTTTTTTTTCTAGGAGAGAGAGAGAGACAGCGTGAGCAGGGGAGGGCCAGAGAGAGAGGGAGTCACAGACTGAAACAGGCTCCAGGCTCTGAGCTGGCAGTCAGCATAGAGCCCGACGTGGGGCTCGAACTCACGAACTGCGAGATCATGACCTAAGCGAAAGTCGGACGCTTAACCGACTAAGCCACCCAGGTGCCCCAAGAGTGGTCTTAAATATATGGAATGCATATAGATTAAAGACAGATCTTGTTTAAATCCCAAGTAAAGCAAAAATGTCGACATTATTGGTGAGTGGAAATACAAAGAATACATTAGACTCATATTTTCATTTCCTTATTCTAAACCTGGAATTATCAATCACTGCTGTTTAGAGACTGTTTTGGGAAAAGTGCATATGAGCATTTAGCTTTTAATCAGGATATTTTCATACTGCCTTTTTGGTGTTCTTCTCCCCTCAGTTGGACCTTTTACTTAACCTGTTTCTGTCCATTTACTTATCTCCTACTTCTTATATATAGAGTGATTCACTTTTTGTTCATTTAACTAATATTTATTACCTGCCTTATATTTCCCTGGTCTAGAAGTGGGGTAAGTTATTGAACACAAGGAGTTTCTAGTGTCTGTCTTTAGAGTGCTTACAATCTATTCAAGGAAAGAAGAAATAGGTAATTGACTTATAATTACATTTTTACATTTTATGATATTCTCAAGCAGTCATATTTTTACATATTCACACTAGAGGATATTGTGTATTTTTCAGTGACTTTTGGAAGCAGCCTATGTATTTTGTTTGTGAGGGTAGCTGAGTTGTGGAGAGGGAAAACACTGGCATGTTATTTGTGTAAGCGCAGCTTCAGTGCCCATAATTATGAGGGTGTTGCCTGCTGTATTGTTGAGGTTTTTCAGCTTAGAATATTCCTTACTTTCACAGATTTCTTTCAGGGCTCATCATGTTCAGCTGCTCTGTATCAAGATAATGGTTTTTTATGGTCCCTAGGACCTTTGCCTCATCCCTTGGTTTAGAAGATATCCTCTGGGTTTTTCCTACCCCTTTTTCCCTAAAACCATGTTCTCTCTTCTCTTATACACATATAGTATTAACTAAATTAATATCCACAATAAAGCATTGTGTATGTGTCTTGTTCTCTATGTGTTAGGCTTAAAGAAAGTTTGGATAAAGATGGATAGATTTACTTCACCCTTGCACTTATTGAAAGACTTTATGATCTAGTCTATGTGGTAGTTACAAATAAATATTAATTAATATCATGATTATTCTTTGTGTATTTCCCACCTCACAGTTTGAGTTCGAAAAATACTGATTCAATGAATTTGTGTTAATTTTTTTGATGGATTTACAAAGAGAGAAACATCTCTTAGGAAAGATTAACTTCCGTCTGTGTTCATTATGTTTGAAATCATTCAGCTTCTTTCAAAAGTATGGGTAGTGGCCATGTAGGTTGAAGATGTATATTGGGGAATATAAAAAACCAGTTTCTACTGTTTTTTTTTATTGGTAAAGCCTTAGGTAATAGAGCTTTAACTGCATGAATCTTCAGAAAAATAATGCTAACTTTCTTTTTACTTTCTCAATATTACTTGCTCAAGTAATTCCATAATATTTACAAAATAGTTAATTTGAAAGCCACACACAATATTGCTTTTCTAGTTCTTCTTCACTATTATGTTCTATATTAGAGTTTTTATGGAGTTTGGGTCTCCTCAAGATTTATTTATTTTCCACAATTAAAAAGCTGTTAATTTCTGAAATTTTAACAGAGAATTAATATTAGCATAATGTTAACTAAATTGTTTTCTGCATATTACTTTATTGGAAGGCTGTTTTATCACTGCCAGGGACACTGTTATTTTCTGCAAACCAGTATTCTACTGAACCATTCCTTCTTTGTAAGACTGATTATAGTTTATCCCCATTAAAGATTTCTGTCAGCATTGAGTTACTTTGTAATTTAGTTGTTGGCATTGAAAGCTGAATGAAAACTAAATTTGTCTTCTAGTTATGCCACTTCCCCACTTGTTACTGCTTGGGCTAACTCAAGTTTCCTGCTGTTCTAATCAGCTGTAGACTTGGATAGAATTTAACAGTTAATTGGGGGCAGGGGAGGAATGAGAAAGAAAGGATATGCAATGCACTTCTGATTGTATGCTACTCTAGAATCCACTGATTGATGTCTTACCTCTGCAAGTTATCAACTTCTACTTATCCTTTAACACTTATCCTTCTCTTTGTTTGTGGAGAAATCAAGGAAATGTTTGTGAAGTCCTCTAGATTGATACTGATAGGATGAAGGAAGGCTCACCAAGTTTTTTCAAACATCAGAGGTTAAATTTCCCCTCCTGAATAGGAGTCAGAGCATCAAGTAGCTAGGGAGAAAAGGCCTGTAGAGCAGTGCCTCTCAAACATTTCTGTATATCTTAATCACCTGGAGAGCTAAGAAAGCCTACCAAGACCCAGCCTCCTTGAAAAAACCCAGGGCTTTTATAGTTAAATTAAATTCTCCAGGTGATTCCAATAACTAACCAAAGTTTAAGAACCATTGTTGGGAACTGAAAAGAGATCTCCAGTCTGCTTTTCCTGGGCGTGGTGAGGGATGAAGGGAAAGGTATAGAGGAGAGGGAGAAGGACTAACCTTCTTTGAGGGCTTGTTATGTTTAGGTAATGAGCTAGGTGTTTTTGGGTGCTATCCCCCTGAATCTTCACAGAAGCAGCTCAGTGAGGTAAGTGTGACTTCCATTTTACAGATGAGGAAACTGAAGTTCTGAACATGTACATAAAATTTCTAAAATGGCACAGTGCTGCTCTAACCATAATTTGAACTGTGTCAATTCTGTTTGTATTTAAAGACTATAGTTTTCTCAGTGGTTACTTACTGAGTTGTGAAAATTGAACAATGTATGCAAAACACTAAAGACAATGCCAGGTACTTCTGCAGGAAGCCTAGTAGTGTTAACTATCCTTTCATCATTGTCATTACTATTTCTATACTTCCTGCTGTGAGACCTGCATGATATCAGAGGCTAGTGATACAGAGATAATAAGACATTACTTGTCCTCAGGCAGTTTAAGAATAGTGAAAGGAACTCGTGGTTGAAAGTAATATTTTATTTCTTCTGGGAATCCATTATAAAAATGTGAGTAAAGTCAGGTGGAAACAAGGCATGCTGAAATGCAGAGAGGGAGCCTGTGGAGGGGCTTATGCCCAGGCCAAGGGACAGATTTCCCACACTCGAGCCTCCCAGTGAGTGCAAATTCAAACCTGTGCTTTAGAAAAACAGCTGCTACACGTTGTGGATCTTAGGCCATTTGAAGAGTATTTGAGCGCTTAAGGTTTGTTATATTTCTATTAAACCTGTTTGTAGAACTCCCACTCTGCTCTCTCTCTCTCTCTCTTTTTTTTAAACAAAACATTATATGTGAGCACAGTGTTTGGAAGAGTGACTTTATTATAAGGAAAACCTCTTTCTAATTAGTGGAGATTTTAGGTCTTTTGAGTCTCTTCTTGATTTTTTTTTTTTTTTTTACCTTTCTTATGACTCCTAAGAAAATTAACCAGAACATAAATATTGAATCTGAAATAGGTCGTTTTACTACTCTTGGATACTAAAATTAAGGCAACAGCAGAAGAGATAATTGAATTTCTTGGCTAAAGAAAAGGTTTTAAAAGTTTCTGATTATCAGTGCTATTATTGACTCACGTTTGAGTTATTTTGGTTGGTCTACCTTCTGTTTATTTATGTGGCTTTTCAGGAATCAACAGTGCTTGGCACAGTGTTTGATATGAATTAGATATTCAGGAATTATGTTTGAGATGAATCCATGAATGAGAGTAGATAAGAGTAAATACTGGTAAATTAGTAATTGAAGAAAATTTCTATGATATCTTACCATGCTGAACAAATTACTTGGGAAGACATTTGTATACTCTAATCTAAATTACAGGTATGTAAAATCTAATTAATTTGTAAGATTTCATTTCATTAGGTCCTTTTTGGTGTCACTTACTCAGAAAATCTTTTTATCATCATTTTGGTCTTCATTTGTCCAGCTTTCAGATTTACTTTTGTTAGTCATTGACAGTTGTACAGTCAAGGATCTGCATTGTTATATATTCCTCCAAGATTAATGTTTAGGAACCACATTCTTCATACTTTCTTTTATGTCAAACCAGTTATTTGGTGAGATGAGTTTTCATATAAGCAGAGAAATTGGTGGTGCATCATGCAGAACCACATTTCCTCTCACTTTCAATGCATTTAAAAGTGTTTAGAAATAATTGGATTTTGTGAAGAAGCTACCAAATTCTTTCGTTAAAAACAAAAGGTTTTTTTGACATTTAATATTTATAATTTATTCCACTGAGAATATTTCATATGCTTTTATTTAATGTAATGTATTCTTCCAGCTATAAAGCACTCAGAGGGAAGGATGTATAGAGCTGATTGCTGTTTATGTTGTGTTTTTCTCCCCTACCAAAGTAACAAATTAAAAAATATGTCAATATAAATTTTTAGTTTTCCTTCTGACTTAGTGTTTTCCTTAGGAGCGTTTATTTATTATTAAATTAAAACTTTATTTTAAAGAGCAATTTCAGATTCACAGCAAAATTGAAGGGATAGGACAGAGATTTTTGCATACAACCTCTGTTCCCATATGCACAGCCTCTCCAATTGTCAATAGCCCCCACCAGAGTGGTATATTTGTTTGGATAAATGCATAATAATATGTATCCAAGTGTGGTCTTTTTTACTTTTTTTTTCCTGAAAAACTTTTTCCTTTCCTTCCTTTCCTTCCTTTCCTTCCTTTCCTTCCTTTCCTTCCTTTCCTTCCTTTCCTTCCTTTCCTTCCTTTCCTTCCTTTCCTTCCTTTCCTTCCTTTCCTTCCTTTCCTTCCTTTCCTTCCTTTCCTTCCTTTCCTTCCTTTCCTTCCTTTCCTTCCTTTCCTTCCTTTCCTTCCTTTCCTGAGAGACAGCGTGAGCAGGGGGAGGGTCAGAGAAAGAGGGAGATACAGAATCCGAAAACAGGCTCCAGGCTCTGAGCTAGCTGTTAACACAAAGCCTGACGTGAGACTCGAACCCACGAACCATGAGATCATGACCTGAGCCGAAGTCAGAACCTTAACTGAATGAACCACCCAGACACCCCAAAAATGTTTTTTTCCTTAGATAAATTCCAAACCTTAAGTTTGATAAAATACTGTGATTTTTCTCCTTACATTCTGTTTTATATTCTGAACATAAGTTTATTTTTTGTGTATAAAATTATTTATCTTAATCCATAGCTAAGCACTATTTCTTTCCATTTTCACATCGTTTCCTCCCTCATCTCTTCATTTTCGATATCTTCCGTTTTTTTCTTCACTTTCCTTCTCTTCCAACCCCTTAGCCTCTTTCCTCTCTCCTACACTTGCCCCTCTGATTTTTCCCAGTTCCCCCTCATGGGCTATACTCAAGTTAAAAACTGAAGCTGGAGATGATTTGTATAAAGACTAATAATGCTGATGCAGAGCTAAGGATGACATTTAGAAGTTGGGTTCCTGCCTGGGATTTGAATTAGGAAGTTGTGTGGATATTGCCATGTAATTCACTTTATTCTGGTAACCTCTTCTGTTGCTTACATTTAATAAATAAATAAAAGCCCAGCTATCCCTTAAAAATCTTATTTAGCAAAGTGAACCTTACACTTGTCATAGTGAGCATTATATAGTAGCAACTGAGTATTAATTACTTGTGAAATTATTATCTTTCTCCTGAATGCAGGTAGTTTTTTGTTTTCCCTCAGCAGAATAACCTGTCACTGTAAATATCCTAATCAGTTTGAATAAGCAAGGAGAGCATGAAAATATTAGGAAGTAGGAATTCTCCACCACACCACCCCCTCCCTTTCTGATCAGTATAGGCATACAATTTCATTTTTTTTGTTGTTTTTTTTCTGAGCTTTCTTCCCCCCTTCTGCTTTTTTTCTTCTTCATGCTTTCTTTTTAATATTTAAAAATTATTTTTTATTATCAATGAATTGATGAATTTATCTTATGATAAAGTATATTTTAAATATTAAAAATTTTTAAATGTTTATTTTTGAGAGAGAGAGAGAGAGAACAAGTGGGGAAAGGGCAGAGAAAAAGGGAGATACTGAATACAAAGCGGGTTCCAGGTTCCAGACTCTTAAGTGTCCGCGTATAACTAACACGGAGGTAGAACCCATGAACTGCAAGATCAAGCCCTGTGCCGAAGTCAGACACTTAACTGACTGACACACCCAGGGGCCCCTAAAGTATATTTTAAAGTAGTAGTTACTTATTGGTAAGAAAAGATTATTTACTAATAAAAAGGAAGATGGGGAAAGGGAGAAATAAGAAAAACGATGAGTAAACCAATCAATTATGAATTTACCAAGAAGGAGTAGAAGTGAGGATGATATAAATGAAAATGTAGTGGTGATAATGTCACCTTCTGTTTCAAAAGAGCAGAGATCAGGGTTACATGACTTAGGCTTTTAATTGTGGTTCTTCAACAAATACGTTATGTAACCTTATTTATGACAGCAAAAATTTACTCGTTATGTGTAGTAAAGGGACAGTTTTACTTTCTTAAAAATTATAATTTATAGGGTAATCATATACATTATGTATGCCACTTTTGCTAAATTTTATACCTTGGAGAAAAATGGACTTTTCCTTTTTTTATAGAAATAATACATACTTAACTATACAAATAAACAGAAAATGTGGAGAACCAGTAAGAATAAAATAAAAAACATCTATAATCTCCCCACCCCAGGGATCAACTACAGTTACGTTTTGGGTATATTCTTTCAGTTCTTTTTCTATACATAAATTTATATTTAACTTTTGAAAAATGGAATTATACTCAGTTGAGTGTTTTATAGCCTCTTTTTTTCCACTCCACTTCACAACATGTAATAATCTTATTCCATAAACTGTCTTTTAAAACATGCTTTTCAATGACCGTGTTACATTGATATGCTCTATGATATCTGTTTAGTCATAGATTGTTGAGCATTAAATTTTTTATTAAGTATTTTCTTCCTGTAAATTGTGCTATTGTGACTATTTTATATACATCTTTATATACTTTCATCATTATCATTGGACGAATTCTTATAAAATGATGTGTGGAACCAAAGGGTAAGCATTTTTAAGGTTCTTGAAACGGTGGGAAGTGGTCCTCTGGAATGGCTATCAATTGTTCATTATGTCTCTGGTTATAAATGGCATGATCTGAAGCTGGAAGGAAGCCATCTGCATGTCACTGTATGTGCTCAGTTTTAAGGATAGTTATGTAGTAAGCTCATTGCAATGATTAAATTTTTTTTTTTTTTTCTTAACGTTTAGTTGTTTTTGAGAGACAGAGACGGAGCACAAGTCAAGGAGGGGCAGAGAGAGAGAGGGAAACACAGAAATGAAGCAGGCTTCAGGCTCGAAGCTGTCTGCAGAGAGCCTAATGTGGGGCTCAAACTCACAAACTGTGAGATCATGACCTGAGCCAAATTCAGACGCTTAACCAACTGAGCCACCCAGGTGCCCCTCATTGCAATGATTTTTATGGGTAGGTTTAATAGTTGGACAAATAACCATACAGATGAATTAAACAAGATGGATAAAACAGACTTACCTACTTTTTTGGAGTATATTTTATACATACAGTGCTTTAGTGAACTTCTAAAAATAATAATTTAATGGAATTCTGCTGAATGATATTCTCTAAAGCAGGTCTATATTTATCCCTCAGTGCCAAATAATCATAGATAGGTGTCTTACCAAATGAATAGAAAAAAAGTGTATTTTTTATTGAACCTGTAATGCTTAGGGTAACACCAAAGGTGGGTCAGCAGACATAGTTGAAAATCTGTGTTTGATACTCGTGATCCTGCACACTCCAGTTTAAGCCTATATAAGATGGATTACATCCAGTTGATAATGTATTGATATGCTGTGATACTTATTTTGGATGTAGGAAGATATTTTTGTCTCTAAAAACAGTTATTTGGAAAACTGTGCCTATTCTTTAATGTTTAGAAACTTTGAATTAGATTTACGGTGAATCCCAGTTTGAGTCAGTTGATTACCTAGTCTATTAATTTGCAGGTGGCATAAGCGAATGAAGTAGGTCTCAGAAGTTGGAACCATTTACTTTCAATTGTTTGAAACTAGCCTAGTGTCTGCCACTTAGTTATATTAGGAAGACAGTTGTAGAGAAAAGATTTTAAATCATTTGAGATGTTTTTGGCACGGTGTTTATCTGCCGATCAAATTTTGTGTTACATATGCACTTAAAGACCATAGTGCCATTTTTAAGACATTCCAGGAGTGCTGTGTGTGTGTGTGTTGAGTTTCAGAATTTTTAACTTGAAATTATGGACCCCCTAGCTTAAGGGTGAGAATGTTGTAAAGATGGGATGTTCATGAGCTTTATTTTATGTGTGTGGTAGTATGTGCATTTTATTGCAGAGGGTCCATAAGTTTTATCCCAAAACCTAAGAAAAATTAGGAACTTTTGCTATTAGGCTCAGGTGAGAGTTTGGCATTGAAGTGCTAACTAGGAAATAGTGGAAGGACTACATTATTGTAAGGCCCACTTTCATGGTTGAATCTATGACCCCTCTGATCTTAGCTGCTTCCTAGAAAGAATGTTCTCTAACTATTGTATTTTGATTTACATTCTTCTGTTTTTGAGCAATGTTTTAACCCATTTTATGATAATTGTTTTTGTAAGGAAGACAAAACATGGTCTAGTTAAATGGCAGTTACCCAAAAATATCTCCAAAGCTGACTCCAGGGTAAAATTTTTAACTATCTTGAATAGTAGTTTTATAACCACTTTAATACTTAAGCTGGTTAATTGGCTTTGCTTTCTTTATCTTGACTTGATGGTTAGTTCAAGTCCTTCATTCATGAGGCTACATAATTTATTATGTTTCAGAAATGTTTTGGCTGATGTGTAGCAACATGGATGGACCTTGAGGGTGTTATGCTGAGCGAAATAAGTCAGGCAGAGAAGGACAAATATCATATGTTTGCACATATAGGAGGATTAGGAGGAAATTAACTGAGGAACAAAGGGGACAAGGAGGGGGGAAGTGGTGGGGGAAAGGGAGAGAGGCAAACCATGAGAGACTCTTGAATGCTGACAAAAACTGAGGACTGGGGGGGGGGGGGGGGGGGGGGGGGATGGGCATGGAGGAGGGCACTTGTGGGGATGAGCACTGGGTGTTATGCGGAAACTAATTTGACAATAAACTATTTGTAAAAAAAAAAAAAAAAAAAAAAAAGAAAAATGTTTTGGCTGAATAGAACTGTGTTTTGTTTTAAGCCACATGTGGTTTCCTTTTCTTTTTCTTTGAACTAATCAACAAAATAAAATATCTAGTCTGTTAGCAGAATTTATCATTTTGTTAGCACTACCAGAGCCAGATGCTTAACAGACTAAGCCACCCAGGCGCCCCACAAGTGAATCTTTTGAAATGTTTGTTTCTTTTTGTCTTCTCTGGGTTTGTTTATTTTATTATCTATTTTCAATGAGTCTAGGTACTGATACTTGTATTATGGCCTGGCTGTGTTTCACAGTTGAAATATCTATTAATTTAGGTTAGAAGGAGAGGTCATTATTTTGACTTGAAAGTTTTAGTGAGAGTCGTTCTTTAACCAGAAAAACTGAAATATATTTATTATGCATTTATATATAGGCTTATAGTATGTATGGTATTTAAAATTAATTATAAATATTTCTTTAATAACATTTGAAATTGAAGAAAGGCAATTGAGTCAACTGATTCAAATTCCTTTAAAAATTTCTGCTACCATTTCTACCTTTTATAAATGTCTCATATTCTACTCTTAACAATTTTAAATATTAGTGACCTTCTCCTCAGTATGCTATTTCACATACAAATTGATTATCTATGGTATAAGGAATGTTGTAAATGTTAAAACTTTACTTTATTGTCTTTTTGCTGTCTTTGACTAGGGAATCTACAAACATGACTGATGAAAAGAGATTATTTGCTTTCATTTAATTCAAGCTTAAGCCTTCAATCAGGCTTCATTTAAGCAAGTCAAGATAGATGTGTTTCTGACTTTATTAATCTTAAGAGAGGAGATTCCACAGCCTCTTTAGTAATCTGTTTCATCACATTTTATTAATTTTTTCAGTTGTAGTTAAGCTCATTTTAGAAAGCTTTTTAAATCTTGAGTACCCTTTTCTTAAAACAAGCAGAATTGATTTCTGTTAATATGCAGCCCATAAAAATTCTAACTTTAACATTTCAACATTTTAATTATAAATACTATTTTTAAATTTAGAGTCAATGTGCCTATGTCATTATTACAATCATTTTTTTGAAAAAAAATGTGTAAGAAATTATTTTTTTTTCCACATACAGCAAGGAATTCTCAATTTACTTGAAAAACTGCAGGTGTGGAGTATATTTATGTTACAGCTATTTTTCACTACTTCTTTTGGATCCATTTATGAAACGAAATAGAGAAACAATATTTTAAGAAATGTATTATCCCTTGGCTTCTTAATCTTCCTTTCTCAGATGCTATTTTTATTTGCAGTATTGTTTAGCTATGAAATACTAGAATTTCTAAGCCATTAACTATATTTCCTCGAGGTTTTAGCTTAATAACCTATTATTATTCAATAAGAATTGATTATTATAGTACTGAAAGTGACATTTCCTTTGTATATAATCTGTTAACTTACTTTTGAGTTTCTATTAATTTCCATCATCAACAACAAAGTAAATTGACTTATAAATATGATCTCTGAAAAAGTTTACTATGCATTAAAATTCATTTAATACCCACTTTGTATCCACAATTTTTTTTTATATTTTAGATTGCTTTCTATGTGAGTCGTCATGCAATGAGATAAAAGTCATCAGGTTGAAATTAACCTTTGCATAATTTCTGCTTTCTTGAAACCACTTTTTCTTTTGAAGTTTGGGTATTATAGGATTGCTAGAGTTGCTGATTGCCAACTACTGAGAGACCATGTCTGAAACACAATTTCTGACTGGAATAAATGAAGCTGCTTTGCAATAGTCAATGTAATTTCTCTGTTAAGGGTCATTGTGAGCAGATGGTTCTCGATCCTGAGGGATTTTAAATCTTGACTTCAATAGAGTTTAATATTTTGTACATCGCTGGCAGTTTATAATCAAAGTGTTAAGATATTGATTTCAAACAAAACTCCCTTCTGTTTAACTTTAAGGGAATATTAATTTATACTCCTTTTGATCTATTTCTTGAAACAAACTGCTACTTAGATGAAGTTAGGTTGACTGACTCTCAAACTGAACCAAATTAAACTACCAAGGATGGATTAGAAGAAATGAGAAAGAAGCAAGTGAGGCTACTTACTCATGTTATTTAAGTCTTTTTGCAGACTCTTTAGAGCGAGGTATAGATGGGCTTGAATTCTTTCACAAATACCACCTTCCATTTTGACTAACTTGCAAATTGTATGTCTGTACATAAATAAGATATTCCCACTTTGTCTTCCCTAATATTCACATGTGTTTTGGTTAAGGACAATAGTGCCCTGGCTAGCAGGGATGTATCTGACTCATATTTGTATTCTTAATGCCTGACACATAATGCTATTCAATAATTTAAAAAATAAATGAGTGAATGCATTGATGAATGAATGAAAGCCCTCAGTTATCAGGTGGAAATTCTAAGTTATTAGACTCTATTATCCTGTCAGTCTGTCACTGTATGTAATCTCTTTCTACAAGGTACTTACGAGGGCATTAAACTCTGGATTCTAATCTCTGATGTTACTGTCACCACAATTTTCAGAAGGGAACTGACTTCCTCTGATTTTTTAGAAATTTTAAGTGCTTTTGTGTAGACCTTAATAGAATTAACTCAGTATGATTTTTGGTTCAAATCATAACATTATTTTCATTTTGGTTTATTACTGAATAATGTATCAATAGTGAATAATTTGCTAATAATGGTGAAGTGCAATTGTCATTGATTATTTCTTGGGATCTTCCATCTTTTGGGGACAGAATAGTTTTACAAATATTTTGTGATGGTTATAGGATTTTGAGATTTGTAGAGAGGGATATGGATTTTAGGAAAGATTTTCATGATTATATAGGAGAGGCAACATTTCATGATTATGTAGTTCCCATGATAGGTTTTTACTTTTTTCTTTGACTTTTTATTGTGTGCATGTGTGTTTTATATTGGTGTGTGTTTCTTTTATCTGTGCCTTAAAAATAGGTTCTCCAAGGGGCGCCTGGGTGGCTTAGTCAGTTAAGCGTCCAACTTTCGCTTAGGTCATGATCTTGCGGTTATGATCTTGCGGTTCGTGGGTTCGAGCCCCGCGTCGGGCTCTGTGCTGACTGTCAGCTCAGAGCCTGGAGCCTGTTTCAGAGTCTATGACTCCCTCTCTCTCTGACCCTCCCCTGCTCATGCTGTCTCTCTCTCCCCCAGAAATAAATAAAACATCAAAAATTAAAAAAAAAATAGGTTCTCTAAATTTCAGTAGGCTTTCTATTCTTACCTCTGTAATGACAGTTTCTCCTTTAGAGAATAACATCTATTTTAAGGGTTTCAAATATCACTTCTGTGAAACTAATTACAGGATATTTTTCTTAAGTTTTAATCTTATAATTGAGCCCTAATTCCGATATTATCAAATTACCTAATGTATGTTTCTACCTAAGGTCTCCTAGTCAGTCCAAGCTTAACATTTTTGGAAACTGTTTCCCCCCCCCCCCCCCCATCTTACCATTCTTCAGTAGTTGAGAAACTTGGATTCACCTTTGACTTTACCTACTTTATCTCCCTCCAGTTTTTTTTTTTTTCTTTTTTGGGGATAGATGGCTTTTGCATACTTTGCATTTTCACTGTCCTCCCCTCATTCAGTCACTTACCATCCCCATAATCACTTCTATTATAGCTACTTAACTCTTCTTCTGGTCTACCTACCTTCTAGATCAAATATGAACTGTATACATCTGTTTACTTGAGCATATTGCTTTTCCCTAAAAGACCGTCAGTGCTTTATGTTGCCCATAGTTAATATATAAATTCATTAGCTTTGAATTCAAGATCTTCCTTAATTTTGCTCTACCCTTAATTTCTGGCTTTGATTCCAGTTCTTTAGCTTCTGATATCAACTACTCAGCTAAACAAGTCAGCACAGGTACTGTTCAACATGCCTTGATTTTTTTTTTTTATTTTTTTATTTTTTGCTTATGCCTCTTCAATATCTAACTCCTATAATTTCTCTTTCATGAAGCTAGCACATTCCAGCATACAAGGTTATTTTTTTTTGTCCTCAGATTTCCTGTAGTAGTGATCTAAGCCATTTATTTAGCAGTGAATTGTATACAATGTTATGTTTTTAATATTTTTGTACTGAATTATTTATTTAATTTTTCCAAATGATTATATGTTTCCTTATAAACTAACCAAATTCCTAACCAGAATACTTAAGCTCAGAAACTATATCTTTGAATATCATTGTAAAAAATACTTTCTTATTATAAAGGTAGTACCTCTAAAGTCCCATAATCTACATTTATGTTTTCAGTGAATTATACCTTTTGTAATATTTTCCATATAACTGGAAAATATTAATTCAAGAAATGTTTAAAACTTTAATAAGATTATCCTGTATGCCAGGAAACAGGTCTTAGATGCTGCTCACTTTAGTATAGTAGAATATGTAGTACAATAACCAGTCATCTCTTTTAATAAAGCAAATCAGTTGAATAATTCATCAGTGAAAAGAAGTAATGAATTTAGGTGTGTCCAATTTGGACATACTCTGGAGACTTATATTCTCATGGTAACTTATAAAAATAACTCTGGTGGGGACATACCTGGGTGACTCAGTCAGTTAAGTGTCTGACTTTGGTCCAGGTCATGATCTCACAGTTCATGAGTTTGTGCCCGGTGTTGGGCTCTACACTGTCAGTGGGGAGCCTGCTTGGGATTCTCTCTCTTTTTGCCTCTCTCTTCTCCTTCCCTACTTAGTGCTCTCTCTCTCAAAATAAATGAATAAGACTTAAAAAAAATAACTATAGGAGTTTCCATTAGAGAGGTGCCTATAATTAATTTAAGATACTAAGCTCGTATAACAGATGATTCATAGTCTCTAAATATGAAAATAATATACTAAAAAAATTTTAAAAGTAAGTAAAAGGACATCGAGGTTATATTTTTAAAACTATAAGTGGGCAATCAGGAGTCTACAAACACTAAAATTTGAGCATTCAATGAATGAATTAATGGGTGAATTAGTAAATGAGTGAAATAGCAGGTAAAGAGATGGTATGATACATTCAAAGGTAGCTTTTAAGTTGTTGCAGCATTTGTACAAGAAAGTTTTTATTTTATCTTTTATTAGATTGCTCTATCTTTTAAAAAGTAATAGACTTTATTTTTTAAAGCAGTGTTGGTTTACAGGAAAATTAAGCAGAAAGTACAGTTTCCAAACAGCCCCTTGAACATACCCCACTGTACACATTTTACCATATTTATATCTTATATTACTGTAAGATTATTAACATACTTACATTTCACTGCTTTAAAAATCCTGGAACTTCACCTATTTATCTTGCCTCCGTGCTCCTCCTCCAATGATAGGCACTCACTGATGTCTTTATTGTTTCTATTGTTTTGCCTTTTCCAAAATGTCATACAGTTCTCAATGAAACAGTAAATTGCCTTTGAAAACTGGCTTCTTGCACTTAGCAGTATGAAGCTAAGGTTCCCTCATGGTATTTCATTACTTGATAATTCATTTCTTTTTTTAAATTCAGGTATAATTGACATAATAACATATTAATTTCAAATGTACAACATAATGATTTGATACTTGTGTATATTGTGAAATGATCACCATAATAACTCCAGTTAACATCCACTCATTACATATTTGCAAGTTTTTTTTTCTTGTGGTAAGGACTTATAATATCTCTTTCAACAACTTTGAGATCTGCTCTACAGTATTATGAACTATATAGTCACCATGCTGTACATTACACCCCCTGTGACTTCTTTAATTATAACTGGGTGTTTGTACCTTTGCCTTCACCCATTTTGCCTACCCCTTATCACCAGTTTGTTTTCTGTATCTGAGCTTGCTTTTGTTTTTGTTAAAGATCAGCATATGAGTGAGATCATACAATTTTGTCTTTCCATCTGACTTACTTCACTTAGCGTAATGCCCTTGTGGTCCATCAGTGTTTTTACAAATGGCAAGACTCCATTCATTTTTTAATGAGTTAGTAGTATTCGTGTGTGTGTGTGTGTGTGTGTGTGTGTGTGTGTGTGTGTAAGAGAGAGAGGCAGAGACAGAGATTGAGAGAGATGTGTCTCACATCTTCTTTATACATTCATCCATTGATGGACACTTACATTGTGTCCATATCTTGGCTATTGTAAGTAATACTTCAGTGAACATGGGGTGCATATTTTGCTTTAATTTTCTTTCACTCAGTGGAATTGCTGGATGATATTGTATCTCTATTTTTAATTTTTTGAAGAACATCCATACTTTTGCCATAGTGGTTGTACCAACATATGTTCTCATCAACAGTGCATGAGGACCCCCTTTGTCTACATCCTCACCAACACTTCTTGTCTTTTTGATAATAGCTATTCTAATTGATATGAGCTGATATCTTATTGTGGTTCTGACTCCCATAACCTGCAGAGTTGTGCCTCTATCAACCCCAGTTGTATCACATGGAAATGGGGCTACCTCAAGAAACAAGCCAAAGTACACATGGTGGAGAGTCCCAAATACCGCTATGAGTAGGGAAATAAAATAACTGAAGTCTCAACAAGAGAGACCTAGAGACACCATTCAAAGAACACTTCCTGAATGGACAGGCACCTGGACAGTCAAAGAGCCCTGTTTAATAAAGCAGTACTCACAGGTGCAGAGTGCATAACAAGCATTTAAAACTAACAAGAGATAGAAAGCTAGCCAAATAGAAAATCTGAACAGACCCATAACTAGTGAAGAAATTGAATCAGTTATCAAAAATCTCCCAACAAATAAGAGGTCTGGTCCAGATGGCTTCCCTGGGGAATTCTACCGGACATTTAAATCAGAGTTAGTACCCATTCTGCTCAAGCTATTCCAAAAAACAGAAATCGGAGGAAAACTTCCAGACTCATTATATGAAGCTGGCATCACTTTGATTCCCAAGCCAGACAGAGACCCAGCAAAAAAAAAGAACTACAGGCCAATATCGTTGATGAATACAGATACAAAAATCCTCAACAAGATACTTGCAAATCAAATGCAACAGCAAATAAAAAGAATTATCCACTGTGATCAAGTGGGATTCATTCCCTGGGTTACAGGGCTCGCCCAATATTTGCAAATCAATCAATGTGATACATCACATTAACAAAAGAAAAGATAAAAATCATATGATCCTGTCGATAGATGCAGAAAAAGCATTTGACAAAATACAGCATCCCTTCTTAATAAAGACTTTTGAGAAAGTTGGGATAGAAGGATCCTACTTAAACATCATAAAAGCCATCTATGAGAAGCCTTCAGCTAACATCATCCTCAACGGGGAAAAACTGAGAGCTTTCCCTCTGAGATCAGGAACATGAGAGGGATGTCCACTCTCACCACTGTTGTTTAACATAGTGCTGGAAGTCCTGGCATCAGCCATCAGACAACAAAAGGAAATCAAAGGCATCAGAATTGGCAAAGAAGAGGTCAAACTTTCACTTTTCACAGATGCCATGATACTCTACATAGAAAACCTGACAGACTCCACCAGAAGCCTGGGGAACACAACCTCGGGCCTGCAGCCTCCAGTCAGCTGGGGATGGTGCCTGGAGAGCAGCGGAGCAGCTTCCCCTGGTGCCATTTGGGACTGGGGGCACCCAGTTCAAAGTTAGCACCCTAACTAGAGCTAAAAACACTCTTCTTCCAAGCTAAGGTTTTTCTCTTCTCCAGGGACAGTTCTTTGAGCAGTTTCAGCCACTTTTTTTTCTCCCTCCACTCACTGAGGCTGCCCTCGAGGGGGGCTCCCTCCCCTCCGTCCCTGTCTTTGGTCCCTGCCTGCTTTTATCTTACCCAGTTCGCACTCACGCACTTATGAGGTTGTCTTCCCAGTGTATTCTTTTTCTCTTCCCAAACTCCTGTGCCTCAGTGTCCTATGACTTCAGGCCTTCTCTATTTGAGAGATGGGTGCGAGCGAAATGCACAGAACGTCCTACTTCTCCGCCATCTTGCCTCCGTCTCTGCATTTTCATTTTTTAAGTGTGTTTTACATAGAAGTTTTAATTTTAATGAAGTTCACCTTACTTTTTTCAGTCATATATTCTGCTTTTGTTGTGTTTAAAGAAGTCCTTGCCAAACCCAAGATCACCTAGATTTTCTCCTACGTTATTTCCTAGAAGTTTTATAGTTGTGCATTTTCCATTTAAGGTTATAATCCATCTCGAGTTAAATTTTGTGAGCGATGTAAGATCTAGATACTTTTTGTTTGTTTGTTTAAACACATGTGGATGTCTTGTTCTTCTAGTACTGATTGTTGAAAAGACTATTCTTTCTTCACTGTGTTGTCTTTGCTCTTTTGTCAAAAATCAGTGACTATGTTTGTGGGGGTTGTATTTATAGATTCTGTTTTGCTGCACTGATTTATTTGTTGGTTCCTTTATCATTATCACATTGATGTGATTACTTGATTACTGTAACTTGATAGTATGTCTTAAATTGGGTGCTGCCAGTACTCTGACTTTGTCCTTTTTCAATATGTGTTAGCCATTATGTGTCTATTTTCTTTTGACCTGTAATTTACAATTAGTTATAGTCAGTATCCATAAAATAACTGAGATTTTGGGATTGCAGTGTATCTATATATTGAATTGGAAAAACCTGACATTTTGACAATATTGAGTTCTCTTATCCATGAACGTGGAATATCTATTTACTCTTTTTCTTTCATCTAAAGTATGTAGCTTTGCTCATTTACATCTTATACCTATTTTGTTAGATTTATACCTAAGTATTTTATTTTTTGTGTACTAATGTAAATGGTATTATGTTTCAGTTGCAAATTCTACTTGTTCTTTGCTAGTACATCAGAAAGTAATTGGGTTTTATATATTAACCTTATATCCTGTAACCTTACTACAACTAATTAGTTCTAGGAAACTTTGTTATTGATTCTCTGGGAATTTCTACAGACAATTATGTCTTTTATGAACAGAAAATGTTATTTTCTTCCCAATATGTATACTTTTTAAATTTTTTTGGCCTTCCAGTATTATATTGAATAGGAGTGATGAGATGAAACATCATTTTCTTTTTTTTTTTTTACGATAGAAATGGCATTTTATTTATTTATTTTTATTATTTTTTTTTACAAATAGTTTATTGTCAAATTAGTTTCCACATAACACTCAGTGCCCATCCCCACAAGTGTCCTCCTCCATGCCCATCCCCCCCTCCCCCCCACATCCATCAGTCCTCAGTTTTTGTCAGCATTCAAGAGTCTCTCATGGTTTGCCTCACTCCCTTTCCCCCACCATTTCCGCCCTTCTTCTCCCCCTTGTTCCTCCATCAAGTTCCTCCTAATCCTCCTATACGTGCAAACATATATTTGTCCTTCTCTGCCTGACTTATTTCGCTCAGCATAACACCCTCAAGGTCCATCCATGTTGCTACACATGGCCAGATTTCATTGTTTCTCATTGCCATGTAGTATTCCATGGTATAGATAAACCACATCTTCTTGATCCATTCGTCCGTGGATGGACACTTAGGCTCTTTCCATGTTTTAGCTATTGTGGAGAGTGCTGCTATGAACATTGGGGTTCATGTGCTCCTATGCATCAGCATTTCTGTATCCCTTGGGTAAATTCCTAGCAGTGCTATTGCTGGGTCAAAGGGGAGTTCTATTGTTAGTTTCCTGAGGAACCTCCACACTGTTTTTCCAGAGGGGCTGTACCAGTTTACATTCCCACCAACAGTGTAGGAGGGTGCCCATGAAACATCATTTTCATGTTTCTCATCTCAAGAAAGCATCTAGTTTCTCATCATTAAGTATGATGCTAACTATAGGGATTTTTTTGGTAGATGTGCTTTGAGTTCAGGAAGTTTATCTTCTATTGCTAGTTTTCTGAGAGTGTTTTTTCAGTTTTATCATGAATAGGTTTTAGATTTTGTTAATGCTTTTCTTGCCTCTAGTAATATGTTGTGATCTTTACTATGCTAATGTGATATATTAGATTGATTTTTTAAAAAAAATGTTTATTCACTTTTGGGAGAGAGAGTGGGGGAAAGGCAGAGATGGAGGAGAGAATCCCAAGCAGGCTTCATTGCATGAGCACAGAGCCTGATGCAGGGCTTGAACCCATAAACTGTAATTTTATGACCTGAACTGAAATAAAGTCAGATGCTTAACTGACTGAGCCACCCAAGCACCCCTAGATTTATTATTTTTTTAAATGCTGAACCATCCCTGCATACCTGGAATAAATCCAACTTTGGTTGTAGTGTATTTTTTTTAATACATTGTTGGATTCAGTTTGCTAATGTTTTGTGAAAGATTTTTCACATCGCTATTTCTGTGAGGTGTTTGTAGTTTCCTTTTCTCACAACTTTTTTTCTGGTTTGGGTATTAGCGTCATGCTGACCTCATAGAATGAGTTAGGCAGTATTTCCTTTGATTGTATATTCTGGAAAAAATTGTAGGTAATTGGTATTGTTTTCCCCTTAAATATTGGTAGAATTTACCAGTAAACCTATCGGGGATTGGTGCTTTCTGTTTTAGAGGGTGATTATTGAATCTACTTCTTTATAGACATATGCTTATTCAGATTGTCTATTTCTTTTTGTATAAGTGTTTATAGATTGTGGCTTTCAAAGAGTTGGTCCTTTTTTCCTCTTGTTACCAGATCTGTGGACGTAGTTGTTTGTAATACTCTCTTATTAATCTTATTATCTGTGGGAACAGTAGTGATCTCCCTTCTTTCATTTCTGATACTAGTAATTTGTGTCGTCTCTTTTGTTTTTCTTGGTTAGCTGCATAGGAGTTTATAAATGTTGACCTTTTCACAGAACCAGTTTTGGTTTTGTTGATTTTAGTCTACTGATTTTTCAGTTTTCAGTTTTATTTACTTTTGCTCTAGTTATCATAATTTCTTCTTATTTTAGATTTAATTTACTTTTTTTTTAGTTCACTAATGTGGAAAGGTAGATTAGTTTTAGGTACTTCTTTTCTAAATATATACATGCAGTAGTATAAATTTCCTTCTATGCACTGTTTCTACATCCTAGATATTTTGATAGCTTAACTTTTATTATTTAGTTCAACATGGTTTTATTTTTCTGTTGAGATTTCTCTTACCCATGTATTATTTAGAAGTGTGTTATTTAAACTATTTGGGGGTTTTCTAGCTTAGCTGTTACTGATTTAAAGTTTAATTCCATTGTAGTCTGAAAGCATATTTTGGATGATTTATATTTTATAATTGTTAGGTGTATTTTATGATACAGAATGTGGTCTGTCTCTGTGAATGTTTCATGTGCACCTGGGAAGAATGTGTATTTTGCTGTTGTTGGATGAAATATGCTATAAATGTTAATTATATCCATATAAATGGATGGGTGTTATTCAGTTCAACTATATCTTTATTGATTTTCTGCCTACTAGATCTGTCAATTGCTGATAGAGGGTTGTTGAAGTCTCCAACTATAATAGTAAATTTATGTATTTCTTCTCGCAGTTATGTTAGTTTTTGCCTCATGTATTTGATGCAATGTTGTTAAGTACATATACATTGAGGATTGTTAAGTCTTTTCGGAGAACTGACCCCTTTGTCATGATGTAATACCCTCCCCCCTTTCCCCCTCCTTTTTTTTTTTTTCTTTTATTTCCCTTCCTAGGAGACCTATCCAGAAAAATGTTCCTAAGGCTGATGTCCAAGAAATTACTGCCTTTGTTTTCCTGTAGGAGTTGTTTGGCTGTCCAGTTTTCCCAACACCCATTTATTAACAGGGATTCTTTTCCTCATTGTATATTCTTACTTTCCTTGTTGTAGAACAATTGACCGTATAAATGTGGGATTATTTCTGGGCTCTCTATCCTGTTTTATTAATCTGTGTGTTTATTTTTGTGCTGTACCATACTGTTTTGATTAATATTGCTTTGTAGTATACCTTGAAATCTGGGATTGTGATGCCTCCAGTTTTGTTCTTCTTTCTGAAGATTGTGTTGAATATTCAGTGTCTTTTGGAGATTCAGAAAAATTTTAGGATTATTTGTTCTAGTTCTATAAATACTATTCATGTTTTGAGAAGGATTGCCTTGAATCTGTAGATTGCTTTTTGTACTATGGACATTTTAAGAGTATAAGTTCTCCCAGCCCATAAGTATGGTATCTTTCCATTTATACAAAGAACTCCTAAAAATAGAGGGACAAAAGACCAAACATCCTACAGAAAAATAGGAAAAGGGCATGGATAACTCACAAAAAGCAAATATGAATATATGATAAACATATGAAAAAAAATCTTCAAACTCACTCATAATTGGAGAAATATAACTTAAAACAACACTACAATATTTCTCACATTTTAGAGGGAAAATTTTTTATTGATATTCTGTCAATGAGGCTGAAGGGAAACAGTTGTTGTCAAATGTTGCTAGTAGGAATTCAAACTGATTAAAATCCTCTGAAAGGAAATTTAGTAATACCTAACAAAACGATGTATTTATCTTTTGACCCAAAGTTCTACTCACAAGAACCTATAATGATGATGATATACCTCCCAAAATAGGAAAATACATACTTATGAGGCTATTTATTGCAACATTATATCTGTAATTGCAAAAGATTAGAAACTACCTGAATGTCAATACATTGGAAAATGATAGAATAAATTATTATATATCCCATATTCATTCCATAGAGTATTATGCCACTATCAAAATCATGATGAATATATTTGTGAACTTATTTGGAATTGTTTATAGTATATATTGTAACAGAAAATTAAAATGAATATAGGTTGCTATAATTAATGTAAGAGAAGAAGATAGGATAAAATATACTTGTGTTCTGTTCATCTGTGCAAAAGAAATACAGAGTGATAAATCACAATCTCAAAAGTTATCTCTAGGTGGGGGCACCTGGGTGGCTCAGTCGGTTAAGCGTCCTGCTTCGGCTCAGGTCATGATCTCACTGTTCGTGGGTTCGAGCCCCATGTCCGGCTCTGTGCTGACAGCTAGCTCACAGCCTGGAGCCTGCTTCAGATTCTGTGTCTCCCTCTCTCTCTAACCCTCCCCTGCTCACACTGTCTCTCTCTCTCAGAAATAAACATTAAAAAAAATTTAAAAAAAAAAAAAAGGTTATCTCTAGGTGGCGGGTAGAAGAAATAGGGCAATAAGAACAGAGTTGTAAGGATGAGGAGTAGATTATATATATTATATATATAGGTATATATATAATCATATCTATATATATGATTATATGTATTATATATATAGATAAGATTATATATATATAATTATATATATGTAAAATTTTTGGTATAGCTTTGGCTCTTAGAATCTGAGTAATGTTTTACATAACGAATAAAATAAATCATTGAAATCAACCAGGATTGTGGGAAGGGTTACCCAAATTAATACACATGGTAACAAATGAACCTAATTTTATCACAGATGAATAAAATACCATATTGAACAAGATGGGAACCAAAAGAACTGATCTAAGAAACTTTGGAAAAATGTATTTTGACTAGAATAAACAAATACTATATCCTGTTTATGAGGTATGCTTTTTCCAGAGGTATGGGTTAACAGTTCAGTAACTGCTTTAGGATTGAACAAATTACCAAATGAATTACAGATAGATAGGAAGAAACATGGCTCTCATTATCAGAGAAGGAAGTAACAAATAAGAAAAGGACAAGGCTAATGAATCTTTTAATAAATTAAAATCAGTTTTCAGTATGAACTTGTAGTTATCTTTATTGTTACATATATACCTAGCTTTATCTTTACACATACAGATAGATACAGAAATAACTATATATGTGTGCATATGCATGGGTCAGTATATATTATATACACATACATATATGTATAGCTTTTTACCACTGTTCACTGATAGGACCCTGGAGCAATGACCTCTCAGTAGTGGTGAGCACACCTAGTAACAGATCTTGGTTTTTAAATATCATTCCCCATTGAAAGGAACCATTATTTTTTGAAGAAGTTGTACATTTCAGGGCTGGGGTAGAAAACAATGCATATGATCCTGGAACTTCTTATGGTGGGATAGGAAGTAGTAAACAGAACACAAAAGCCAATGTGAAGGACTGTTGGAGTATAACTCCTAGATTAAATTAAATATCCATACTTATATATATAGATAACTGAAGAAATGAAGAAGAGGCAACTCTTCCTTAAGAGAATTCCAATTAATAAATGTGGAAGGAATGAAGGAAATATAACATCCCTATTAGACCAATATCGCAGTAATAACTTGCAGGTAAGATCCACAAAAGAATAGGCATAATCAGTAAGCCAAAGTTTAAGAAACTGGATGTTTACAGTCTCAAAATCTCAAGACTTTGATTATGGAGGAGAAAATAGGTTTCTCCAGAGTAACATTGCTAATAGATCATCACCTTAACCAAGTGATCAAGGTTAACAAAATCAGCAAAATGGCATGTACCAATATCATGTACCCCTCTTGTGATGCACTGAGAAGGACATAGTATTAGTTTTGTGGTGATCTTGTCAAAAATATTTAACATCAGTCGAATCTTGAAAAACATCAACAAGCCAAAATGGAAAGATATTCTATGAAATAAGAGCAGTTGTCATTAAAAATGTCAAGGTAAAAAAGACAAAGACTGTAGAATAGTCATTGTTTGGAGGTGCTAAAGAGACAATGCAATAGAAGATCCCATATTGAATACTAGAATAGGAAAAGACATTCAGAAAAAAAAAACTGTTGAAATTTTAATAAGGTCTATAGTTGAGTCAATAGTATTGTGCCAATGTTAATTTCCTGAATTTGAGAGTTGTATTATAGTTATATAAGTTAACATTAGGGGCAAGAGGGCATGAAGGATATATGAACTCTTTGTATTACTTTGGAAATTCTGTAAGTCTAAAATTATTTCAAAGTTAAAAATATTAAAAACCCAACAGTAACCATTTTTCCTCCCTTCTGTGGTTGTTTGACTCAGCCAGGCATTTTTTTTTTTTTTTTTCTTCATGACTGTAGTCAGAGGACTACTATGCTGGGATTTTTTGGAAGCTTGACTTAAATGCAGAGATAGGTGGGTCTCTCTTCTTCCTGTAGTCTCAAGGCTTTTCCAGTGACTTCCTCTCTCTCCACCAATGTCGCCTGTATTTCTTACATAATGGCTTCAGGCTCCAAGAATGCAAGAGCAGAAACAATAAAAGTATTCCTAATATCTAGGCTCAGAAACACCAAAACATCCCTTCCTCCATGTTCAATGTCAAAGTAGTCATAGGCCAGCCAAAACCAGTCATTGATGAATGGCTTTGATGAGAGAGTGGCTTGTGTATATAGGAGGGAAGGAGATTAAGTACTACTCCTGCCATGGCTTCTTTTGGGGTTCTCCTAGAGATCATTAGCAGGTGTCAGACTGTAGCTTATGAACCTTTGATTTAGCCTAACTGAGGATGGAGGGCAGTGCCAAGTGACTCATAAATGGAAAAAAAAATTCCAGACAGGCTCAACAGTGGTGTACAGAGTCCTCTGCATTTGAATTTCCTAAAATTTTCTTCTTTCTTTTTTATGGCTTTTAATACTTGAAACAACCACAGAAGGTCTCTAAAATCCAACTTTTGCTTTTTTGGCAGGATTGTACTTAAACCATTCTGAACAGATGGAGATCTACTGTGTTTTAAACATATGTGTGAAAGATGGTCATCCTGCATCACATATTCCAACGATTAACAGCTTTTAAATTTAAGAAGTGCTTTGTTTTGTTTTAGATTGAAACTTTTCTTCCATTTTGTTGGTCTCATTCTTGATGGAACAGTTGCTCACTTTCCTTTGTATAGTTGACCCTTTAACAATGTGCCAGTTAGGGACATTGATCCCCCTACACAGTCAAAAATAGATACATAACTTTTGATTCCCCCCAAACTTAACTACTAATATCCTCCTAGAAGCCTTACCGATAACATCAATAGTTGATTAACACATATTTTATGTTATATGTATTGTGTACTGTATTCTTACCATAAAGTAAGCTAGAGAAAAGAAAATCATAAAGAAGAGAAAATAATTTGCTCTTGTATTTTTCAAACAAGTTCATGTATATGTGGAACTGTGCAGTTCAAAACCCTGTTATTTAAGGGTCAGCTGTACTTCCAAAAAAACATATCTAATTTAGCATATATTGGACCTGCTGCAAATATATTTTTTTTCTCTTCTGAAAATAATAGTAACCACATATATAGCACCTTGTGTATCAGACACTGTTTAAAGGAATTTATAGTGATACTTACAATGACCAAATTAGGTATTAATAGTATTTATATTTGTAGATGAGGAAATTGAAAAATAGATTATGTAGCTTTCTCTTGGATGCCTTCTCATGTTGTTTGTTTTGAATTTGAGTTTTTTTTCCATTACACTTTGCTGGGCTTAGCATGACTGGTTTCTATTCCTGACTGAAATGTCTTCAAATTCTGTTTTTTAATTTTGTATCCTGCAACTTTACTGAATTCATTGATTAGATCTAGCAGTTCTTTGAGTCTTTAGGATTTATACATTAAAAAATCATGTCATCTGTAAATAAAGACAATTTTACTTCTTCCTTTCCAATTCTGATCTTGTCTGTTTCTTTACTTACCTGATAGTTCCAGCTATGACATCTAGTACTGTGTTGAATAGGAGTTGTGAGGGTGGGCACCATGGTCTTGTTCCTGATCTTAGAGGAAAATATGTTCAACCTTTCACTATTCAATATAATGTTAATTTGGGGCTTGTAACATATTGCCTTTTATTATGTTCAGATATGTTCATTCTATGCCTAATTTAAGAATTTTTATCATGAATGGGCATTGAATTTTGTCAGATTTTTTTCTGGATCTATTGAGATAATCATATGATTCTTTCATTCTGTTAATGTGATATATCACAGTGATTAACTTGTATAAGTTGAACCATCCTTGAATCCCTGTAATAAATCCTGTTCGATTATGGAAAATTATCTTTTTTTTTTTTTTTTTTAAAGTAAGCTCTCTACCCAGCATGGGGTTTGAGTTCACAACTCTGAGATCAAGAGTTTGCTTTACTGACTTAGCCAGCCAGATGTCCCACAAATGATCTTTTTAATGTGCTGCTGAATTCAGTTTGCTAGTACTTTATTGAGAATTTTTGCATTTATATTCATCAGGGATAGTGGTTTATAGTTTTCTAGTAGTGTTGGCGTCAAGATAAGTTAGCCTTAAAAAATGAGTTTGGAAATATTCCCTTGTGTTCAATTTTTTTAAAAAGTGTTTGAGGATAGTTAACTCTTTAAATGTTTGTTGAAATTCATTAGTGAAGCCATCTGGTCCTGGGTTTTACTTTGTTGTGGGATTTTTGATTACTGATTCAGTCTCTAACTAGTATTGTTTTATTCAGATTTTCTATTTCTTCCTGATTTAGTCTTGGTAAGTTCTATGTTTCTAACAATTATTCCATTTCTTCTAGATGCATAGTTATTCATAGTAGCCTCTTATTATCCTTTGAATTTCTGTGGTATCCATTGTAATGGCTTTCTTTCTATTTATAATTTTGCTGACTCAGGTCCTTGGTTAGTCTAGCTAAGAGTTTGTCAGTTTTATGTAACCTTTCAAACACCCAAATCTTAGTTTGGTTAACCTTTTCTATAGTTTTTCTGTTCTCTATTTCATTTATTTTTTATCTAATCTTTATTAATTCCTTTCTTCTGCTAATTTGGGGCTCTGTTTGTTCTAGTTAAAGTCTAGAGTTAGGTTGTTTGGGATTTTTTTTCTTATTTATTGCTGTGGACTTCCCTCTTATAGGTGCTTTTGCTGCGTCTCAGAAGTTGTGATATGTTAGATTTCCATTTTCAAAAAAATTGTTTCCTCTTTTAAAAAAATTATTTTAATGTTCATCTTTGAGAGAGAGAGAAAGAGGGAGGAAGAGAGGGGCAAAGAGAGATGGAGACAAAGAATCAGAAGCAGGCTCCAGGTTCTGAGCTGTCAGCACAGAGCCCATTGATCCATGAGATCCCATGAACAGAGAGATCATGACCTGAGCTGAAGTCAGATGCTCAACCCTCTGAGCCACTCAGGCACCCCTCTGTTTCCTCTTTAATTTCTTCTTTGATTTATTGATTGTTTAAGAGAGTGTTGTTTAACTTCCACACTTGTGAATTTTTTAGTTTTCCTTGTTTTTTTTCTAGTTTCATGCCATTGTGGTCAGAGATACTTGAAATGATTTTAGTCTTCTTGAATTTTGTATGATTAATTTGTGGTCTGAAATATGGTCTATCCTAGAAAATGTTCTATGTGTGCTTGAGAAGAATATGTATTCTGTTATTGGGTAGAATGTTTTGTCCATAGCTATTAGGTTCATTTGGCCTATAGTGTTGTTCAAAGTCCCTTTTTCCTTATGGATTCTCTGTCTGAGTGATTTATGCATTGTTGACAGTGGGGTATTAAAGTCCCTAATTATTGTATTACAGTTTATTTTCTTCTTGTAGCTCTGTTTTGCTTTATATGTTTAGGTACTCGAGTGTTGGTCACATAAATATTTACAATTTTTAGATCTTCTTGATGTATTGACACTTTTATCATTATATTATGACCTTCTTTGTCTCTTTTTACATTTTTAGCTTAAAAGTCCATTTTGTCTGATAGAAGTATAGCTATTTCTGCTTTTTTGGGTTACCATTTGCTTGAAATGTCTTTTTACATCCCTTCATTGTCAGTCTTGTGTGTCTTTAAGGCTAAAGTGATTCTCTTGTAGATGGCATATTGTGCTATTTTGTTTTTCTTAACCATTCAGTACTTCTGCCTTTTTTAAAGAGAATTTATTCCATTTACATTTTTTGTAATTATCAATAGGTAAGGAATTGCTGTTTTGTTAATTTTTTTGTAGATATGTTATTCCTTGTTTCTTATCTTATTGTCATGTGAGTGTGTGTGTGTGTGTGTGTGTGTGTGTGTGTTTTGATGTCTTTTGGTATCTGTATGCTTTGACATCCTTAGCATGTCCTTTTATGTAATTGCTGCAGAATTTTCCTTTGTTATTACCATAAGGCTTACATAAAATATCTTAAAGTTATTATACCCTACTGATAACAACTTAATTTTGATGGAATTAGTAAACTTTAACAATTAGATTCCTCTTCCTTCTTACATTTTAGGTTATTGCTGTTACAGTTTACATATTTTTTATGTTGTGTAACTAATACCAGATTATATTAGTTATGGTTACTTCTACTTTTTTTTAACTTCTAACTAGCGTTGTAAGTGAATTATGCATCACTATTACTATATTACACAATCAAACTATGACTATACATTTAGCATTACCTGTTAATGAGATTTACACTACCTTTTAATTAGCATTCTTTTATTTCTGCGTTAGAGTTCTACTTCAAAGAACTGCTGTTAACATTTCTTGTAAGGCAGGTCTCATGATAATGAATTGTGGATGCCACAGTATATAGGGCTGTTGAATGGCTGTGCAGCTTATTAGCATGCCTTGTGGTTAGGCTGATAGGCTGAAGGCTGGATTGAGTGATGAGCAGGACCATGAATTAGATTCCCTGCCTAGGTATAATGGGAGAAGCAGCCCTAAAGCTGGTAAAACTCTTTCTTGTTTTAACTCAAGCTGACTCACACCCCAAGTTCCCTGACTGAACAGAGCCACTGGCTTTGCTCTGCCAACTATCAGCTTTGCCTGCCAACCTCTGGCTCAAGTGCCACTATGCCATACAACCTCCAATAGTTGTTGCCCCAGGCCTTCTAGTCAGATGGAGCCAAAAGACACTCTCTCAATAGGTGGGATTATTTAGTAGCAACCTGAGAGAGATCTCCCTCTCTGCTCAAGCTATTCTCCATTTCCCAAACAGGTTCTAGTTGGGGGCCATCAGCTACCCTTAGCCTTGGCTATGAATCAATTACCTGGCCTGTATATTCCATGGGAATGCTCCATGCCTGGTACTGGCTTTACTCTGGGAGTAATCAGCTCTGCCTGCCTACCTTTCAGTTTGAGCACTACTAAGCCACACTGCTTCTAGGAGTTGTCTCCAGCCCTTCTGGTCAGATGGGGCTGGAAGACATTATTCTGCTTTCTGTCTCTACAAATCAAATTAGAAATTTAATGTCCTTTTTTTTTTTTTTTTTTTTTTTAAAGATTGTTACTGAGCATTACAGTATAGTTAAACAGCAGTCCTAGTGAGGGTTGGGGGGCGGGGAAGAAGATGCAGAATTGGCTGCTTATTATAACTGAATTCTTGCCATTTGAATCGGAACATATGACCCTCACAGGTTTAATGCAGAGAGCATGTTTTGGAAGACAAATTTCTGGTTCATTATGGAAATGTTTTTGGATACATTTCAGGTTTACTCTTGCTGATAGTCTATTTTGAGAGCATTGAGCTATTACTCCCAAACTAGCCTCTCTTGGTTAAACTGGAGTATATTATTCAGTAGTATGATAATACAACTGCTGAGGTTTTCATCTGCTTTTATTCTTTTGTTTCAGTTTTAAGAAATAAATATATTTAATATATAAGTATTATAAATTTATATTATACAAATATTAATATAAATATATAATATATACAGGTTATTAAAATTGCCTAAGGTATTGCTCAGGCTCTTGATTATCTCTTTTCAGTCTAGGAATAATTTGGAAACAATAAAGCTTCCATAGAAGAGTAAATGTTGAAATAATTAATGTTTCATTATTTCCCTTTGTTTATTGTCATTTTCTGTTTATGCTGGCTTGAAATCATACTGGCTTACATATGAATGCAGAGGTTAGTGGCAGAGTAGAAATGCCATTTTAATTTTCACTGCATTTTAAAGGAGTAAAAATGATAAATTGCTTGAGTATTAGTGATTATGTGTAGAAATTACAGTATAAATCAAGTGGCCAATGTTTGTGTTAAAATTATTTCATGTATGTACTGTAAAATAGACTAGTAATTTGGTATGGATATTGTGTTAATCATTTTTTGGCTTAGGTGAAACACATGTTTTCTATCTGAAAATTTATAGGCAAAGATTGTCTTTCTCTTTCTATGATTTTCATTAATTTATTTTCTAATTTGTTTTCTGCCATTTCTTGACTATGTGATTATTAAGGTAAAGAAAACAGTGAGGAAACTTTTTGTTAGGTTCTGATTACTTTGCTTTCTTCATATTTTTAAAAATTTGTGATATAATTGACCTATTCCAAAATTCACACTTTTAAAGTGTATATTTTAATAGTTTTTAGTATATTCACAATGTTGTGCAACTCTTACTACTGTAGAATTCCAAAACATTTGTATCACCTGAAAAGAACTCTTGTACCTTTTAACTATGCCTTCCCATTCTTCATTTCTTGGCTTTTAGCAACCACTACTCTGTCTTTCTCCATGCACTTGCTAATTCTGTACATTTCATGTAAATAAAATTCCATAACTTGTAGCCTTTCGTGTTTGACTTCTTTTACTTAGCGTAATGTTTTCAGGGTTCATCCACATTGTGGCATACTTTATCTGCACCCCCAGTTTTATTAAGATATAATTGACATGTAATGTTATATTTGTTTAAGGTATACAGCATAATGATTTGCTATGTATATGTACTGTGAAGGGATTACCACGATAAATTCAGTTAACATTTGTCACCACACAGTTATAATTTTTTTTTTTTACTTGTGAGAACTTTAAGATCTATTCTCTTGTACCTTTCAGGTGTGAAGTACAGTATTATTAACTACAGTCACCATGCATACATTTCATCCCCAGAACTTATATTATAACTGGAAGTTTGTACCTTTTGACTGTGTTTTACTCACTCCCCACTTCTTTTTATGGCCAAATAATATTCCACTGTATACATATACCAAAATTCCATTCATCAGGTGATGGACATTTTGGTTGTTTCCACTTTTTGGCTATTATGAATAATTCTTCTTTGACCATTTATGCGCA
Organism: Hyaena hyaena; assembly: GCF_003009895.1. Classification (NCBI taxonomy): domain Eukaryota; kingdom Metazoa; phylum Chordata; class Mammalia; order Carnivora; family Hyaenidae; genus Hyaena; species Hyaena hyaena. The sequence continues at coordinate 353,804 of NW_024081422.1, read as the reverse complement.
CATCTTTGTGCAAATATGTTTTTGACTCTCTTCATTCTGGAAGTGAAGTGGTACAACTTTATCAATATACTATAAACCAGTAAAATTTATGTGTTAAAAGGGTGAATTCTGTGGCATGTGAATTATAGCTCAATTTTTAAAATATGAAGAAAGGCAAAGAATCAGTATTTAGCAAAAAATTTCCTCATTTTTATTCTTTGGTATTAACATAGTCAAGAAATGATAGACTAACAAATTTATTAACGAAGCTAATTAACAGAAATTAGTGAAAGCAAAGAGAGCAATAGAATTGCTGGGTTGTATGTTAAGTCTGTGTTTAATGCCAAACTGTGTTCCACTGTACCCACAAAATTTTACATTCCCACCAGCAATGTATGAAGGTTCCACTTTTTCCACACCCTTGCCTACACTTATAATTTTGCATTTTTTAAAAAAATTAAACCCGTCCTAGTGTAGTGGTATCTCATTGTGGTTTTGAGTGGCATTTCCCAAATAACTGAGGATGATAATATTATTTTTATGTACTTGCAATTGCAATATCTTCTTTGGAGAAATGTCTATTCAAATTCTTCTTTTTTTTTTTTTCTTAAGAATGTCTTTAGAATATTCTTTTTTCAGGTCTGTTGAGATATAGTTGAGAAATAAGCTGTTGGGCTATCACAATTTTAAGTGTTTATTCATGGATGAATAGATAAAGAAAATGTGTTATATACTATATATGTAATGAGATAAAATATAAATATATATATGATAAATGGGATAAAATATAATTTATGTATGTATATAAATATATAAAAAATGTGTATATATAGGAGTGTATATATGTGTGCGTGTGTGTGTGTGTGTGTGTATGGAATATTATTCAGATTAAAAAAAAGAAGGAATTCTACCATTTGTGACCACATGGATTAACACTGAAGGGATTGTGTTAAATAAAATGAGCCAGAGAGAGGAAGATAAATACTGCATAATATCACTTATATGTAGAATGTAAAAAAGAAATCAAACTCCTAGAAACAGAAAGTGAAATGGAGGTTGCCATTGGTGGCTAGTGGGTAGAGGAATTTGGAAGAATCTGGTAAATAGTTTAAATTTTCAGTTATAAGATGAATATGATCTGAAGATCTAAAGTATAATTGGTGATTGTAGTTGCCAATACTGTATTGTATAATCAAATTTTCTAACAGTAGAATTTAAAAGTTCACACACACAGATAATCATGTGAGGTGATGGGTGTGTTAACTAACTCAATGTATACATATATCAAATCATCTTGTAAAATTCAGGTCTTTTGCCCATTTTTAAAATGTTTATTTAATTTTGAGAGACAGAGAGAGACTGAGTGTGAGCAGGAGAGGGTTAGAAGGAGAGGGAGACACAGAATCTGAAGCAGGCTCCAGGCTTTGGGCTGTCAGCACAAAGCCAGATGTGGGCTTGAACTCACAAACTGCAAGATCATGACCTGAGCCGAAGTCAGATGCTTAACCGACTGAGGCACCCAGGTGCCCCTTTGCCTATTTTTAAATATTTTATTTTATTTCACTTATTTTATTTTTTGCTGTTAAGTTGTGGGAGTTCCTTGTATATTTTGAATGTTAACCCCTTATCAGATATATATCTGCTTTGCAAAATTTTCTCTCATTTCATGAAAAGGTTGACTTTTCATTTTGTTGGTGATTTTCTGTGCAAAATCTTTTGAGAGTATCGTTTGTTTTGGCTGTTGTTCAGTATTTTTTTTTTGCATCTCACTAGAGTGTCCAATCTATGATTGTAGGTATCTTATGTATCTATATACACAGTGTTTGGAACTGCATCTAATGCATAGATGTTATACATGTTCAATAATGACTTGTTGAGTGAATTGAATGCATTATTGTGCAAGTATGGGACATAGCATTTTACCTCCTTTACTTTATGATGGAGACTTCTTGAATCATAGCTTAGTTAGAAATCACAAACCATTAATTAAGAAGTATTTCTTAATTGGAAATAGAATTGGAAAAAAGTATTCCATTCTCTGAAAGTTTTACGTATCTGAACCACTCTCAGATGTTAAAATACACTCCTTTCATATTCTCAGAGGGGTTCTGTTTAATGAGGGAGTGGCTCATTTCTCCCCAGTCTATTCTTGGGAATAAAGTCAAACCTAATCCCAAAGGAATGGTATAATTGGTTGCTGTGCTTCTGCTGTTGGGTGAAACATTAATGTAATTATGGATGTGATGAACAATTAAATTCAAGCAGTATTTATTGAATGTCTATGGTCTAGAAGATGCTGCTAGATGCTGAGGATAGAAATATTGATAATATGTGCTTAAAGCAAATATGTGTGTGCGTGTATACACACACAAACATACATACACACAAATACACATATATAATGAAATGCAGGTATGTTTCTTTAATTTGTAAAATTATGAAAATAAAAAGTTAAATTAAAACAATATAAAATAAAAAGCTCTGCAGCATAATAATTCAAAGGATCGATTTTAAAGTCAGATCTCTGTGTTCAAATTCCAACTCCGCTGCTTGCTATCTCTAGGGACTCGGGAGAACTGGCATTTTAAGCTTCCAAAGCCTTTTTTTGTAAATGATGATAATATTGCTTACCTCATAGGGCTTTTGTGAAGATTTAATGCCAAAATGTATATAAAACTCCTTGTCCCCTATATAGTAAATGTACATTATACTATAACATAAACATATTAGGGTTTTGAATCTGTAATCGTGTTTTTCAGAATTGTTTTCCTAACTGCCTGACTTAGCTGACTTGCTATTGGAGTATCTCCTACCTCACTGGCAAGCTCAGCACACAGTGACACCCTGTGCTTTTACCAGCCATTCTCCCCCAGGGTATATAGCTCTATTCCTGATCTTTGTGATGTCCATCCTAGTGGGGCTTGCTAGCTATCTTCTGACAGATACTTTCAATGATCGCTGCTTTTCTCAATTTCCACAGAGGTTTTTAACAGATTATTTATAATCCACATCTTCTTAGGTTGTATGAAGGAATAAAGTAAGCATGATATGAAAACACTCCTAAGAAAAGTAGATATATATAAAATTAGTCTTCACTCAGATTAACATAACACAACTTCTTACCTTGCCTATCCTATCAAATTTTTGCCATTCTCCTCATGATTAATAGATGTGTTAAATGTGTCTGTGCTTTTAAACTATTTCAGACCTTAAAAATTATAATACATATTAAATAGAAAACAGAAATTTTTTAGAAAAATAGAGATTTCATGAAGTTGGTTTAAGTGATACTAGAGAATTTATTGAATCACATGTAAAGTCACCGATAAAGGGGCATTTGGCAGTTTACAACTGAAACAGAAAATTGGCAAAGATTATGATATAATGCTTTAATAGAACTAGTATAGCAAAAGAATAAGATCTTTTGAAAAACTGATGAAGACTTGGAATTATTTTTATGATACTTATTACTGTATTTTAAGTGTTAAGTATGAGTTGACAGATATTCTATCATACTATCATGAAGTAATTTTAGAAAACCAACAAAAATTTATACCTGGCTTATTCTTTGATTTAAAAATTATCGCAGTCACAATTATAACTAAATTTTGTTAAGTGTAACATAACAACAGCTTACTTTTATATTTTTCCAAATTCATTTTTTAGATGAAATCCTTGCTGTAAGTGGATTCAAGTGAACTTTGTAGGGATTGATAGTCTCTTAAATGTTTAAAAATTTTAAAAATTTATTTAGGTTCAAATTAATTAACATACAGTGGTAGTATTGGTTTCAGGAGTAGAACCCAATGATTCATCACTGACATATAACATCCAGTTCTCATCTTAAGAAGTGCCCTCTGTAATGCCCATCAGTCTCCCACCTGTCTCCCCACCAGCAATGCTCAGTTTCTTCTCTATATTTGAGTCTCTTATGGTTTGCCCCATCTCTGTTTCTGTCTTAATTTTTCCTTTATTTCCCCTACGTTCATCAGTTTGTTTCTTAAATTTTACAAATGAGTGAAATCATATAATATTTGTCTTTCTCTGACTTATTACACTTAGCATAATATACTCTAGTTCCATCCATGTTATTGCAAATGGCAAGATTTCATTCTTTTTGATCACTGAGTAGTATTCCATTGCTTATATATACCACATCTTCTTAATCCATTCACCAATTGATGGACATTTGGGTTCTTTCTATAATTAGTCTATTGTTGATAGCACTACTATAAACATTGGGCTGGATGTGCCCTTCGAATCAGCAGTTTCATATCCTTTGGATAAATACATAGTAGTGCTATTGCTGGGATAATTCTGCTTTTAATTTTTTGAGAAACCTTCATACTGTTTTTCAGAGTGGCTGCACCAATATGCATTCCCACTAGCAGGGCAAACGTGTTCTCCTTTCTCCACATCCTTGCCAATATCTGTTTCCTGAGTTGTTAATTTTAGCCATTCTAACAGGTCTGAGGTGGTATCTCATCATGGTTTTGATTTGTATTTCTCTGTTGAGTGATGTTGAACATCTTTTCATGTGTCGTGTCTTCAACTAATATTTGACAAGGTAGACAAGAATACTCAATGAGAAAAGAGTTTTTTTAAAAAAATAGTGCTGGAATAATTGGATATTCACACACAAATGAATGGCACTGGACCCATATCTTATACCACTCACAAAAATTAACTCAATATGGATTAATAACTAAAATTTAAGACCTGAAACCATGAAATTCCTAGAAGGAAACATACTAATAAAGTTTCTTGATATGGGTCTTTGTAACGATTTTTAGGTATGACACTTAAAGCACAAGCAACAAAATAAAAAATAAGTAAGTGACTATATCAAACTAAAAAAACTTCTGCATAGCATAAGAAACCATCAACAAAGTGAAAAGACAACCGACAGAATGGGGAATATATTTGCAAATCATATATAATAAGAGGTTAACATAAAAAATACATAACACAGCTCAAAAGCAAAGCAAAAACAAAACAAAAACAAATAACACTCAAAAATTGGCAAAGAAGCTGAATAGACATTTTTCCAAATGTGATAAATGAAAGGCAAATAGGTCTATGAAAAGATTCTCATCATTAAGGAAATGTATATTAAAATTACAATGAGATATCACCTCATGCCTGTTAGAATTGCCTTCATCAAAAAGAAAAGAGATAAAAATGTTGGCCCAAATGTGGAGAAAAGGTAACCATTGTGTACTATTTGTGGAATAGTAAATTGGCATAGCTTTTATGGAAAATAGTATGGAGGAGTCTCAAAAAATTAAAAATAGAACTACCATATATGATCTAGCAATTCTATTTCTGATGATATATCCAAAGGAAATGAAAACACTAACAGAAAAAGATATCCATGCCCCCATATTCTTAGCAGCATTATTTAGAATATCCAAGACATGAAAATAACATAAGTGTTTATGTTCACATTGTTCACATGTGAATATTATTGAACCAGAAAAAATTAGGAAATCCTACCATTAGCAGCAACCTGGATGGACCTTGAAGACATTATGCTAAGTGAAATAACTCCCATGAAAAATGACAAATACTGTATAAGCTTATTTATATGTGGAATCTAAAACAAATAAACAAACAACAAAATAAAAAACATCATATAAATAAAGATCTAACCTTTGGTTACCAGAGGCAGGGGGAGGAAGGAATTGGAGTAAGGTGGTCAAAAAGTGTAAACTTCCAAGTATCAGGTAAATAAGTACTAGGAATGTAATGTACAACATGATGACTACAGCAAGCACTGTGGAGATAGGATAAATAGGAAAGTTGCTAAGAAAATCTTAAGAATTGTTAAAAAAAAAATTTCTATTCATGTCTTCTGCCCATTTCTTCACTGGATTATTTGTTTTTTGGGTGTTGAGTTTGTAAGTTCTTTATAGGTTTTGATTACAAACCTTTATCCGATATGTCTTCTCCGATTCTATAGTTGCCTTTCAGTTTTGTTGATTGTATCCTTCACTGTGTAGAAACTTTCTATCTTAGTGAGGTTTAAATAGTTCATGTTTTGTTTTCCTTGCCTCTGGAGACATGTCTAGTAAGAAGTTGCCATGGCTGAGGTCAAAGAGGTTGCTGCCTCTTTTCTTCTGTAGAATTTTGAGGGTTTCCTTACTCAAATGTAGGTCTTTTATCCATTTTGAATTTATTTTTGTGTATGATGTAAGAAAGTGGTCCTGGTTTATTCTTTTTTTTTTATTTAAATGTTTTTATTTATTTCTGAGAGAGAGAAAGCATGAGCAGGGGAGGGTCAGAGAGAGCGAGGGAGACAGAATCTGAAGCAGGCTCCAGGCTCTGAGCTAGCTGTCAGCACAGAGCCCGACACGGGGCTTGAACCCACAAACAGTGAGATCATGACCTGAGCTGAAGTCAGACCCTTAGCCAACTGAGCCACCCAGGTGCCCTGGTCCTGGTTTATTCTTCTGCATGTCACTGTTGAGTTTTCTCAGCACCATTTCCTGGAGAGACGGTCTTTTTTTCCCCATCTTTCTTTTTTCCTTCTTTCTTGCTTTGTCAAAAATTAGTTGGCCATATATTTGTGGTTCTATTTCTGAGTTCTCTATGCTATTCCATTGATCTGTGTGTCTGTTTTTATGCCAATACCATACTGTCTTGATGATTACAGCTTTGCAATACAGCATGTTGGTTTTCTTTTTCAATTACTTTGGCTATTTGTGGTGTTTTTGTTTTTGTTTTTGTTTTTGGTTCATACAAATGTTAGAATTGTTTGGTCTACTTTGTGAAGAATGCTGGTGTTACTTTGATAGGGATTGCATTGAATGTGTAGATTGCTTTAGGTAGTAGCAACATTTTAACAATATTCTTCTAATCCAAGAGCATGTAATGTTTTTCCATTTCTTTTTGTTTTCAATTTCTTTCATAAACTTTCTGTAGTGTTTAGTGCAAAGATATTTTACCTCTTTGGATAGGTTTATTCCTGGATATCTTATGGTTTTTGGTGCAGTTGTAATTTTAAAAGGGATCGATTCCTTGATTTCTCTTTTTGCTGCTTCAGTATTGGTACATAGAAATGCAAGCAATTTCTGTACATTGATTTTATACCCTGCAGTCTTGCTGAATTTATGTGTCAGTTCTAGGAGCTTCCTGGTGGAGTCTTGGGTTTTCCACATAGAATATTGTATCATCTGTGAAGAGTGAAAGTTTGATTTCTTCCCTGCTAATTTAGGGGCCTTTTCTTTCATTCTTTCTTTTTTAATGTTTGTTTATTTTTGAGAGAGAAAGCATGAGTGGGGGAGGGGCAGAGAGAGAAGGGAAAAAGGATCCAAAGTGGTCTCTGTGCTGACAGCAGGAAGCTGATATGGGGCTCAAACTCACGAACCATTAGATTATGACTTGAGTTGAAGTCAGATGCTCAACGGACTGAGTCACGCAGATGCTCTGGTGATGCCTTTTATTTCTTTTTGTTGTCTGATTGCTGAGGCTAGAATTTTGAGTACTATGTTGAACAACAGCAGTGAGAGTGGACATTCTTGTCATTTTCCTGATCTTAGAGGGAAAGCTTTCTGTTTTTCCCCATTAAGGATGGATGTTAGCTATGGGTATTTCTTATTTGGCCTTTAGTATATTGAGGTATGTTCCTTCTATCCCTACTTTTTGAGGGTTTTAATTAAGAAAGCATACTGTATTTTGTCAAATGCTTTTTCTTCATCTGTTGACAGGATCATATGGTTCTTCCTCCTTTTTTTATTAATGTGGTGTATCAAGTTGATTGATTTGTGAATATTGAACCAGCCCTGCAGCCTAGGAATAAATCCCACTTGATCATGGTGAATAGTTCCTTTATTCTACTGTTGAAGTTTACCTGGTGTAAGTATGGCTACCCTAGCTTTCTTTTGATATCCATTAGCATGACAGATGGTTCTTCATCCCCTCACTTTGAATCTGCAGTTGTCTTTAGGTCTAAAATGAGTCTCTTGGAGGCAGCATATAGATAGATCTTTTTTTTTAAATCCATTTTGATGCCCTATGTCTTTTTTTAATGTTTATTTTGAAAGAGACAGCATGAGCAGAAGAGGGGCAGAGAGAGAGAGAGAGAGAGAGAGAGAATCCCAGCAGTCTCTGCACTGTCAGTGTAGATCCCTACGTATGAGAATCTCACAACCCGTGAGGTCATTACTGAACTGAAATCCAGAGTCAGATGCTTAAACAGCTGAACTCAGACAACCCCCTATGTCTTTTGATTGGAGTATTTAGTCCGTTTGCATTCAGAGTGATTAATGAAAGATATTAATTTAATGCCATTGTGTTACCTGTATGGTTGGTGTTTCTTTTTTTTTTTTTTTTTTTTTTTTTTAGAGTATACAGTTGGTTTTATTTTATTTTGCTTTATGAATGACCTGAAAATCTTTTTCTTTTAATGTGTGAATTAAGCACATTTATATTTATTGGTATTACCAATACGATTGGTGTCAACTGTTTCATTTTTTTTTTTTTTTTTACAAATAGTTTATTGTCAAATTAGTTTCTACATAACACTCAGTGCTCATCCCCAAAGTGCCCTCCTTCATGCCCATCCCCCCCTCCCCCCCACATCCATCAGTCCTCAGTTTTTGTCAGCATTCAAGAGTCTCTCATGGTTTGCCTCTCTCCCTTTCCCCCACCATTTCCGCCCTTCTTCTCCCCCTTGGTCCTCCGTCAAGTTCCTCCTAATCCTCCTATACGTGCAAACATATTGTATTTGTCCTTCTCTGCCTGACTTATTTCGCTCAGCATAACACCCTCAAGGTCCATCCATGTTGCTACACAGACACTTCTCCAAAGAGGACACCCAGATGGCCAACAGACACATGAAACGATGCTCAGCATCCCTCCTCATCAGGGAAATACAAATCAAAACCACACTGAGATACCATCTCACGCCAGTCAGAGTGGCTAAAATGAGCAAATCAGAGAACTCTAGATGCTGGCGAGGATGTGGAGAAACGGGCACCCTCCTGCACTGTTGGTGGGAATGTAAACTGGTACAGCCCCTCTGGAAAACAGTGTGGAGGTTCCTCAGGAAACTAACAATAGAACTCCCTTATGACCCAGCAATAGCACTGCTAGGAATTTACCCAAGGGATACAGAAATGCTGAGGCATAGGAGCACATGTACCCCAATGTTCATAGCAGCACTCTCCACAATAGCTAAAACATGGAAAGAGCCTAAGTGTCCATCAACAGACGAATGGATCAAGAAGATGTGGTTTATCTATACCATGGAATACTACATGGCAATGAGAAACAATGAAATCTGGCCATGTGTAGCAACATGGTGTTTCTGTTGCTGTTCTCTGGCCTTTGTATTCTGTTGCTTTGGTGTTTTTTTGTTTACTTGTTATTTTTTTTAACCTCCACTCAGAGAATCTGTAGGGACCAGGTGGTCTTAAAGCATTCACTCTGTACCACCTGTTCTTTGTTTCCCTGTGCTCTTTCCCACCTTTGGGACACTTTATTTAGGTTTTCTGAAACTGAGGGCTACTTAATGCAAATACCAGTGATCTATTCTCCATATCCTATGAACTGGCCTTCAACTGGTTTGTACCCATATTGTGATATACAGGTTTTAGGAGGTTCAGATCCAGATATACAGGTTTTAGGAGGTTCAGATCCAGACTTTGGTACTTAGCACTAAGCTCATATGGTGGCAATTAACCAAATTGGATAGCTCATCCTATGGAGTAAGATTGAAAGGTAGAATAAAGCCAGATTATGAAAGACTTGATTAGTCTAAATGAAATTAACTTTATTTTACAGGTTAATATTTCTCAAATTGTGATGCATAGGCAACTTGCATCAATATCACTGGTGGTATATGTTAAAAACTCTAGTTTTTGCTCCCCATCAGAATTAGTGGAGCCAACTCTGGGAATATACATTTAAAAAATATCTTTATGTGATTCTTAAATGCACTATTGTTTGAGAGTAAACACAAGTAACTTGAAGAATTTTTCCATGCATTTTTCTTCTTTAGTTTTAGGTGCTTACAGTGATATACTAGGAAACCTTTGATACAGTCAAAGAACTTTGTAGTAATGTCTTATTTACCTATAATTATAGTTTGATTAATTGTTTCAGGTATCATTTCTAAGCTTGCTATAAAGACAAATGAATATGTTTAATATGTTAACTCTGTATATAAAGTAATTTAAAATAGCATGCATTTGATATTTTCTGATAAAAATAACTTTTCTTCGAAAGTGTTATCTAAATCTTCAGTTTCTTCCCGTGGAGACCCCTGCTGTTAGGCAACATTGAAATAACAACATTGTTTTCACCCATTAAAATACCACTGCAAGATATTGTGAATCGGCTCATTTGCCTTACATTTTTTTTTTTTTAACAAATAAGGCAGTGTTTTGAGTTATGCCAGATGTACAAATGAGAGATTTGAGTGCACTTGTAGAATTTAAATTGAAATGCTAATGAGATTCTGACAGGCAGAAAAAACAACACAGCCTACATTTTCATCTGTTTTATTAAAGTCATTATTTAACTGGAAAAACACATTATTTAGAGCTATTTATTTATGTGGCATTTGTAATTCAGCTCTTAAATTTTATCCAATTAAAGTGCTTCTCATTCCATTTCACTTAATGTGGTAGATTGTTTTGGGCATTCATCTTTTGCTCTGTTTCATTCAGTTGTAGAGTGGCAGTAACTCAATTGAATGAATGCATCTCTCTCTCTTTTCTTGCTAATGCTTACATGGGCTGTTTCATGCTGTGGTGCTACATTGATGTCTTTATTTTTTATTTGCAGTAATTCCATTGAAATTTCATGGTCAATTATCACAAGATTGTTTATGGTTATTTCATGCTTTGGTTATTTCAGATGAATTCCTAAATTGTGAAAGTAAGGAAAATAATAATGTTAAACAAAACCAAACTTTTGAGAAGATATGATCTTAGAGATAATTGAATATAGAACACTAAACCTTAAGTATCCCACAATATCCAATGCCTTATGAAAAATATTGCTAATGTTTTACACTGTTGATTAATATCTACTTGCATATTTAAAAAAATTCCCCATATTTTAAACCAAGACTTCTGTGAATTTTGAGATTTATTCAAATATCTTATAATTTGAACATTGACTTAAAGCCATTTTTTAGATTTCTTTTATGTTTGTCTACTTAATTCTCAGATAAAGTAAAATTAGGGTATTTGTGATTGTGGAGGTTTAAAATTTCATGTACACACATTTAGAGGAAGTACATAATGAGTACATTTAGAGGAAGAAGTACTAGTGCAGAATTTCAAGGGATAGCGTGAGGCTGGATGAGGTCAAGCTCATGTTGGAATGCAGTCATTATGGGAGGGTCTAGAAGACAATGTGCTTCCTTGAGGCAACTGGTATGAAGGGAGTGAAACATCTGAGTCCAGAAATGTAAGGATGTCATCACAAATGTCAAATCTTCTTTTGAATGCATTTTGCAACAGGTTTGGGGATTCTTACGGTTATAAGAATGCTTCAGTTATTTCAAATTGCCTGATGATGCTTTTATGAAAATCTGTGGTAAAACAAACTCTATTAGCATAAAAACCATTCTAGTTAATGTTCAATGAATAAAGTCTCTATATTAACTGGAAATTGAATCAGTGGCTGTCGGTTTCCAGACATTTACATAAAGATCCTCTCAAGGGTGCTCCATTAAGCAGCATTAGGAGATTTCATACATAGAACTGTTTCTTTATATCTGGAACTTTGTAAGAGGGGGACTCCTGATGTGGCAGAAAGGAAGGTGAACTGAGAGTCTAAAACAGTTCTAGTTTGGACTCGAGCACACACTAGCTTTATAAGTGTAGATACGCCACTTCTTTGGCTCAATTCTTCACTTGCAAAACAAAGATGTTGGTGGTGACCTCTAAGAGCACTAGTAGCTCTATAAATCTATGATTTTGTGTTTCTTTTTTTCCCCATCACTCCCCTGCCCCCTGACCTCAGTCACTGTTTTATTTACATAGCTGTATTTCTAATTATGTTCTTTGGTTTACTCTCAATAAGCCAGAGCACATAACATTTAAATGATAGGCTAGGTTTATCATCTCTGCATTCCTTCTCAACATGGTGTACAGAATTATTTTTAAAGACATTATATTTGGGCTGAATGTCCTAATTAGAATTCAGGATACCTATAGAAAATAGCTTTTGTAGGTGCAGCTAACTTTTGATTATTTATGCTAATATGAGATAATGTCTAACTGAAATTTCAGTTTATGAAGTCTTCACTTCTCATTTTATCTTCACATTTTTCTGTGTTTGTAAGGAGTGTTTGAAAGAGGTTTATTAAGAGTATTAGTTAAGTTTTATCTTCAGCCTGAACAGAAAACTACCTTTAGCATCCTTATGTAGCTTTATTTTTACCCATTGCCTTACTTTAATGAAGGAGAAAAAGGATTCATTACTAAGCCATAGGAATTAACCTCATTTTATCCATGTTTCCCCCTCTCTTCAGTGTCACATTATACTCCTACCTCTACCATCCTCATCTAAGTTTACATATCTGTGCATATTATTTCATATACATGCCCCAGTTTTTGTGCCTCCATACCTTTATTCATGTTCTACTTATTTTATTTTATTTTTTTATTCTTGTTGCCCTCACATACACTTTGGGTAAATTCTACCCATCTTGTAAAGCCTAGTCTTCCAATCCTTGATATTTTTCCTGAGCATTTGAAACTTATTGTCTAAAAGATTGATTCCAGATTCTGGTGCTACAATTTGATAACTCGGTGATCCTGAGAAAGGTACCATAGTCAATCTGATCCTCAGTCTACTCATCTGCAAAATATGAACAGTATCTCAGGATTGTTTTCAATTTTAAATGGTATATAATTCTGATACTTCATAAATGCTTAAGCATTAATATCATATATCAATGATAACAATAGACAAAAATCCTGGCATCATAGAACTTATATTCTGGTGGGGATAAACAGGAAATAAATAAAAAACAAATCACATGGTAGGAGAAATGGAAGGGTAGAGAATGCAGAAAATGAAGGAAGAGTGAGGTTTCAATTTTATTTTTTTAAGTTTTGTTTATTTTGAGAGAGAGAGAACACACATACATGAGAGAAAAAGGAAGAGAGAGAGAGAGAGAGAGAGAAAGAGGAATCCCAAGCAGACTCTGTGCTGTCAGCCTTGAGCTCAATGCAGGACTCGAACTCACGAACAATAAGTTTATGACCTGAGCTGAAATCAAGAGTCATATGCCCAACTGACTGAGCCACCCAGGCACCCCAAGATTTCAGCTTTAAATAGGATAGTTTGGGGGCGCCTGGGTGGCTCAGTCAGTTAAGCATTGGACTTCGGCTCAGGTCATGATCTCACAGTTGGTGGGTTCGAGCCTGCATCAGACTCTGTGCTGACAGCTAGCTCAGAGCCTGGAGCCTGCTTCAGATTCTGTGTCTCCCTCTCTCTCTCTGACCCTCCCCTGCTCACGCTGTCTCTCTCTTTCTCTCTCTCTCTCTCTCAGAAATAAATGAAAAAAAAAAAAAAAGGATAGTTTGTGGATAGTTTGTAAAGGGCTTGCTGAGAATATGGCATTTGAACAGGGACAGAAAAGAACCTGGGGGTATTTGAAGAAAGTCCATTCCAGGCAGGAAATACAAGTGCAAATTCTCTGATACGAATGTGTTAATGGCATGTTCCAAGAACAGCAAATAGGTCAATTGGCTATTTCAGAGTGAAATGAGGGCAGAGAGAACAAGGCCAGATCACACAGGGCCTTTTAGATCAATTTCCATAAGGACTTTGTCTCTAAATGAGATGGGGAATCATTGGAAGATTTTGAGGCAATGAGTCATGTGATCTTTTTTTTTTTTTTTTTTTTGATGTCTGGCTTCTGTACAGTTTGAGGGGAGAAGTAAAAGCAGATATTGAGGAGCGCCTGTTGAATAGTACAAAGTCATGCAAGTGTCTGACCTGTAGTAGACATTCTGTAATTGTTAATTCTTCCCCCCTTACTTACCTGTACTGATATCCACAGCTAGAAGTTATCTCTTATTCAGAATTCTCTGTTGGGACAACATCAGTTTTTTAAGTAAGAGTTATTTGTTTTTCTTATTTCTTCTGCTAGCCTAAATATTTCTTGAGGAAAATTTCTTGCCTCAGTTTTATTTATATTTATATATACCATAGAGTCTAGTATAAGACATTGTACACAATTATTAAAAAATGTTAGACTAAATAAACTTGTGACTATGTCCTTATGATTTTAGGAAAAACTTATCACAGAATGTATTGCTGACACAGTGTCAAAAGAGAAGTTGGTGAGAATGAGGAATATATGGTAAACTCTGGAGTTTTGTGTAGGTATAAGGTAGAAGTATGCCTCATACATGTCAGTCTAATGTGGGGTATGTACAAAAAACAGAGCAATAAATACCTTGGCTCATGTCTTGGGAGAGCGTTACATGAATAGCAGGTTGAAAGTATGTTTGGCATCTGCTAAACAATAGCACCTGAGAAGAAATCATTAGCTTGTGTGGAGAGCAGGGAAGTAACAGCTCAGGAAACACATGGTTGGCCTATCTTAGGATATATTAGCAAGAATAGTGATTTATTTTCAGTGAGTAGGACAGATGTGGGAGGAGACATGATACTGCCATGTGAGAGGTGTCAGAACAGGTCTAGCTAGGCATGCTGTCCAGGGCCTTTGGCCATCTTCATTTGTGATCATGCTTTGGGGTCTGAGTTTGTATAGTGGGGTGATGAACAGATTAAAGATGCAGGCAAAGGAGTCTCCTCATAGGAGGCACTTGGAAGTAGACAGGCTGCTGGCTGATCTCTGGGGTATCTTTAGGGGTATCTCTGGGTTATCTGGGCTGATCTGGGGTATATAGCAAGTTTCTAGCCTTCACAGGAGTTTGAGGTAGATTTGACATATTACTAGACTGGGAGTTTAGGATTGTATCCTTTAGGATTCTTGGTTCTGCAGGTGGTTGAATACTCAAAGTTGCTGAAACAAAAATGGTCCTTGTTGGCTCTTGTACTGAAAAATCCATATGGAGTTTTTGCCAAACACACTTGATCTAGCTGCTTAAATGATGTCACTGAGGACCTGGCTATTTTGCAGTTCTCTGTACTCTGCTTTTCCCAGGTCATCCTTATCTGCAGTGTTCTCCTGGTTCCTTCAATTTGAGGCATTTTAAATACCATTGCCTTAATACAGTCCTGTCTGGTAGAAGAAAGCTTGTTTTTCTTGGCTAGCTTATATCGTTAAGTCCAATTGGACTTAAGTCATGCGTCTGTCTCTTGCCATTATTTGTAGTGAGCTCGGGTTATATTGGTAAGCATAGGCCTGAGCCTCATGCTCTATCCTCAGAGCCAGGGATGGAGTAAGTTTACCCCCAAACATATGGGCATTATGGGATGACAGTATATTTCTGAAATGAAAGTTAGACTGCTTTTTTAGTAAGCAATCTATGGGGTGGGGTGTGAATTCAGACCCATCAAACCTTCAGATGTCTACTACAAGAAGTATCTTGTCAGGGCTCTAGAAGGAAACACAGTTCAGTTAAGATAGTTTAAATGAAGAGATTTTAAGGTAGGGACTACTTACTAAGGGTAGGATTAAGGGTACAAGCAGTGGCTGATGTGGCTCCCTTTTATTGCCATCAGCAGGAATGTACTTCCACTCCTTGGACTGAGGGATCAAGGTGAGGAGATAGCGTTACTAGAGCTAAGTAGGAGTCTGGAGGAGAAGCTAGAACTGTAGTTGTGGAGGAATGCAGTCAGAGATAGAACATTGAAGTAAAGAGGGAATAGAGAAGAAATATCCTCACTTTTTTCTCCTTTCATCCTCTGTTCTGCTGATAGCACTCATTGACTCAGCTGCAAGCCAGACAGCAAAGGAGCCTGTGTGATGCAGTCCTTAAGGGTCAGTCTTCTGGAACACATAGCTGGGTGAAATATTGATCTTAGTAGGAGTTAAATGGAGAATAACCAGCACAGAAAATAAGTCAGAACCTCAGTTCATTACTGTTTGGAAGGAGAGAAAATTGGGAGTAGAAATTTAGGGTCTGGAAATTCATTATCAGAAAAAGCTCCAAGTGAAATGGGGCTGATCTTCCTTGTAGAGTATAATGAGAGAGTTCAGTGACTATGAAAAGGGGACTGAGCCCCAGGTCAGTAGAGACTTGGTTCCAAGCCCTCCTCTGGTTGGGGAATGGGTACGTATTTACTCTTCTTATTCGACATCATAATTTGCCTGGGAACTGGGGTGTGGCTGCTCCTGAAAGACCTTGAACTCAGAAGTTCTGTTGGTTGGTAAATAGCTTAGGAGAGGGACAGAACAAATGACACATTGTTGCTTATCAAAGAAGAAACCATGACTATAACATGCAGCTGCCCTGATTCTTGATGTTTTGTTTATATTGTTGTCCTGTCCAGATTGGGATTGCTTCTTGCCTAAACTTTACTTGAAAACTCTTTGCAGAGTTCAGTGAAGTAGTTGACTAAGTGAAATGAAGAAGGGTGGCCCTACCAGTCTTAATCTAGAGGCCATTCTGTGGGCTAGATGGTAATTGCTGTCACCAACTGCTGTGATAGATACCTAAATGAAACTGTGGCAAGGGGTAAAAAAAAAAAAAAACAGCCTAGATTACAGGGGAAAGCACAAATTGTGGCTGGCAACAAGATGGTGGACAGAAGCAGCACAGCACCAACTCCACTGAAGGAGAAGACAAGTAACAAACTTCCTTAGTTAGCTGGGGCTGAGACAAGCATGCTTGATGCAAAATTGGGAACTCGGGGAGGACTGACTGAGCAATAAAACTCTTGGCTGAACCTAAATGATTTCAAACCAGTACAAGCATGGAACTGTTTAGTAGTGGAAAAGAAAGCTTGGTTTGATGTCTAGAGAGAATTACATGATGTTAAAAATAAAAAAGGCCGTTATTTATTACATAATCTGGCAGTGAAAACATATCAGCAAGCTTGAGACAGTTTTTATTTGGATTATTAGATCTACACTCTTCAGGTGAGAGAATATTATGAAGTCCAACCCGCTTATCAACCCTTGTGTAATGAGAGCAGAAAGGTGAATGAAAATATATCCAGTCTATAATGAAAGAGAAATGTAATAGAAACAGATTATTTCCCACTTTGTGGAGTTGAACCTAAATTTAACTTGAATGCTTTTGAAAAGGAGCTTTTTATTCATCCTTTTAAAAATGAGGGATTTGCCTATTAATGGGAAATATGCATTTTATTAAGATGAGCATTCTTTTGGACTAGGTGGGGGTGTGAGGAGAGGAAACTAGTTGGAAAAAGAGATATAAAAAGAAAAAAGCTGTCAAAAACTGTTAAAAATAGAAGGATAGCACTGCAAACCCCACTGCCATCTGCCCAGGAAACACTTCTCTTTGCCTTGTTTTTCCTTGCATTTCCGTTAGCCATTCTCTGCCTAGGTGCTTGGAAGGCTCCTCCTCTCCTCTTCCCTAGCCAACTCTTCCTTGTCCTTCAGGATGCTAGGCACATTTTGGCTCCTACACTTTCTAACACCCTCCTTACTCCCACGCCATATTGACGTGATTTTCTGATATGTCTTTTTCAGTACCATGTCAGCCATTGAGGGAATGAGCCAATGAAACAACAGGTATTTATATAGCCAGAATGAATAGCTCTAGTAAAAAAGGGAGAACATAGAAGAAGTATCCTCATGCATATTTCAGTATGAAGGAGGCATGATGAGGGCAGAGATCTAGCTGCAAGTAGAGGCTTATATACTTTTGGGACCATTGCTGTCTTTTGTTTTTTCACCTATTTTTGGTGTCTCTTCCCCTTTCTCTTTAGAGTGGCTTCCTATATTCAGAAGATACGGTTTCTGACAGCTCCATATTTATATAATAAACCTTTGTTACTTTAGATAAAGATTCTGACTTGACTTTCTTGCTCCCAAAATACTTGGTTCCCAAGAAATGTCCTAATTTGGGACAGTTGTGCCCTCCCCATGTTCAGTAGTCTGGTGCTGTCATTATAATCAGGTGTATGTGTGTGTGTGGGGGGGTAGTTCTTACAGCCAGATAGCATTGTATATGCTATAGAGTCAACATATTAATCTACTATGGAATAATTAACATTTTGAGGACCCTGCTTGCTAATACATAGAGCTAATTCTAGGCCATGCATATTTATGGAAGGGAATAATAATGAAGACAAT
Organism: Hyaena hyaena; assembly: GCF_003009895.1. NCBI lineage: Eukaryota > Metazoa > Chordata > Mammalia > Carnivora > Hyaenidae > Hyaena > Hyaena hyaena. The sequence continues at coordinate 335,620 of NW_024081422.1, read as the reverse complement.
TGCTCTCAACAGCTATATAAACTGTTTTGGTGTTTGAAATAATATTATTCTTATTGGAGATTTCCCTTCTTATGCTTTCTGTTGGCTAGCATTAAGATGCATTCTTTGCATTTTTAAGCATAGACCGACAGGAACATCAAAGTGGGAAAGGCAGTCTGGATAATGAAAAAAGTTGGTTAGGGAGCAAAAATATGATGTGGTTAACTGGTAAGGCAAAGATGTTGCTGACTAACTAAAATACTTTTAGTCTTCCAAAAGGTATTACTAAGATCTTGCAAGTGAATTTTTAAATGCTACTTTCAACTGAAATTTTTCTTACCAGCTTGTTCTATGACTATCGGTGGATGGCTGACATTAAGGTAAAAGGAACTGGCATGTTTATCATTTATACTAGATGAGTAGGTGACCATAAGGCTAGACAGCCATTTATTTGTTTATTTATTTGTTGAGAGAGAGAGCAAGAGTGAGCGAGCATGAACAGGAGAGGGGCAGAGGGAGGGAGAGAATTCCAAGCAGGCTCTGCACTTGCAGCATGGAGCCTGATGGGGTTCCAACTCAGAAGCCATGAGGTCATGACCTGAGTCGGTATCAGGAGTTGGACACTTAACTGACTGAGCCACCCAAGCACCTCTAGACAGCCTTTTAAAAACGTCATGTATACAACATTTTAATTAGTGTTCATATGGTAGCTTATATTCATTGAAGGCTTATGCTAGATGTTAGTCAAATGGGTGTGATTTTAGAAGTGACACATTTAAAAATTACTAAAAAGGGAGATAGGAAAAATGAGCTTAAACCTTTTTCCCTTTTATATGTCATAGGATGAGGAATGGTGAGTGCTGATCCCTAGCCATAGGTCCAATATTCTGACTACTTTGTAACCCCTCTTTTGGGTGCTGGGTGTGTGTGAGTGTGTGTGTATGTGTGTGTGTGTGTGTGTGTGGTGAGGAAGGAGGAGTGTACTCTGTGATTGAGTTATTAAAGAGGAGACCTCTGGTGATTTGATATTGAATGAATTTATTGACCTGTCCCCTTCAGATACAAATTCTACAGGACCAACCAAAGAGTTATGATACAGGGTGGATTACATGACCAAACATTGCCTCTAATTTGAATCTATGAGCCACTGAAGCCAGATATTAAGTTGATGGACCAATCGTGAATTAGGACCCAATTCATTATATCTTTAATAACCACTGGGTTTCTTTAATTCAGTTGGAAACTTGATCTTACCACTTTCAGAGTCTAAAACTCTGGTTATCCATCAAATGAATAGAAAACATTAAAAGAAAAGGACCTTTTTTTCTACTCTGTGTTAATGAATTTAGCTCATCAATCTTTGTCCATAAGTTTTATATAGTCTCTGGGTGGACTACATGTTATTTCTATTTCTGGTTTGGCAGGAGAAAGGAGTCAATCTCTCATATTCCCTCTCTCTCTCTCTCTCTCTCTCTCTCTCTCTCTCTCTGTTTTTCCCCTACTTCTCTTCTTTCCTTAAAACATACCTGTGAGAATTCATGAAGCCAAGTGCACTTTATATATTACCTTTGTAAATGACCTAAATAAGGTATTTTTCTGCAGTGACAGGAATGCTGACCTCAGATTTAATTGCTTTTATTTATACATCTTGAAACTAAAAGGGGTTTCTTTTGTATCATTACAATACAACTTGGGTTTCTTTATTTTCTTTTTCTTTCTTGCTTTCTCTCTTTAGTAAAAAACAATAGCAATTTTTGACCTTTGTTAGTGAAACTTATCTTCAGTCAGAAAGTAACTTTGAAAATTAGTTACCATAAATAGAATACAAACAGCTTTTTGCTCCCATCAAATAGATGGCTCTCATCAGGAACTATTGATTCCAGCCTGTTAATATTGCAAATCTAACTAAAATAGACATTATCTGTGCTGTATGTGGGTGAGTGACAAGGGTTCTGCGCTTAGAGCTTTTGCTGGAAAACTTGGAGGCCAGCCAATTGGGAGTGCTATAATAGTCTTTTAAGAAGTTGGAATCAGCAAAAAGTGTTTCAGGGAGAAAAGCTTTCAGTTTAGACAGTTGCATAGTTAACAATTCTTACCTCCAGAGAACTAATAATTAGCTCTAATCAATTATACCAAATTCTAGCTTTATACTAGAGAGCTTGCATAGCTTAAATGCACAGTAAAGTTAATTTATGCTACCCAGTTCCCTAGAATATTGTTTGTTTTTTGTGTTTTCACTGTTGACATTTTGTCAACATGTTCCCTTTGCTGGCTGGCCAATATGTACCATCTTAATGTCTTACTTTTTCACCTGACATTCAAGTGTAAGCCTTTTCCATGTTGTTAATTTTGAATGACAGAGTATCTTTTATAGTGCTAATTATGTACCAGACTATGTACTTATTTTACATACATTCATTTAGTCCTTACCATTCTATGAGATATTATCCTCATTTTGAAATAAAAAATAAAAATAGATGCAGAGAAGGTAAGTGGACTGTTGAAGATCCCCATACTAGCACATGGCAGTAAACAGAATTTGCTATTGCTTACTTAGCCATTTTCTTTGTATCTACCCAGTCTTAGATATTAGGTAGTTTCTTATAAATTTAATACTGTAAATATCACAAGAGAAAACATAACTAAGAAGATGGTTTCCTACATTGTAAGGGTTTTTTTCCTTAATATAGTTTCCCAAAAACAGCATTACTGGATCAAAGTTTAAAACTTTTTAAGGCTATTGATATGCATTACCTTCATACATTTCCTAATGGTTGAATTCATTTCTGTAATAATTTGTGTGCACAGTTCAGTAAATCATTGCCATTTTCATACTATATTTTAATATTTTGGTTAATTTGACAGCCAAATAGGTATTTTTCCCAAATAGGTATGTTTAATTTGCTTGTTTCTTTGTATTTTAATTTCATCTTTTGTGAATTATTCATGTTCCTTTGCTTGTTTTTCTCTTAAAGTTCTAGCCATATTCTTATGTCTTTGCATAATTTTTTTTAGAAAAGATGTTAACCTTTGTTATATTTGTTGAAAGTACTTTTTCCAGCCATTGGCTTTTTATTTTTGGATATTTCTTTTTATGTATAAAGGGTATTTTTGTATTTGTGGGTGTGGGTGCTATCCTTTTTTTAAAAATGTTCATTTATTTATTTTTTTAAAAATAATTTTTTAATGTTTATTTTTGAGAGAGAGAGAGACAGAGCATGAGTGGGGGAAGGCAGAGAGAGAGAGGGAGACACAAAATCTGAAGCAGGCTCCAGTCTCTGAGCCATAATCACGGAGATGAACATGGGGCTTGAACTCATGAACCATGAGATCATGACCTGAGCCAAAGTCGGATGCTTAATCGACTGTGCTACCCAGGTGCCCCCATGTTTGTTTATTTTTGAGAGAGAGAGAGAGAGAGATGTGGAGGGGCAGAAAGAGGGAGACACAGAATCCAGGCTCTGCGCTGTCAGCACAGAGCCCATCATGGAGCTTGAACTCCTGAAATATGGGATCATGACCTGAGCTGAAGTCAGACGCTTTACTGACTGAACCACCCAGATGCCCCTGAAAAGTCTTCCATTTCTAAGATAAATGTTAAATTATCTTTTTTAATGGATTTTTTGTTTATGTTTAATTTTTAATCTATTTAGAATTTGTTGTGTCATAGTATGAGCTATGTGTAAGAATTTCAAGGTGGTAGAAAAATAACTAATTTGAGTTTTACTCTTCTCCTTCAGTGAATTGACTATTATTTGGAAGAAAAGCCTTAGATAATCCATAAAATACACAATCAACTTCTTAAATATAGTTTTAAAGATTTCCTCTTTGCAAAGTAGAAATTGAGAATTGAATTGAGAATATAATTAAGCACATCACCTTGCATATTTTTCAATATTGTACTTAAATGTTTGTAATATTTTTGTCTTGGTTTTTGAATGGGACTGAGGTTTGCACAGAGTTGTGACACTGAGGCTTTTATTTCCAGGAAGCATCTTTATTTGTTCCAGCATAGGCTCAGTGAGTTTGTACTTGAAAAACTGAGCCCTGAGTACTGCAGGGTGTAGCCTTTTATACAGTTTCTACTTCTTCTTCTTTTTTTTTTTAAATATTTTTATTTATTTCTAGGAGAGAGAGAGACAGCGTGAGCAGGGGAGGGTCAGAGAGAGAGGGAGACAGACTCTGAAATAGGCTCCAGGCTCTGAGCTGGCAGTCAGCACAGAGCCCGATGCAGGGCTCGAACCCACAAACCGCGAGATCATGACCTAAGCGAAAGCCGGACGCTCAACCGACTAAGCCACCCAGGCGCCCCTGCAGTTTCTACTTCTTTGTCTTGGTAACATGGTAACCAAGGCATACATGGTAACATGCAGACATACAGTCTGATGGGGTGGTCTATGTTACAGAGTTGTGAGGAGTATCCCATGTGCACACATAGCCAGGTTGCTTTCCTTTGTCTTGAGGTTTTCACCACATTTCTTAGGGAGGGCCTCCACCACATTCCCCCCTTTGGTGCTCAGAACCCCCTATTTTGGGTCATAGAGCATCATCTTGGCTTAGAGGTTTTTATTTCCATAACATCATCACATGCATGGCCATTTTCCTTTACACTGTTGCCTCAGTGAGGCTAGAGAAAAGTCATATAACCAGGGCAACTAGGCAAGGTAGGATTAAGTAGGCTCCCAAAATTAAGAGGATAATTCTCATGAGGGTTTTGAATCCCCCAAGAGATGAAAACAGTCCTCTAAATGACTTCCTGGAGTCCCAACCTTTCCAGGTCTGGACTGGGACATGAGCAACCTTTCTCATTTGATCTGTGATCTCTTCTATAACTTTTTCTTGATCATCTATCTGTAGGAAGCAGTTAAACTTTCCACATACTCCTCCGTCAGAAGCAAGCAGGTAATCTAAGGCCAAGTGATTTTGATAGATACATTGAGCATTTTGGTTTACAGCTTGGCTAGTAAGTTAATAGCTCTGGCAGTTTCATTAGTTTTAATTTCTACAACTTCTTGTAGTCTGATTATGTGGTTTAGCATGTAAATGGGAGTATGGTAGCCCCAAGACACATACTTTGCCCAGGTGGCAGGGCCATAATATTGGATTATTTTTGGGAGGCCATTCATCAGCTTTCCAATTGTCAATTTGTAGGGCATGTTGTTTTCTTTGAGTCTCCCTGTCCCCATACACTTGGACATCCAAATGGCAAGTGGACTTCCAAATGTCAAGTGGGGGCAGGAAGAGAGATGGATGAATAGTTTCCAGCACACATGACCCCGCCCAGCCTGAGTGAAGTACTGTATAGCTGTCCTTACACATATCCAGTATAGTTCATCTGGGGCCCACTATTCAGTGGCTGTGTCAACAGTGTCCCAGGCTTTTCAGAGATGAGAAAAATTAGGCAGGGGGTGGGGATCTGGCTCAAAGTGATCTTGGGATCCCCAACATTGGGTTTCCTGGGTAGTTCTAAAATATTTGGACTAGGCATGTTAAGCTTCCAACAGAAACTTTCTTCCCCACTGGGCAAAGCAGTTTTTCCAATAATTGAGATTTTGAGGAGCACACCCTGGTGGTAGGATTCCTCCATTGTAAGATTCGTGGGGATCTAATTCTTTAGCCTTCCATGGTCATTGATCCCCCATGTTGGCCCTGCATACATATCAAGAGGAGATCTTTAGGGTCTGGGCTATAGTTTTCTGCTAAGGCAGGGAGTAGGTTTCTTGCTGTGGTGGAGACGGGGAGGGCTGCTTTCCATTTCCTCATATGGAATGAAAGGCTTTGTGAGTTGAGGCTCAGAGTGACACAGCAACCCTTTTGAAATAAAACCTGGTTCCTGGGTCAGTGCCTCACCCGTCTATATATATATATAATATTATATTATTATATATATATGGGGTGAGCATCTGTGATCACATACGTAGGTAATCACTCCATAACCCAGTGGTTTAAGGTGGTTAGTGTAGAGCCCAGGGCTCGCAACTGTTGCCTTAGGGTTAGATTGCCTATCCCATTTAGGTCCCCCACTTATGCCCTTGATAATGGGGAGAGAGTGCCCATAAAGAATTTTATAAGGATAGAATGCTCTTTGCTTAGTGGGGCTCTACCTGATTTTTTAAAATACTTTATTTATTTTTGAGAGAGAGATAGAGACCGCATGAGCAGGGGAGGGTCAGAGAGAGAGGGAGAAACAGAATCTGAAACAGGCTCCAGGCTCTGAGCTAGTTGTCAGCACAGAGCCCGATGCGGGGCTCAAACCCACAAACCGTGAGATCATGACCTGAGCTGAAGTCGGATGCCTAACCGACTGAGCCACCCAGGCACCCAGGCTATACCTGATTCTTAACAAGACTATCAGCAACACCTGGTCCCAGTGTAGGTGGGTTTCCTAACCTAATTTACTTAATTGCAGTTTCAGGGTTCAGTTCATTTGTTCCATCTTACCAGAGCTCTGGGGTTGGTATGCTGTGTATAACTTCCAGGTGATTTTTAACCCCTTTGCCACCAGCTGCACCATCTCTGCCATGAACTCTGCCCCTTTATCTGATCCCATAGTGATAGGGATCCCAAATTGAGGAATGATTTCTTTTAGAAGGAGTTGGACCACTTCTTGTGCCTTTTTTTGTGCGCGTAGGGAAGGCTTCCACCAAGTCTGAGAAAGTGCATACAAAGACCAACAGATATCTAGAGCCTCAGACCCTGGGAGGCTCAGTGAAGTCCACCATTATATTTTCAAAGGGACTCCTCTGACACTGCACCCCAGGAGTGGGTTATTCCGGGCACATGTGTCACATTGCTTGCATACTGCTCAGGCTATGCTAGAGGGTAAAGGAATGTAGAAATGTCAGCTCAACATAGTCTTGAGAGCTATCCAGCCAGTATGGGTTTTCTGATGGAACTGCTTGACAAAAACTGGAGCCAGGGACTCAAGAATTGCTACTCAGCCATCTTCAAATTTCTACCATCCATCTGGGAGGTAGCTTCCATTTTCAGTCTTAAGCCAGACACTATTCATGTTGTGAGTAATTAGGGTCCCATTCTGCCAGTGGACTAGGGAACAGTGCAGTGGTTAAAACCACTGATTGTGCTATTCTTTTGAGACTGTAAGCTTTGCCTCTTGGTCTACCTTATGGTTTCCCCCATGCGTCCATGGTATCTCCGTTTGATGTCCCTGACAATGCATGATTGCCACTTTTTTAAGGGCCCACACAGCATCTAAGAGTTCGAGGATTTTCTTACCATACTTTGTTTTTTCTCCTGAGTTTCGTAGACCTTTTTTTTTTTTTTTTTAAATATATAAAGCTCCATGTATGTGAAGGGTGGTGAAGGCATACTTAGAGTCTGTGTGTATACTAACAGGTATCCCTGCAGCCAGTTGGAGGGCGTGGGTTAGCACCATGAGCTCTGCTTTCTGTGCTAAAGTCCCCTTTCTCAGGGGTTTGGCCTCAATGATAGAATTTAGGGTCACCACAGAGTAACCTGCAAGGTGCTCTCCCTTTTGCACAAAACTTCTACCATCAGTGAAGTACTCAGCGTTGGGGTCCTTGAAGGGCTGTCTGGTCGGCTGGAGAATACCTCATCCATGTCTTAAATGCAGTCATAATCTGGCTGGCCTGGCCTAACAGGCAGTAGGGTTGTGAGCTGTAGGGTCTGTAATACTTCTAGGTGAATGTGCCTGTTTCCACATTGCATTCCCTGATATCTGACCATCCTGGCATTGGCTAGCCAGTAATGTCCCTTACATATCATTAATGTCAGTACTGAATGTGGCTCTTGGATGGTCAGTTCTTGTCCCATAGTTAACTTGTCAGCCTCAGACACTTAGAGGACCATAGCAGGATGGCCACATGGGCAACAGAGTCAAGTGGCTCGGAGAGAGATGTCACTGGGCAATGCCATGACCCCAGCACCTGGGTTAGGACTCCCACCACAATGCCAGTGTGCTTGTGGGCACACAGAAATAAAGGCTTGGTCATGTCTGAGAGCCCCAAACCAGGCAAATTAGTGAGGACTCACTTTATTTCCTTAAAGTTCTCCTGTTGTACCAGTTCCCACATCAGAGGGGGTCCTGCTTTCCCCACTTTGTAGCTTCATAAAGGGTTTTTGCCAGGACTGAAAGGTTAGGTATTCAGATTCTACAGAAACCTGGGGCCCTAAGAAACTCCTGAACCTAGCATCAGGTTGATGGGACTAGAATAGAAAAAATGGCCTGTTTTCTTTCTGGGCTAAGTTGACACTGCCTCTGGGACAGGTGGAAGCCAAGATATTGGTTTCTCTTGCTAGATTTGGGCCTTTTCCCTTGAACTTGTAGCCAGTTTTCCATAGATGGGTAAGGAGCTGCTGAGTCCTTTCCATGAAATCCTCCTGGGACCTTCTGAGAACTTCTGGCCAGCAGGAAGTCATCTATGTACTGAAGCGGCACACAGCCATACTGATCTGCTGGTAAGGCTTTTAAGTCATAGGCTAATGCAGTGCCGATAATGGTTGGTGAGTTTTTGAACCCCTGAGGCAATCTGGTGCAGGTCAACTGGCCCTTGCCACTATTTTTAGGATTCTCCCACTGGAAGGCGAAAATCGATTGGCTCGGGGGGTGGCTAGGTAGTTTCAGAAGAAGGCATATTTGAGGTGCAAGCAGGTAAAGAAGGTGGCTTTGGCAGTGATGAGCCCCTGAAGTGTATAGAGGTTTGGGACCACTGGGTGTATGGTGATGGTGGCCTGGTTTATTGCTCACAGATCCTGAATTGGGTGATAGTCCTCCATGCTGGGCTTTTTTTTTTTTTTTAATTGTTTTTAAAATATGATTTATTGTCAAGTTGGTTAACATACAGTGTGTAAAGTGTGCTCTTGGTTTTGGGGGTAGCTTCCTGTGGTTCATCGCTTATATACAACACCCAGTGCTCATCCCAACAAGTGCTCTCCTCAGTGCCCATCATCCATTTTCCCCTCACCCCCAGACCTCCATCAACCCTGAGATTGTTTTCTGTATTTCAGAGTCTCCTATGGTTCGCTTCCCTCCCTCTGTGTTTGTAACTATTTTTTCCCCTTCCCTTTCCCTATGGTCTTCTGTTAAGTTTCTCAAGATCCACATATGAGTGAAAATATATGAAATCTGTCTTTCTCTGACCTACTTATTTCACTGAGCATAATACCTTCCAGTTCCATCCACATTGCTGCAAGTGGAATGATTTAATTCTTTCTCATTGCCAAGTAGTATTCCATTGTATATATAAACCACATCTTCTTTATCCCTTCATCAGTTGTTGGACATTTAGGCTCTTTCCATAATTTGGCTGTTGTTGAAAGTGATGCTCTGAACATTGGGGTACATTTGCCCCTATGAATCAGCACTCCTGTATCATTTGTGTAAATTCCTAGCAGTGCTATTGCTGGGTGATAGGGTAGTTCTATTTTTATTTTTTTGAGGAACCTCCACACTGTTTTCCAGAGAAGCTGGACCAGTTTGCATTCCCACCAACAGTGCAAGAGGATTCCCTTTTCTCTATATCCTTACCAGCATCTGTTGTTTCCTGAGTTGTTAATTTTAGCCACTCTGACCAGTGTGAGGTGGTATCTCAGTGTGGTTTTGACTTGTATTTCCCTGATGAGGAGGGAAACAATGCTGAGCATTGTTTCATGTGCCTGTTTGCTATCTGGATGTCTTCTTTGGAAAAGTGTCTATTCATGTCTTCTGCTCATTTCTTGATTGGATTATTTGGTTTTTTGGGTGTTAAGCTTTATAAGTGCTTTATAGATTTTGGATGCTAACCCTAAAGGGTTATGTGATTTATCTGATATGTGATTTGCAATATTTTTTCCCATTCTGTTGATTGCCTTTTAGTTTTGTTGATTGTTTCCTTTGAAGTACAGAAACTTTTTATCTTGATGAGGTCCCAGTAGTTCATTTTTGCTTTTAATTCCCTTGCCTTTGGAGATGTATCGAGCAAGAAATTACCATGGCTGAGGGCAGAGGGGTTGTTGCTTGCCTTCTCCTCTAGGGTTTTGATGGTTTCCTGCCTCACACTTAGGTCTTTCATTCATTTTGAGTTTATTTTTGTGTATGGTGTAAGAAAGTGATCTAGTTTCATTCTTCTGCATGTTGCTGTCCAGTTCTCCCAGCACCATCTGTTAAAGAGGCTGTCTTTTTTCCATTGGATACTCTTTCCTGCTTTGTCAAAGATTAGTTGGCCATACATTTGTGGGTCCAATTCTGGGTACTTTATTCCATTGGTCTATGTGTCTGTTTTTGTACCAATACCATACTCTCTTGATGATTACAGCTTTGTAGTAGAGGATATATTCTGAGATTGTGATGCCTCCGCTAAATCTTTCTCAATATTACTTAGGCTATTCAGGGTCTTTTGTGGTTCCATACAAATTTTAGGATTATTTATTCTAGCTTTGAGAAGAATGCTGGTGTAATTTTGATTGAGATTGCATTGAATGTGTAGATTGCTTTGGGTTGTAATGATATTTTAACAATATTCTTCCAATCCATGAGCATGGAATGTTTTTCCTTTGTGTCTTCTTCACTTTCCTTCATAAGTTTTTTATAGTTTTCGACATACAGATCTTTTATATCTTTGGTTAGGTTTACTCGTAGGTATTTTATGGTTCTTGGTGCAGTTGTAAATGGGATCAATTTCTTGATTTCTGTTGCTTCATTATTGGGTGACCTGGGATTTTGGACAGGTAAGAGGAGTGTGTTCCAAGATGACTGGCATGGCTAGAGGACGCCATTCTCTAAAAGCCTCTCCAGGTACTTCTGGATCTTGATCTATGCCTTGTGAGGGATGAAGTGTTGGCTCTGGTGGGTGGACTCTGCCCCAGGCTTCAGCTCCACAACCACGAGGGATATGTTTTGTGCTAGTCCTGGTGGGTTGTCTTCAGCCCACACCCTAGGGATCCTAAAGGGAAGCTCAGGCACCAGTTGTGGTTCTTGCTTGAGAATGTAGAGGTGCCACTCTTCTCCTTGGGGAATCATGAGAGTCATAATATTTGCTTCAAGCTTTTGTAGGGTGAGCACAGCTTATCTGTGGGAGTTGAAAGTTATCTAGACCTGCACGTTTCCGAACAGGTCCCAGCTCTTTATTTTTTTTTATTTATTTTTTTTAATGTTTTATTTTTTTTAATTTTTATTTATTTATTTATTTATTTTTACAAATAGTTTATTGTCAAATTAGTTTCCACATAACACTCAGTGCTCATCCCCACAAGTGCCCTCCTCCATGCCCATCCCTCCTCCCCCCCACATCCATCAGTCCTCAGTTTTTGTCAGGATTCAGAGTCTCTCATGGTTTGCCTCTCTCCCTTTCCCCCACCATTTCCCACCTTCTTCTCCCCCTTGTTCCTCCGTCAAGTTCCTGCATCTTCTAGCATTCTTCCCTCATGCTGCCTGGTGAAGGTTGACAGACACCTTAGTTGCTATTTCCAGCAACTGACTGGTATTCATGCTGGTGAAACCTTCTAGCTTTTGCCAGATGTCCCCTTGGGCCTGACTTGCAAAAGCTACATGTTAAAGAGTGCCTCTGGATTAAAGGGAATGTAGAGACAAAATGCCTTACATGGTCTCTCATAGAACTGGTTTGGGCTCTCCTAGGGTCCCTGTAGCACTGTTGATATTTTATCATATTTGTGGCATTTACACCCCCACCCCCACCCTGGCTTCCCTCATGCCATTTAGAAGAGCTTCTTGATATTGTTTGGTTCTTGCAAACTCTCCATCTACACTTGAGTCATTTGGGTCCCATTGGGAGTCCTCCCCAGGGAAGTGAGCCTGAGCATAAGCCTTGGTGTCCAGTGTCCCAGCCAGGGCATTCTCCTCTAACCATTTCAGGGATGCCTGGGTTATTTGGCGACCCTCCTCTGTATGGAAGACGGCCAAGAGATGTTGGCAGCAGTCAGTCCAGATAGGTTTATTTATGGATTTGAATTAGGGACATTAGTACAATCATAGCCTGGGACTTTTCTATATAGGTGGGAGTATGGTGCTTCCAGTTTAGGAAGTCTGTAGTGGTAAAGGGTTGGTACACAAAAACATGCTGGCCTCCTCAGATCTGGCCTTCCTGATCATAATAGATGGGTCTCCTAGTTTCCCTCAGTAGCATCTGTAGGACTCCCTGGTGTTGCTGTGGGGAGGGACTGCTTCCACTGGTCTGGTCTTATAGTTGCCTTCCATGAGAAGTATATGGGGTTAGGACCAGTGGCCTGGGTAAGCCAGTAACATGCAGAGAGGCCGGTAGTGCTAGACATGGCAAAACTTCGGGACTAGGGGCAGGCTTCAGTGGGCTTTTGGCAGCTGGGTGACTGGAGGGGCAGGTGGCAGTGAAGGGTACAGTGGATATATGGCCTTGGGTTTTCCTCAGGCTTTCCTGACAGTATGACTTTTTCAGTTTTGGGTTGGCATTTGGAGGAATCTTTACCTGAGCCATTATAACTTTATAGTCCTCTTCAATACAGACTTGTAGCCAAGGTAGCAAGGATAGGACCAGGTCTTGCCAACAGTCAATGTAAGGAAATTGGTCAGGGTGACTTGGATCCCCCACAACGACCCTGAATGCTCAGCTAACTAGTTCCTTATCAAGTTAACCCTCAGAGGGTCAACCCACCTCAAATGATGGCCAATCAATTTCACAGAATGTCTGGAGCTTTCCAGGAGTTAATTTTACACCATAATCTCCTGAATATCCCCATTTGGAAATTCTTCAACATGTACTCTAGGTGAGTTGGTTTAGTCTGCTTTCCACCCATTTCCTTCCCCTAAGGAACAGCTTTCATGCACAAGAGAGGAAAATGTGGGAAGAGTGGGACTAATTTGGAGAGGATGCACATTCCTGCTACCATTTCCAGCTGTTCTCCTCTCAGAGACATTTCAGCTGCCTCTTAGCATTAGCGGGTTCACTATCAATCTCTGACCTGGATCAGATTCCCAAGGAAATCTGATGCTGCCTTAAGCCATATGAGCTCATCACAGAATCCCAGATTGGGACTCAGCAGTAACTTTAGCCACTTGGTCAGGTCAGAACTTTTCTGATTTCCATCTCATTCACACACAGTCACACAGTGATTCCAACCCACTTCCCAGCTCACAGTACCTTGGAGTTGCAGTTTTGTTCTTTTTTGCCTTAGGGGCAGGTCTACCAAAATGAACCTGGGTTCTTACCAGTCTGAAGGGCAGTGTTCTTTGAGCTGGTTTCTAGGCCTCACTGGGTGTGTTTGTACATCTGGAGTCCTTGCCCTGGCATGCCAGGAGGGGCTAGTCTCCTTTGGATTAAGTGGTCCACTGATGCCAGGTGAGGTCACCTCTCACAGTGCCCCGAGGTTCACACCTGGCAACAAGAAAAGTAAAACACCATCTCTGCCTCCCTGATCCGAGCCCCCAAGAAATAAAACAAGATCAGAGTTTGCACAGAATGTCATTACACTGAGGCTTTTCTTTCTAGGAAGCAACTTTATCCATGCTAGTATGGGTTCAGTGGGTTCATACCTGAAAAAGTGCAGCCTTTTATACAATTTTTACCTTTTTGTCTCTAATACATGGTAACAGGCAGACATACAGTCTGATTGGGTGGTCTATGTTAGAGTCATGAGGAATGTCACCTACACACACATAGGCAGGTTAACTTCCCTTGTCTTGAGGTTTTGACCACATTCCTAATGGAGGGGCTATTCCACACTGTCATAAGCAAATCTAACAAATCAACCTTCCTTGTTCTTAGAGGTTCTATGTGGATAACGTCTTATCCATAGACTTTGGTCCTCATACTGTAACTTAAAACTGAGAACTTCTTCAAGGTCTCCTGATAGAAAAAAGAGTGTTCTGATGGACACTAAACAGTATTCCTATATGTCAGAGGTATTTTTTTTCTAATTGTTGTAGTTACCATTTAGTAGCATGATAAGCAATTATGTTAATCAGTTAGATAAAAATGGAGCCAGTAAATCTGACCACATTGTCTTTAGAAATTCTGTGGGTGTTAGGAATGAATATCAAAGACAGAAAGTAGGATGGATATATATGCATAGTACATATAACAGGGGCGCCTGGGTGGCTCAGTTGGTTGAGCCTCTGATTCTTGATTTTAGCTCATGTCATGATCCCAGGGTCATGGGATCGAGCTCCATGTGAGGCTCCATCTTGAGCATGGAGCCTGCTTGAGATTTTCTTTCTCCCTCATCGTCTGTCCTTGCTCACACATACTCTCTCTAAAATTAAAAAAAAAAATATATATTCATATACATAGTTAAGACTTCATGATTTAATGTTTAATGGAAAGCTTGACCTTACAAAAATGCTTATGAAAATATTTGACTGTAATACTGATACTCCCAAGTAACTCATAATTATTATTTCCAAATTTATATTAATGGGAATCTTTAATCTCCTTGAATAATATTTCTGTTAATTATATTACTGATAATTATTTGGTACCCTTCATTTGTTGTTTTTTTTTTTTTAATCTTTATTTGTATTTTGGCTGCATTTTAAAAGCAGTGACAATTTAATATGAATACAATGATTTGGCAGTGTTGAATACATTGTTTTCTTTTCTCCACCCAAAGGGATTGTATTTAAAATAGTTGGTAATACACATTCAGTGACTCATCTTTGAGGTTGGTTTATTACCTAAATTGGTTTGTGTTGGAATTGATGGTTTAAGATCTGACCATATCCAATTTTGTACAGTTTTTTTTGAAATGTAGGAATTTGGAAATTTTATTAGATTAGAAAAAAAGACTTTTATAACTTACTTCTCTTTTACTTTGGTTAATTTTATTCTATGAGTATTTTTCATTAAAAAATAATTGCAATCATTGGCATAGTGAAGTCAACGTAATGACTGAATCTCTTTAATTATGTCTCTTGTATAACTTTTGCTTATTTTCTTCATTGTTCAAAAGAAACATACTAGTTAGAGGGAAGTAGAACCTACAAATTTGAGGGTCAAAGAATGGTGAGGAACATGTAAGCAGGAATAAAATGGGTGAAGCATAGAAGTGTTATAATAATGTAAGTGTTCTGTGGACTAACTAATTACAGAGAGGAATGGATTCTTTGTTTTCAAAGAGATCAGGGAACAGACTAGGGTCTAAAGGCTCCCAAATGCCTGGATATTCGTTAGAAGTCTTTATGTAAAGGCTGTACATCTAGTAAAATTTTATTTTTCTTCAAAAACTGTAGACTCCCATAAGATACAGAAAATGACAATAGCACCTAGTATTCTACATAATTCTGAATTAGAGAATTTCTTCAAGAAGTAGAAATTGTAGAAAATGTTGTAGAGAGTAGAAATGCTAGAACTAGTTTGGCATATACTCCAGACTTAAAAAAAAAATTAAGTGTAGTTCAAAAAACTCACATAAAAATTAGATACGATTAGATATGATTAAATATCTGGAATAGGAATGCAGATTGGAGCAATAATGAACAGAAATATAGACCATGGCATTATTTCCTTCTGCAGTGTCCATAGGAGACATTGTTAAGTGTTGTCAGTATTCTTTCTGCTTTCACTATGAATATCTCTGGAATCTTTAAAATGACACTCTAGGTAGTTACCACTATTTGATTGGTGATGTACGAAACAGAGCCTCTTTGACATCCCAGTCTAGGAAAAAATGACTCAAAATAATACAGGTTTGAGAGGCCTGTCTCTATGCTAAAATCTATTAATAAAAATCCTTGGATCCAATAGTTAAATAAACACAAAGTCTTTTAATTCTTATATTATTCACTAGTCCACAGTTTTCTGTTTTATACAATAGGATTAACTTGAGAGATATTATATAATGTTCTGTTAAAATTAAGATCAGTGTCTACAGTGGTAACTAGGTCTTTCATTTCACAAACTACCCAAAAAGATAATCTGGTTGATCTAGAGCACTGGTTCTATACCAGGAGCAATTTTGTTCTTATAGGGAACATTTGGCAATGTCTTGTATATATGCACTATTGGCACCCAGTAGATAGAGACCGGGGATGTTGTATCCCTTCATTGCAAGGAATTATTCAGCTCGTAATGTCAGTGTTTAATGTCAATTAGAGCTGCTGCTGAGAAATCCTTGTCTAGAGCGCTGGTTCTTGACTGGTAGCTTCTTAGAAATGCAAATTACCATGTTTCACTTCCAGCCTAATGAATCAGAAATTCTAGGGTAAGGCTCAGTAACTTATCTTCTAATAAATCCTTTGGGTGATTATGATGTTCCTTAAAATTTTAAGATCAATTACCAATTTATTTTGGCATATAAGAATTTTTAAGAAATATTCATTAAGCATTAAGCTTGGACCAGGAACCTACCTAAATGCTCAAAAAACAGCCTTTTCACAGTTAGTTTGGTTTGGGCATCTTACCTATTTGGACCTTGTTTCTCCTTGTAGTTCTTAAATTTTGTTTTCTAGTATATTGTTTAATATGTGTTTGTTGAACTGTATTCAATTGAATTGATAGCTGAACTTTCTCATCCCATCATCTACTCATGGACATTCTTATAAGAGTTCTTTCTTTTCTTTTCTTTTCTTTTCTTTCTTTCTTTTTTTTTTTTTTTTTTAAATCAATGACTTTGTTAAAGATGTAGTTGTCATGTTTATAAACTTTTTAGACCAGGCCATGATAGTAAGTGTTGAATGTTAGAGACAATTCCTTATTCTTAATAGACTTATGATAACATGGTTCTACTTGTAAAATTTAAAATTCCCATGGCTCAGTTGATTAGGCATCTGACTTTGGCTCAGGTCATGATCTCACGGTTTACCAGTTCAAGTCCTGTGTCAGGCTCTGTGCTGAAAGCTCAGAGCCTGAAGCCTGTTTCAGATTCTGTGTCCCCTTTCTCTCTGTCCTCCCCTGCTCGCTCTCTCTCTCTCTCTCTCTCTCTCTGTCTCTCTCAAAAGTAAATAAACATTAAAAAAATAAAATTCCCATTATATCCACTTTACCAAGAATTTCTTACTTGCCAATCAAAATTAGAAACATTCTTATTAATTGAATGGATTGTACAAAACAAAGAGATTTTCAGTATTTGTTGAATTGAATCAAAAACATCTGAGTAATTTGTAAGAATGGTAGTGATAGAGAGGGGGAAGTATAAGAGAAAGGTGGGCAATATCCTGAATTACATTGGACTTAGTGAATATCAGGTGAGGGAGTGAGGGAGAAAGGATAGTCAGAAGAATGCACTGAATGGTCCTTTCTTAACTGAAAAGGGAAGAAGGGAAAGTGACAAACCAATACAAAGAAATTTTGTCATGGAAGAAGCTATAGGAGCTTTAAAAGAATGGTTTCAGTTGTCTCTATGATAACTCTTGCCCATTAGTACGTGCTATATTGCTAACATTTCCTTTACTTGTGAGTATTTTAATGGAGCATTCCCTATGAAAACTTGATTAAGGTTCAAAAATTACAGGTGACTCTAAAAGCTATTCAGGTATGTGCCAGAAATGAAGTTCTGCAGTATTACAGCTCCTATCAACAGAGGCTGAGAAGAACATTGGGGAAGAGGAAGAGTCTCAGGGCATGTAACTTCAGACAGTACATCTCATTGTCTTTTTAAACTGGAAGGAGAGATAGCCTAAGGTCAGGTTTTATACTACTTTCTGGTACTAAGACTAGCAGATGGTAACCAGAGGGTTCAGGGGATACTAGGATTGAAATTCTCACAATAGGCCCAGATACAAAAATATTTGTATTTAAGGGCTTTTAATAATAAGATGAACGTGATGTTCTTCTCTGAAGATACTAGTCATTTGCTCAGTGAGCTTGGAAATAAAGTGCGCATGGTGACCACACTGGAGGCTATGCCTGGCCTCAAGAGCATGGACTTTTTCCTCACTGAGAATTACCACATTGCTTCTATTGCTGGATGAATAATTTTTAGCAGAATTGGCCAACTCTGAGTTCAAGATAGGATATCATATATTGAGAACAGTGTGTGACATGGTGTCTGATTACTTTGGCCCAATTACATTGTGAAGGGTGTAGCAACTTGTCTTTATTTGTGTTTGGATTTCAAACTGACCACTTTCTATACAGGCATAATATAATTCATGTACTATTGCCTTAGATCAATCAACCCACTTCATAGAGAAAGAATAATGCCAATGGGATTCACTTCTTTTTGTTTGTTTAAATTTTTTATAGTTTTTGAGACAGAGAGACAGAGCATGAGTGGGGGAGGGGCAGAGAGAGAGGGAGACACAGAATCTGAAACAGGCTCCAGGCTCTGAGCTGTCAGCACAGAGCCCGATTCGGGACTCGAACCCACGAACCTTGAGATCTGACCTGAGCCGAAGTCAGATGCTTAACTGACTAAGCCACCCAGGCGCCCCTGGGATTCACTTCTTATCATGTATCTTCTCATCGCAAAGAAACTGATGTGATGGGATACAGTGTTGGGATAGCTTACTGAAAGCTCAGTTATGGTGCTAGCTGGTAACCCTGTAAATATGGGGTACTGACTTGAGATTTATATATAATAGTGCCATTCTCATATTTTAGTCTGAGAATGAAGGTTAGAAGTACAAACTCAGGATTATACCTAATGACCTATTAAAATTGTTGTTGTTTCTGCTCCAAGATTCTTAGCTTTATAAGTTTAGAGATGTTAATTGCTGGGGAACAGATGCTTTTGCCCCTTGAAATCCTGATTCTTTTTTTTTTAATCTTAATTCCATTGTAGTTAACATACAGTGTTATGTTAATTTCAGGTATATGATATAGTGATTCACCAATTCCATATATTAGTCCGTGCTCATTAAGATAAGTGTACTCTTAATCCCCTTCACCTATTTCACTCATTCCCCATACCAAACTCCTTTCTGGTAACTGTTTTCTATTTAACAGTCTGTTTTTCAGTTTGTTTCTTTTTCTCCTTTGCTTGTTTCTTAAATTCCACACTTGAGTGAAATCATATGGTATTTGTCTGACTTATTTTTCTTAGCATTACACTCTTTAGCTCCATCCATGTTGTTGCAAGTGGCAAGATTTTATTATACATATTACATATATATAATATATATACTCACATCTTCTTTATCCATTCATTTATCACTGGACATTTGGGCCACTTCCATAATTTGGCTGTTATAAATAATGCTGTAGTAAACATGGGGATGGGCATATCCTTTTAAATTAGTGTTTTTGTATTCTTTGTGTAAATACCCAGTAATGTAATTACTGGTTCACATGGTAGTTCTGTTTTTAATTTTTTGAGGAACCTCCATACTGTCTTCCACAGTGACTATCATTTATATTCCTACCAGTGGTGCACGAGGGTCCTTTTTCTTCACATCCTTTTCAACACTTGTTTTGGAATCTTAATTGTTAGAATGAACAATAGGTGATATCTTCAAACTTTGGCTTGAAGAGTGCCTCTGCCTCCTTATATTACCTGAATCCTAGCTTTTGCAAGATGTCATGTTTTCTCAACTGTTTTTCAGTGTTTAGGATAATGGTTCTACTAAATTAGGTGCTTAAATATACCATCTGCTATTTGGTTTCCTCATTCCATTAGGGGAATAGGTAAAGAAGGATATATATTAGCTGGGATGATTGACTTTATCTATAAAAGGGATATAGAGTTGGGGCACCTGGGTGGCTCAGTTGGTTAAATGTCCGACTTCGACTCAGGTCATGATCCCATGGTGTGTGAGCTGACAGCTCAGAGCCTGGAGCTTGGTTCAGATTCTGTGTCTCCCTCTGTCTCTGCCCCTCTCACACTCTGTCTCTCTCTCTCTCTTAAAAAAAAAAAAAAAAAAAAGGATAGGGGCGCCTGGGTGGCTCAGTTGGTTGAGCGTCCGACTTTGGCTCAGGTCATGATCTCACGGTTTGTGGGTTTGGGCCCCGTGTCGGGCTCTATGCTGCTGACAGCTAGCTTGGAGCCTGCTTCGGATTCTGTGTCTCCCTCTCTCTCTGACCCTCCCCTGCTCATGCTGTCTCTATCTCTCTCTCAGAAATAAATAAAATATTTTAAAAAAAGGATATAGTGTTGTTTGTTGCAAGTGGACACCAAGAGAAATTTGGTAGGACCATGGGATTTCCTGAGATGCCTCTTGTTAGTACCATGCAGAGTAATAAGGTTAATAGAAATCTTCTTGCAGTGTTCTAGCAGAAACATGAAAGGCTAGGGCTTCTAAAAGATGGAGGTTTGGATTACTCTGTTAGGGAAATAATTCATCAAGAGTGGTTTTTGAATGTGAGCCACATTCCATGTTCCTGAGTGCAAGGTAAATGGAATGGTTATTGGAGGGCAGAATTTCCAAATACTAGCTAAGGCAGAAATAAGGCCATAGGCTCATTTTTACTTTTTTTTTTTATTGCTGATGGAGGACAATAATTATCTCCCCTTTCCTTTTGAAATTGGAGTTATAGTAATTAAGATGAAAATATTTTTTATGTTGGAAATTGATATGGTATGTGGTTACAGCTGAACTAGAGGAATTCCGGAATCTTCTAGAGATTCTATCCTTGAAATAGATACTAATCCTGAATGTAGTTGCTGAAAGTGAATTTGGATTAACTCTCTTGGGAAGATGTGTGATTATATTGCTCTTGTGGCTGGATAGCTGGATTGTGGCATTTTGGATACATAGGAAGTAGAGAGTGTTAGCATGTTGTGGGTACCTTTTTGGGATAGTGCTCAGCATATAGCCATTTTCTTTCAAAGACTTTTCTCCAAACACCATGGTGGGAGTTCTTTTGGCCATGTTGGTGACATGTAGCCTTGATTCTGTTTCTACACTTGAACTACAAGAATTTGACAACTGGCTAAAGCTGCGATACTTAGAATCTCTCTTATGGAAATTTGGAATCTGGTGGTTGATAAAGTTGAGTCACATTAATAGCACTGCTACAAAGTGTAGGTTCTCAAATTCCTACTGTAGAGGTCCCCATAGCTGATTTGGTATCTGTTTTTCCCAAAAGTAGTTACTGATTTCTTTCTTCATTTCCATTGAGACTGTCAGTATTCTATTAAAAAGTTCTGCTTTCTGTTTGCACTGTTTATAGTTGGTTTTCTGTTTATTTCTACCACGAATCTTATCCTGGTCATATAAGTAAGTGGTATAAACCAAAAAAGGGATTCAATACTTGAATTTTGACAATAGACTAAAAGATCCAGACTGGCAGTAAGGAACAAGGAACATGTTGACCTCTTCTTCCCAAAAGCTGAAGAAAAAATACCTTTTATTAGAGTGGGGAGGAATATGACTCATCTTGCAAAAGATAGTTTTCAGGTAGTAAAAGGAGGTAGAAGCAGTGTCAGAGTACAAGGCTTGACAGTGTTGCTTAGCATTTTCACCAAAAATTTAAGTTCCTACAGTAATAGAGAAGGAATTACATAGCAGTTATTCAGTTAATATTTGTTGAATATGGAAACAAACAAATGGGGTAGAACAGTTACTTTTCATTACAATCTTAATATAGAGTGCTATATGTCACCATTTACTTGGGCTCTTCAAATTATAGTTCACTTGTGTAATTACTTACCCAGGGTAAAACTGCCAGTTTCTATTCTATCTGGGGCCATGTTCTCTTCTCTGCCACTTATCCATGGTGAATACTATTTTAGTAGAGTGGTTTAGTTAGAAAAGTTTTAATAATTTTGACTTTTAGGGAGAAGTTTCAGAATCTCTCTCTCTTCCCTCCCAAAAGGTCTCTGGAGTTATGCAAATTTTCTAACAAATATCATTATTGCTGGAAAAAAATAAAAGTTTCACTTTCACGTTATATGATATGGGATATTAATTAGCTTAATGATAGCTGTGAAAACAAATAGACTCCAAGACATTTTGGACTTTTGAAAAATGGCTTGAACATAGTAATTCATTTTTTGCTCTTATATCACTATTGGGGGGTAAATAGGTTAGTAGGTTAGTTATTCTGCTTGTGGTCATTTTGGGACTCAGGTCAAGAGCCTTGCCATCATCAGCATGTAGTTCCCAAGGTCACCTTGGGTACTGTCTCCATCCCAGTCACCAGGGAAAGAAAAATGATAGATTTGAATAAGCTAAATTATATGCACTTAAATTTTACCATGAGCCTTCAGAATCACTAAACATATTTTTGTATTCAGTCCTTGTTATCAACCTGTAAAATTCTAAGCTAACAAATAATCATCCTCCACAACAACAATTCTAAGAGCAGGAAAGATAAGTCAAGCTGGGATTTGCAGATTGGGAATAAGTATTAAAGTGAGTTGGACACGAGGTGGTTCCAGGAGGCTATCAACAAGGATAGTGTCAGGGGGTGGAAGAGGAAACCAATATAGGCACCTAAGAAGAGAGAAAGTAGGAGGCTCTATGCTTTATTTTAGGGACTTTCAGTACACTTAATGTGAGGCAGGAATCAAGCCCATGGTGTAGGCTACCTACAGAGAAGAAAGTAGGTAAATAGGCTGCCTGACTGAAAGCAGGATTGAAGAGACAGAGCTTTGCAGCATGTGCATGGAAGAACTTTCATACTAACTGTGGATTAACACCTTGTTTTTCTGGTGGCTTTTGGGTTTGAAATGACTGTGATGCAAAGTTGGTGATACCAGTGGAAATAACATATAAGATTATTCACATTTAGGTTTGTTGGATTTTTTTAAATTCTTATTTTTAGTTTTATTTATTTGTTTATTTAAATTTGAGTATAGTTGACATGCTACATGTTTCAGGTGTATAGCATAGTAATTGGACAACTCTACATTATGCAATACTCCCCACAAGTTGGCTATCATCTGTCAGCATACAATGCTGTTACAATACTATTGCCTATATTCCCTAAGTTGTATTTTTCATCCCCATGACTTATTCATTCTATAGCTGGAAGTCTGTATTTCTTATTCCCCTTTACCCGTTTTGCCCTTACTTTAGCAACCATCAGTTTGTTCTCTGTATTTATAGGTCTGATTGTGCTTTCTTTGTTTATTCATTTCTTTTAATTTTTATTTTATTCCATATGTATATATTTATTTTATTCCATATATAAATGGAATTATATGGTATTTGTCAATCTGACTTACTTCAAGTAGCATAATACCCTCTAGGTCCATCCATGTTGCAAATGTCAAATCTCTTTATGTTGTATCTGCTATAATTAAAATTAGATGAAGTTTTCAGGTGTACAAAATCCAATTAAAATCATGGTCTGTGCCCACTATGACCAGTAAGAATTAAAGTTAGTCAAAGGAAAAGAAGTTTTAAACTGGTAATGCTTGTGGTCCATGATATACCAAATGTTTCTCAGATGGCTGGCTGACTGGTGACTCTGCAACTATATGAACATACTGACTTTGAGAACACTAAGTACAGTGCATGTTCTAAGGAAAGGGAAATGCTTGTGTTTACATGGATAGCCAAATCTTTATGAAATGAGATTTCATTTTTTAAATTAAAAAAAAAATTAAATGTTTTATTTATTTCTGAGAGAGCGAGAGTGAGAGCGTGAGAGCGAGAGCAGGGGAGGGTCAGAGAGAGAGGGAGACACAGAATCTGAAACAGACTCTGGGCTCTGAGCTAGCTGTCAGCACAGAGCCCAACATGGGGCTCGAGCTCATGAACTGTGAGATCACGACCTGAGCCCAAGTCGGATGTTTAACTGACTGAGCCACCCAGGCACCCCTATGCAATGAGATTTCAAAACTACAAGGCTAGTCCTTTTATTTTAAGGTTTATTGATACTATGGAATGTACTTTACATCCATACCAATTTTGCATGGTTTTATAAGATGAGGAATTATACAGCAGCTAAGGTAAACATATAAAAATTGTAGCATCATTTATAACTATACTTTTGGGAAAGTAATGAAACAGAGTAGAGTAGTTATTCAGTGAGGTTCTAGAGTCAGAATTAGGCTCAAATCTCAACTTTCCTTTACTAGCTTTGTGTCTTTAGACAAGTTTTTTTTCACTTTTGTAAGCCTCTGTTATCTGTAGAGATAATAACCATATTCAGAGGCTTTGAAAATGAAAAGTTCTTTTTTTATTCTTTTTGTAACTAATTTGTCAGCAAAACCTGATGTGGACTGAAAAGTTACAGTCTTTATCCTATTTAGTGTACATTTCTATATCTTTTGTGGCAGATACATTAATATATTTGATTAATGTATGCTGCCCCAGACCCCACTCAAGGTGAATGTTGGGCAGGTTCCAATTTATTCCTCCCGATTCACTCTTCACCCAGTTATGTGCCTGAGAGTCTGACCTTCTACGATCTATATTTAGAGGCTCTCTTGCATTATATTTTCCTATTGGATTTGGCCAGTGGAAATAGTTGGCAAGAGATTGGAGAGAGGAGGCAAAGTGAGGATGTGTATTTAATTCACCTAACTCCCTCCATGAAGAATTACCATAACGTATCTATAGATTGAAGTTCTCATCACCTGAAAGGCTAGCAGTTCCCCACAAGCCTTTCAATCTCCAGCTTTCAGTGACCATTCCCTTCCCATGCTCTGTCTGGCCTCAGGGTGGTAATAAATCACCACAACACTAGCCCCAGGTTGCTGAGCACATCCTTTGTGATTTCTCTCCACGTTGCTGAGACCTTGGTTAATAGTGCCTTTATTAAAATTTCCTCAAATTATCCAAATTTCAGCATGTCACCTAGTTGCTACTGGTAACTTGAAAGCTGTAGAATGTCATTTGTGAAATAGGTACTGAATTACTTGTTTTCTAAATACACATACACACACTCTAAATTCTAAAACACATCTGTCCACAAGGATTTGGGATAAAGGATTATGAGTCTGTATTCTAATGACATTAGGAATTTTACCATAGTTTATAAATTGTTGCTCTGTTCAAAAGGTCCTGTTAATGTTCAGTCAAACAGAGCATTTAAATGGTCTACCAATAATGCCATTAACACTTCAGTACTAAAAAAAATAAAATTATCATTGAGCTACTATTTGAAATAAATACCTCCAAGTACATATAGTAATTGAAGGCAGTTGTATTATTATAAGAAACTTGCCTAGGTTACTTTCCATAAGAGGAAAAAAGATGCAGCAATATTATATCTCAATTCCACTTGATTAAGCTTCTTTATCAACAAAGAAAGTTTCATGGAGCTTCACAAAGGTCTTAAGAAATGGTGCCCAGGGATAATATAATTTTATTTAAATCACGTTTTCTCAATGCTTCAATGAGAATCAATTCAACCCCTCAGGTTTTGAATTTTTGCCAGTTTGTGACCATATATTTTATATGTAGCTCTTGGGTGGTGAAAGAACAGAATTTAGAGTCCAGGAGACTAGCTTTCAGTCTCAACTTGGATTTATTTTGAGTCTATAACCTGATTTCTGTATTTCTTTTCTCTAAAATGGGGCAAAAACACTTACCTTTCAGGATTCTAGGAATAAATACAGTAACTGAATTAGTCACCTAGTTTGAAGCTATTGCTCTTAGTAAGAGCTTGAGTGTTTCTCAAACGAGAATTAGTTTGTGTAGACAGCTGCTCAGTAGAGGATGGTGTGTCCCTGAGACTGCAGCCATGCCACCACTGCTGTGGCATTTGTACTCCTTATGGACCGACCGGAACCTCCACGTTTCACATGTGAGAATTCCCCAGGGAAGCCAGCTGGCCCATGGCTCTTATTTGTTGGGAGATTTTTGATAATTGATTCAATTTCTTCAATAGTTATGGGTCTGTTCAGATTTTCTATCTCTTCCTGTGTGAATTTTGGTAGTGAGTGTGCGTTTAGGAACTTGTCCATTTCTTCTAAGTTGTCCAGTTTGTTGGCATATAATTTTTCATAGTATCCCCTGATAATTGCTTGTATTTCTGAGGTTTTGGTTGTAATGAGTCCACTTTCATTCATGATTTTGTCTACTTAAGTAAACTCTCTTTTTGAGAAGCCTGGCTAGAGGTTCATCAATTTTGTTTATTTTTTCAAAAAACCAACTCTTGGTTTCATTGATCTGTTCAACTTTTTTTTTTTTTTTTTTTTTTTTTTTTTTTTTTTTTTTTTTTTTTTTTTTTTTTTATTATTATTTCTCTTCTCCTCCTGGGTTTGGATTGTTCTTGTTGCTCTCCCTCTAGTTCCTTTAGGTGAGCTGTTAGATTTTGTATTTGCGCTTTTTCTAATTTCTTCAAAATAGGCCTGGAGTGCAATGTACTTTGCTTTTACGACGGCCTTTGCTGCATCCTATAGAGTTCGGATTGTTGTCTTTTCTTTTTCATTTGTTTCGACATATTTTTAAATTTCTTCTTTAATTGCCTTATTGACCCATACATTCTTTAGTAGGGTGTTCTTTAAGCTTCATGGTTTTGGAGGTTTTCCAGATTTCTTCCTGTGATTGATTTCAAATTTCATAGCATTGTGATCTGAGAGTGTGCATGGTATGATCTCAGTTCTTTTATATTTATTGAGGGCTGCTTTATGTCCCAGTATGTGATCTATCTTGGAGAATGTGCCATGTGCACTTGAGAAGAAAGTGAGTTCCATGTCCTTAGGATGTAGAGTTCTAAATATATCTGTCAAATCCATCTGGTCCAGTGTGTCATTCAAGTCCATTGTTTCTTTAGTGATTTTCTGTCTAGTTGATCTATCCATTGCTATAAGTGGAGTATTAAAGTCCCCTGCTATTAGCACATTCTTATTCATAAGATTGTTTCTGTGTGTGATTGTTTTATGTATTAAGGTGCTTCTGTATTCGGTGAGTAGACATTTATAATTGTTAGCTCTTCCTGATGGATAGACCCTGTAATTATTATATAATGCCCTTCTTCATCCCTTGTCTTTACTTTAAAGTCCAGCTTGTCTGATATAAGTATAGCTACTCCAGCTTTTTTTTGACTTCCAGTAGCATTATATATATTTCTCCATTTCCTTACATTCAATCTGAAAGTGTCCTCAAGTCTAAAATGAGTCTCTTGTAGACAGCAAATAGATGGATTTTGTTTTTTTATCCATTCTACTACCCTATGTCTTTTGAGTGGAGCATTTAGTCCATTTAAATTCAGTGTTCTTATTGAAAAATATGAGTTTAGAATCATTGTGTTCTTTGTAGGATTCATGATTGTGGTGGTGTCTCTGGTACCTTGCGTTCCTCATAGAGTCCCTCATAGAGTCCTCCTCAGGACTTCTTGTAGGGCTGGCTTAGTGCTGACAAATTCTTTCAATTTTTGTTTATTTGGGAAGACTTTTATTTCTCCTTCTATTCTGAATGACAGACTTAATAGAAGATTCTTGGCTGCATATTTTTTCTGTTCATTACATTGAAGATTTCCTGCCATTCCTTCTTGGCCTGCCAAGTTTCAGTAGATAGGTCTGTAACCACTCTGATAGGTCTCCCTTTGTATGTTAGGGCCATTTTATCCCTAGCTGCTTTCAGGATTCTTTCTTTGTCCTTATATTTTGCCAGTTTCACTATGATATGTCGTGCTGAAGATCGATTCAAGTTATGTCTGAGGGGATTTCTCTGTGCCTCTTGGATTTCAATGTCTATTTCCTTCCCCAGATTGGGGAAGTTCTCTGCTATACTTTGTTCCAGGACTCCTTCAGCGCCTTTCCCTCTCTTTTCTTCTTCTAAAATTCCTATGATACAAATATCGTTCCTTTTGATTGTATCGCTCAGTTCTCAGACTCTTCTTTCTTGTTCCCGGATCAGTTTATCTCTTTTTCTCAGCTTCCTCTTTTTTTATAATTGTATCTTCTAATTCACCTACACTCCTCTCTGCCTCTTTAATCCGTGCATTGGATGCCTCCATTTTATTATGCACCTCATTTATAGCAGTTTTTAATTCATCACAACTATTTTTAAGCTCCATAGTCTTTGTAGCAATAGCTTCTCTGATGTCTTCCATGCCATTTTAAAGCCCAGTGATTAATTTTATGACTATTGTTCTAAATTCTTGTTCAGTTATGTTGCTTATATCTGTTTTGAGTAGGTCTTTAGCTGTCATGTCTTCCTGAAATTTCTTTAGAGGAGAGTTCTTATGTTTCACCATTTTGGCTGTCTACCTCTTGTTAGTTTTAAAAGCTTGTTATGCACTCTGTACCTGTGAGTACTGCTGTATTAAAGAAGGCTCTTTGACTGTCCAGGGCCTGTCCATTCAGGAAGTGTTTTTTGAATGGTGTCTCTTGGTCCATCTTGTTAAGACTTTGGTTATTTTATTTTGCTACTCATAGTGGTATTTGGGACTCTCCACCATGTGTACTTTGGCTTGTTTCTTGAGGTAGCCCTGGAAAGGAAAACAGACAGACAAACACACAGGGAACAAAGGGACACTAATGTACAGACCAATCCAACAAACACACAAACCGAATGGGAAAAAGAAAAAAAAAGAAAAAAAGAGGAAGAAGGAAAGACAAATAA
Organism: Hyaena hyaena; assembly: GCF_003009895.1. Lineage (NCBI taxonomy): Eukaryota > Metazoa > Chordata > Mammalia > Carnivora > Hyaenidae > Hyaena > Hyaena hyaena. The sequence continues at coordinate 307,353 of NW_024081422.1, read as the reverse complement.
TAAAAATAAACATAAATAAAAAATAAAAAAGAAGAAAAGAAAAGAAAAAACAAAAAAAATCAAAAGACAAAGGACAGTCTAAAAGCCTAAAGCCATAATTCCCATCTACAAATAAAGAGCCGAGTATATATGGTGCTGATGGAAGAACAGATACAAAGAGAGACAGATAGGGCAGGGAGGAAGTGAATTTGGAAGAGAAATGACCAGGCAGAGAGACTAAGAGGCTTAATTCAGGGAGAGAAAGAGGAGAATATGGTAAGAGGTGAGGAGGAAGAAACGAAGATAATGTTACTTAGAGAAACTATATAGTCTGATTACTTCAGAGAGAGAGAAATAAAAAGGTAACAGTGAAGGTGTAGCATATACATCTAGAGAATGGATTAGAATGACTGTTTAAGCAAACCAGTGACCAGAGTGCCCAGTCCAGAAGAGTAGAGGGTTACAAATGAGACAAGGGATAATATATCTGAATAGAATGAATTGATCTAGAATTAATCATGGCAGTGCATCCATGTTGGTCTTGTCCCAGGCTCTGGTAAAAAAAAAAAAAAAAAAAAAAAAAGGCAGCTCTCTAGTGGGGATGGGTGTGGTTTGGTATAGGGGGGTCTTGGCCTCCACTGCCACCAAGACTGACCCACAGGCGGCTCCCTAAGGTCCTGCCTTGGTGGTTGTGATGAGAAATATGGCGATGCCCCAGTCCCTTCTCAAACCGAGCATTACACTTCACTCTTTTGGGTCTGATCTCCCTGTGCCGTGGGCATAGCCAAGGTGTGCTGTGCCCTATGTCCCAAGCCAGGCCTCATTTCTAGATCTTAGTCCATGGGCCCTACTGATACCGCCTGAAATATAAACCCGCAGGCCGAGTCCCTCTGAGCAGTGTTAAGCCTCTCGCCTCCCCACTGTGGATCGAGCTGGGCCAGAAGAGTGGTGGAGCGGCTTCCAGTGTGCAGCCTCCCTTCCAGGTTGAGCTGTGGAGCAGAGGAACAGTTTTTCCAGGCATCGCCTGGGACCAGTGTGTTCCCCTCAGGGTCAGCTGGACAGCAGGAAACTGGATCCCTTTGTGTCCTGAGCCAAGGCTTTTCTCTTTTCCAGGGACAGGGACAAGGGCAGTTCTTGAGCAGTTTCAGCCACTGTTTCTTTTCCTCTAGACTCCCCGCGGCTCCTTGCAAAGAGGGCTCCCTCCGTGTCTCGAGTCCTAGCCCATTTTTATGTTCCCCAGTTCACACTCACGCTATAAGTTTTTCTCAGTGGATTCTGTCTCCTTTTCCTCCCAAACTCCTGGATTCTGTAAGGGTTCCTATGGCTTCAGGCCTTTTCCATTTGAGAGATGTGGGTGAGTGAAATGTATGGAGCTCCCTACTTCTTTGCCATCTTGCCTCTCCTCCTCACATGTGAAAATCATGACTTATTTGTGGCACATGACTACACAGAATGAATGTGGAGTGGTAATGTGCATTTTACTGAAGAAGCAAGGAGCTGAACAGAATGAATGTTGTTATTTGTTCATGACCACATATTTAGTTTTTTGTTTCCATTAATTCACAAATATTTTATTTAGCACTTTAGGATTTAAGGTAAAGTTAATAAATGTTAACATTTTAGTCCATAAAATATACCATACAGACATAATATTTTTTATATTTTATCCCACTATAAGTTTTGCATTTCTCCAATAAAATTCTCTAACCATTCTATGCTATAAAGCTACAGAATTGCTGGAGAAGGGCCATATAGTTGACTGTGAGCTTCTAGTGGCTAAAGAAAACAAAAGCCAAATATAAAATTCCTAAGTATTCTTAGTTGTTTCCTGGTACCAAAACCTGAGAAAAATTTGAGTAATTTCTTCTGACAGCCTTATAAAGTGGCATACTACATTGATAATTTTCATAAGCAATTTTGGTACAGAAACAGAGCCTTCAGAAATAAACCCAAGCATAGGAAACAGCTCTGTTGGGCTAGATACTCTTGGGAAAGCTGGTATATTTTACTCGCATATAGCTTTAATAGTGATGATGGAATAAGAAATAATTGTCCTTTTGTCTATTTTATTTTTAATACATTCTAAAAACTAGCAACTAACTCTGGATTGGGAGATTTCAAGAACAACATAGCATAACAAGTTTTTCTCTGGTGGTCAAAATAAATGTTGTATTTAAAATTAATTGAAATCTAGGATTATGGTTAAGATAAAATGATGGTATTTCCAAATTAAATTAAAAGTTTTCTTTATTTTTTATAATCATTCTTCTCTTCCAATTAATATTCCATCTGAGAAGGAAAGGAAATCTGAAAGATTAAAAGAAGTCATTAATAAAAGGAAGCACATTTAATGGAAATATGATTATCATATATTTCAAAGAAAATTTCACTGTGACTCTTACTAATTGCTATTTTGTGCACCCAGTTGTCTTGCTTATCTTAAGATGGTTTCAGCTTTAGGGGGTATGTTAAAAAGATATCTATCTATCCATCTATCTATCTATCTATCGATAGATAGATAGATAGATAATTTAAAGTAGACCAAAGTTAAGGCATAATTATTATTTAATAATTGAAGTATGTAGGTTGGTTGAATTTAAACTTGTTAAATGGAAGAATGTCACACGTTTGAGAAATTGTTTAATTATTATCACTATTACCTCTCTATTATAGCTATTATAGTTGTAGCTACGTATCTTGCATGGCAACTGTGAGTACTACCCTCATGCTCAAAATCCTAAGAAGCCAAAACCAAAACAGGAGGACCACCTGCTGACATCTCCTTCTTCCACAGTCAACTCTGCTTCAGTTTTTTTCTGCTTGTCTTGAATTCTCCAGAGCTTTTGGATAGTTTATTTTATCTTATTTATTTTTATTTTTTAAATGTTATTTATTTTTGAGAGAGAGAGAGAGAGAGCGAGAGCGAGCTATCATGGGAGGGGCAGAGAGAGACACACACACACAGAATCTGAAGCAGGCTCCAGGTCTGACCAGAAAGCGCAAAGCACTGGACCTGAACTTGTGAACCTTGAGAATATGACCTGACCTGAAGTTGGATGCTTAACTAACTGAGCCACCCAGGTGTCCCCAGATATGTGTTTTTTATCTTTTGACCAGACTTTATAGTTGGCCATTTCATGAGGGCATGATTATATCACTGCCTAAATTTCTAAAATCTTTTAAAATTAAGACATTTAATTTTTATTTTGCCTTTAATCTATTATAACTGTAAGTATTTCCACCTGAGAATTTATCCAGCAGTGTTCTGACAACCATTCCAATTCATTTAGATGCTGTAGACATTGTTGCTTTAGGATATGTTTTGTTTTAGTTGAACAGCAATAATACTTAAAATTCTTATCCTTTGATGGGAGTGAAATCTTTTTCTTTCTTTCTTTTCTTTTCTTTTCTTTTCTTTTCTTTCTTTTCTTTTCTTTTTTTTTTTTTTTTTTTTTTTTTTTTTTTTTTTTTTTTTTTTTTTTTTTTTTTTTTTTTTTTTTTTTTCTTTCTTTTTTTTCTTTTCTTTCTTTTCTTTCTTTCTTTCTTTCTTTCTTTCTTTCTTTCTTTCTTTCTTTCTTTCTTTGTATATGATTGGGATTTGGAATGAGAGTTTTAATTCTAATTCCAGTCTTCTGGGAAAACACACTTTTTTTCAGCTTTAATATCCTCACTTATAAACCTGGGTAATATCCCTACCATATAGTTTTGTTTTGAAATCATGCATATTAGAGGGCTAACACATTGGAAAATAATGAGTGCTCTATAAGGGTAGATATGATGATTAGATGCTCCTTTGGACTTACTTCCAATTCTTAGATTGGGGGAACTAGATTTTTTGTTCTTAATTCAACCTTTGGGTTTCTGAAAAGTGAAAGTGATTTTGGAGAACAGATTGGAGTTTATTTTTGAATAGTCAAAATAAGCCTTGGTAATGCTCAGGAACAAAATTAAATTCCGCTTTCAGAATTAGCCATAAGAAAGAAGCAAGAAAGACGAGTGATGCTATTTTAAGTGCTCAGATATTCATATAGGTTTTGTTTGCTCACATAAGGACGGGCTTGGAAGAAGTATATTAATAGTGTGTACAGTGTTGTAGAACCATATGGGCCAGAAAGTACCTGAATCTTAACCTCAGATATGTCTGGGAGGGATTTGTTGATTACCTATTGGAACATCAGGCCCTTTTTAGACATTGTATGGTTAACAAAGAGGAAGAAAGCAAGGTCCCATTCCCTGGGGGCTCTTATGCCATTGAATGATAGCTTTAGAAGAGTATTGTTGGTGAGCAGGGCTCTACGAATAGGGAAACAGTTGTTCCAAACTCTTGCTATTAGTCAGGATTCTTCACAGATACAGATCCAAGAGAGAGAGATGGATTTATTTTCAGAAACTGTGGAGGCTTGGTGAGTCCAGAATCTGCTGAGTAGGCCACTAAGCTAGAGACCTAGGGAATAGGTTTTAATTTTAGTCCAAGGGTGATCTGCTGATAAAATTCCTTCTTATTCTAGGAAGGTAAGTTTTTTCTATTAAGGCCTTAAACTGATTGGATGAAGCCCACTCATATATATGGAGAATAATCTGCTTTATTAAAAGCCTGTTGATCTAAGTGTTAAACTCATCTAAAAATATCTTCACAGAAACATCTAGAATATTTGATCAAATATCTAGGACTATGACCTAGCCAAGTTGACAAACTAAACTAATCATCACAAGAACCCATTGTTGGAGTTTGCCTTGGACCTCATAGCAAATTTAACTGTATATGGTTCTCCAGCTCTTAAGCTTTCATAATTTAGTATTTTCTCCTGAGTTTGTCCATGACTATGCTTGAAGTTACTTTGACTGCTATTGTTGCTGAGCCCTTGTGCCTATATGACCAAACCATTAGCCCTAGTTTTTTTTCAGTATTTGTGTTCTGTTTAGACTCTGCTTGGCCTTCTCCCATGGGTAATCCCATGTTCGGCCTTGATCTTAGCCTACTTCAGTCTCCTGAATAGTTGACTTGGCCAATAGATTCCTAACCAAAAGCAAGACACTAATAGCTCTTAGGCAGCCATTAGTGTCTAGAAACTTAATCTCTTCCCCTTAGCTTTGTATATTATTTAGAAGTTACTGGCTTTTCTGGTATTTTTATTATAAATTTCAAATACTTCCAGTCTTTGCTAATAGTTTTTACAAACATTGTATTTGGTTTGGTGTATTTCTCTTATGCTTTGGGTAGAGTTCATTTATTGTAAGGCCATTCCTGTCCTCTTTGTTCTCTCATCAGTGTTTTGTGAGGAGGAGTAATTATTAAATATACTACCATTCTGTTAATAATTGGACATGTGTGGTATTTATGACCTCCATGCAAGCCCTCTTATTTTGTTCCATTATGAATTTTACTCCCAGAGGCCTGTGGTTTTCAAATGCCATTGTTTGGAATAGCTGTCTGTAGAGTTGTTGGTATAGTGCTTATACCCTGTAAACTAGGCACCCTACCTTATGCAATATTCTAGTGAGTGCTGTGCTTGCTGCTCAGTGTTTCAGATTGGATCTGATTTCCTGGGATTAAATTCCAGATGTTGTTTTACAGCTTGCCATCTGCCTGATTGAGAAAGTTTCTTTCAGGTTGTAGGTCAGATGTGTGTTCACTAACTTTTAGAATTCTTAATTATTAGGTCTCCATTTGTTAGTATTTTTTTCTTTAATGGCATGATAATTTGTTTTTACTTCAGAATAATTGCAGTGTGGAAACAATTCTAGCTTAAAAACTTCATCAAACGATTTCATTGGTTATATTTTAGTAGCTTAGAATATTACAGAAATGTATATATTTTCTCCTGCTTTGAAATAGGAAACTTAAACCAGGAGTCTTTTAGTTTGTAAACGTTGAACCACTCTCCAAGAACAAATATGAAAAATATTATGGCAACAATAAAAGCTGATTCACCTGATAGCCTGCTCTGATATTGGCCTAATTTTACAACTACAATAGATATGTATTAACATGTAGTTACTCTGTTTGAAAAAGTATATAAATTTCTTTTTAGGTGTATTTAGCTTTTCAAATATGATTCCTGCAGTCTCCTGTATATTGTAAAAATGATTACTGAAACAATTTCACTTTGAAGTACAGTAGTTGAAATATTCAGATCATGCTGACAAAAACTGAGGACTGATGGATGTGGGGGGAGGGGGGATGGGCATGGAGGAGTACACTTGTGTGGATGAGCACTGGGTGTTATGTGGAAACGAATTTGTCAATAAACTATTTGTAAAAAAAAAATATTCAGATCAATATCACCATTTAAGCCTTTAATATAACCTTATTTATGTCAAACAAATCACAAATGTAGTTTGCTAAGGTAGAAACTACTTGATTTCAGTACAATTATAACAGACTAATCAATCAGTATTGCAAAATATAGGCCTTTATAATGAAATTCTAAATGGATATTGATTTTTGTTTTCTGTGTTAATATTAAGAACAAGTGGTCTCAAACTTAGGTGATCAAAAATATTGTTTATAAGGTAGTTGTTTGAAACTTTATGTGCTCTTTACAGAAAACTAGTAAGTTCCCAGCCCCACCCACAAAACCCTATTTAGACCATAGTTTAATTAAAAATGGTGTTTTAGTGGTGGCTTAACTTATTAATTCTCTGAAACCGCTGTAATTCCTGATTTTCTTTGCTTTTCTGGCTCTAGAACATGAGAGAGAAGTTTTTCAGGGATATAGGTAGTATATGTGTAAGGTTAGAATAAAAATGAGAAAAGTGGTTGTTGATCAGTGCAGGTGGAGTTTGGGTATAGAAACTTTATGGACTGAAGAGGTGCTAAACATCAGGGAATGAACAGAGGGAAGTTGTGACCTCCTAGGGCCTAGTTGGAGCAGGAATGGTGCTTCTCCCCGTAGTAGAGAACCTCAGTGCTTCCATAGGATCAATAGATGAAGTAGTGAGAGTGTGGTCCTGTCAGAGGTCCTGGTGACGGTGGCTGTTGATAATATATATACATATACATATATATAATATATATTATGTATATATATACATATATGTGTGTATATATGTATATATATATATAGAGAGAGAGAGAAAGATAGATGGATATGTGTGTGTGTGATATTTGCCAATTGAGTCAATTGGCAATTTGTAAGGATTTAGTGTCTAGTGTTTGGCAAGATTTAGATGTCAACTTTACATTTTTTAGGATCTACTGGTCCAGGACTTTTAATTTTTTCTTTGCTTTTAAAAATTAACTTAATTATGGGGCACCAGGGTGGCTCAGTCAGTTAAGTGTATGACTTCGGCTCAGGTTATGATCTCATGGTTTGTGAGTTCAAATTCCCTGTTGAGCTCTGTGCTGGCATCTCAGAGCCTGGAGTCTGCTTCAGATTCTGTATCTCCCCCTCTCTCTGCCCCTCTCCTGCTCATGTTCTGTCTCTCTCAAAAATAAATTAAAAAAATAAAAACTTAATTACAAAGAACAGACTCAATACGGCTAAGATATTAGTTCTTTCCAGTTATGGGGTCAACATATTCTAAATGTAAACTACAAAACTATAAAACTTCTAAGAGATAACATAGGGCAAAGTATATGTGATCTTGGACTTGGTGATGACCTTTTAGATACAACACCAAAGCATGATATGTGAAAGAAAAAAATTGACATGTAGGACTTCACTAAAATTAAAAATTTCCATTTTGTGAAAGGCACTATGAAGATAATGAAAAGATAAGCCACAGACTGGGAGAAAACTTTGCAAAACATGTATCAGATAAAGAACTGCAATCCAAAACATATAAAAAAAAAATTCTTAAATCTCAACAACAAGAAAGCAAAAAATGGGCAAGAGATCTGAAAAGATACCTAACCAAAAAGTATATACATATGGCAGAAAGCATATGAAAAGATGTTCAACATCATATGTCACTAGGGAATTTCATTTTATTCATTTTTTAAAAAAATTAATGCTTATTTTTGAGACAGAAACAGTATGAGTGGAGGAGGGAGGGAGAGAGAGAGAGAGAGAGAGAGACACACACACACACACAGAATCTGAAGCAGGCTCCAGGCTCTGAGCTGTCAGCACAGAGCCTGACACGGGGCTTAAACCCACACACCATGAGATCATGACCTGAGCCGAAGTCAGATGCTTAACCAGTTGAGCCACTCAGGCGCCCCACTAGGTAATTTTAAATTAAAACAAGAATGAGCTATCACAGTACACTTATCATAATGGCTAAGCCTAAAACACTGACAATACCAGTGCTGGTGAGGATGGGAGTAACAGGAACTCGCAGTCATTGTTGGTGGGTACATGAAGCAATATAGTCTGTTTGGAATGCAAGTTGGCAGTTTCTTACAAAGCTAAATGTATTCTTACCATATGAGCCAGCAAGTATGTTCCTAGTTGTTTAGCGAAAGGAGTTGAAAACTAATGTCCACACAGGAACCTGCATGTGAATGTTTGTAGCATCTTTATTTATGATTGATCTGGACTGGAAGCACCAAGATGTCTTTTGGTAGGTGAATAGATAAATTGGTATGTTCTCATGTAATAGAGTATTATTCAGTGATCTGAGAAATGAGCCAGTGTGAAAGGCATTGTAGTGTCTGATTCCAGCTACGTGACATTCTGGAAAAGGTAAAACTATAGAGATAGTAAAAAGATCAGTGGCTGCTAGAGGATGTAGGGGAGAAATGGACAGGTAGAGTGCATGGCACTTTTAGGGTGGTGAAATTATTGTATATGATACTGTAATGGCAGATTTGGCAAAGCTCATAAGACTGCACAGCCCAAAGAGTGAACCCTAATGTAAACTGTGGACATTAGTTAGTAAGAACATATCAACATTGATAACCAACTCTGATAAAATGTACCACATCAATTCAGTATGTTAATAAGAAAGGCAACTGTAGGTTGGGGAGAAAGTATTGGAACTTTGAACTTTCTGCTCAATTTTTCTATACATCAAAAACTAACCCATTTAAAGAAAAAGTAATAAGGGGCTCCTGGGTGGCTCAGTCAGTTAAGTCAGTGGCTCACTTCAGCTTAGGTCATATCTCACAGTTCGTGGGTTCAAGCCCCACGTCGGGCTCTGTGCTAACGGCTCAGAGCCTGGAGCCTGCTTCAGATTCTGTGCCTCCCTCTTTCTCTGACCCTCCACTGCTCACACTGCCTCTCTCTCTCTCAGAAATAAATAAAACATTTTAAACAAATAAAGAAAAAGTAATAAAACCCACTAAAAATGCATCAGAAAACAGACAAAAACCCTACATATACTAATAATTGCTGGTAACAGCTTTTTCCATAATTCTCTAGTGACTTAAGGAAATTACTTGATTTTTAAGAATTATGAAATGATAATCATGTGATTCCAGGGTTTCTTGGACATTTTTTTGTTGTTGTTGACTCTCAGTAGTGTATCTTTAGTAATCTGGGAGTTTTTTCTACAGATTGCTTTGTTATCCTTCTGAAATACTATATAATCTATCATTAATCTTCCAAATGTTTGTTTTCTCTTTTTAAAAGTTTAGTTTTGGGGCATCTGGGTAGATTGGTCGGTTGGGCATCCAACTTTGGCACAGGTCATGATCTGATAGCCCGTGAGTTCGAGTCTCATGTTGGGCTCTGTGCTGAGAGCTCAAAGCCTGGACCCTGCTTCAGATTCTGTGTCTCCCTCTCTCTCTCTGTCCCTCCCCAGCTCATGCTCTGTGTTTCTCTGTCTCAAAAATAAATAAACATTAAAGAAAATAATACGTTTCTGAGGGATGTTGCAATTTTTCTATGCTTAAACTTGTTTACAGTTTTGATGACAAATTTCAGCTTAGGTATTAACTTTATAATTCACACTGTTGCTGAGCTTTCTAAGTCAATGCAGCATACAGTAAAATAGTATTAACTAGTTTAAAGTAAATCATACCATTTTTTTGTTTATTCATTTAATATTTCAAAAAATTAAAATCCTGTCTTAAAATTTTGGTTATTCTCTTTTTAAACCTGATAAGTTAAACAATGGTTATCAAATATCTTTGTGGTGGTTGTTACCCATTTTAGGTAGAAATATTTCACACTTAAAAATTTTCTTAATAGGGGTCTTGGGTGGCTCACTGTATTAGCATCTGACCTTTGATTTCAGCTCAGGTCATGCATGGTTGTCAGATCAAGGCCTGCATTTGGCTCTACAGTGAGCATGGAGCCTGCTTAAGATTCCCTCTCCCTCCCTCCCTCTCTCTGTCTCCCTCCCTCTCTGTCCCTCTCTTTTTCTCTCTCCCTCCTCGCTCGCTGTCTCGCTCGCTGTCTCGCTCGCTGTCTCGCTCGCTGTCTCGCTCGCTGTCTCGCTCGCTGTCTCGCTCGCTGTCTCGCTCGCTGTCTCTGTCTCTCTGTCTCGCTGGGAGCCTGGAGCCTACTTCAGATTCTGTCTCTGTCTCTCTGCCCTTCTTTTGTTCTCACACACACACACACACACACGTGCACGTGCACGCACGCGCACGCACACACACACACACACTCTCTCTCTCTCTCTCTCTCAAATATAAATAAACATTTAAAAAAAAACCCATTCTCTCTCTTTCCCATTCCCTCTGTCCTCTGCTTGTGCTTCCTCACTCCCTCTCTCAAATAAATTTTTTTAAATAAACTGCCTATCTTTTTAATATTTTTGTAAACATTTTATAATAGGAAGTATGATATGACTTGAGAGTGCCTTGGAAAAAGATGTTAATAAGGGATTCTGGGAAGTATATTTGATAATAGATTATATACAATTAAATGCCAGTATGAGTGAATTTTAATTTGAATAGCACACTCAATTTTTTTTCATTTCTCTCATGAAAGAAGACATTTTGTTTTCTGGTGGAAAACCTATGTGTCATTTATCTCATTAGTAAAATGAGCATCACAATAGTACTTAACAGTTGTAGGATTGTTGTGAAGATTACATAAATAAATTCACAGGAAGTGCTTAAGATCTTGTCTGTCAGTCACACTGTAAGTATTCAGTAAATCTTCTTGATGTCTGATCTGATGTTGTTACTGTGAAATTTCACTAGATATTGAAGGTAATGGCATAGTGCACTGTGAAGGTGTTAGTACTAGAACCCTGTTTAAGAATGAGCAATAGGAATCTTGTGGCTACATTATTGAAGCTCTTACCAAAGAAGTGCCCCGAGTCTTAGAAGTCTCTGAATGGGATGGTACCTTGTGAACTTCTTGGCTGTACAATAATTATAACTATTTCACCTATTATTTCCCTGTAAGTATGCATTTCCTGAAGGTGTATAGTTATAAATTCAAACAAAATTAGAAAGTGATCTTGTATTAAACATTATTTTATTTAAGCTGTTTTAGTTATTTGGGATTATTTAAGTTCTCTGCATGTTTTAGTGTATGCTTTGTTCTGTGTGCTTGCTCTATTGTTGTATCTTTTGTATCTTTGCACATTGAGTGGCTTCTCTCCTAGTTTTTTCTGTTCCCAATGTCACACCTCATATTTCTCTCTCTCTCCTTTCTCCCCTCCTCCATGTATGTATATGCAAAACCTTTACAAACAGACACACATACACGCAGATTTTTTGACCTTACAGTTAAGCTGCATTTTTGTCGATAGGCTTTAACCATCGCAGAGTGAATGCAGCTGCCTCTTCCTTCCTTTGGGAGATCAGCATTACTCATCCACTCTAATATTCTTGCTTCACCTCTTTGCTCACTGTTTTTGATATGCTATGCAGAATACTTAAATATTTAGTCTTTTAATGCATCAGAATTAACTGGTTATTATGTTTTGAAAGTCAAGTATGAAATGCATCAAAGTAATTTTTTAACCAAGCTTTTTTTTTAATGTTGGGTGGGGGGTGGGGGGTGGATGGGTGGGTATCCACACAATTTCTATTTATACTTGGCAATTAGAATTTGGTATAAGGGCAGTCTAAACAGAGAAGTCCTATTACTCTAGGGAGATTACAAAAGATTATCTAGGGATGCCTGGATGGCTCAGTTGATTAAGTGTCCAACTTTTTATTTTTGCTCGGGTCATGATCTCATAGTACTGAGTTGTAGCCTCCTATCGGGCTCTGCGCTGGGCATAGAGCCTGCTTAGGGTTCTCTTTTTCCCTATGCTCTCCCCTCTCGCACTCTCTCTATCTCTCAAAATAAATAAACATTTAAAAAAGTATCTTGGAGCACCTGGGTGGCATAGTCGGTTGAGTGTTGGACTTCAGGTCATGATCTCATGACTCGTGGGTTCAAGCCCCATGTATGCTCTGCTCTCACAGCACAGAGCCTAGAGCCTGCTTTGGATTCTGTTTCCCTCTCTACTGCCCCTCCCTTGCTCATTTTAATAAAATGATATAATTTAATATAATTGTGATAAAATTTATATTATGAATAGCTGTAAATTTAACTTACTAAAGCCTAGGATCACACTAGAAAATATTTCAATTGCAGTTCTTGAAATATGAAAGAGAAGATGTTGATTGTATAATAAAATATTTGCATATTTTTTGCACACACAAACACAGCAAAATTTTCAGAAGATAGCCCACATGAACTTAAATTTTAATGAAAATTAGATACCCTTATTTTCATGAGTAGTTAATAGTTAAACATTACTGTGTATTACACATTATGGATTAATATTAGGACCTTGAGTAAACCCATTTTTGGAGATATGAAACATCTCTTCCTAATGGTAAAATTGAACTTGGTTAGTTGTAATAAAGGAGTACCACGTTTCTTTTTCTTGGCAGTTTATAGCCCCCCATTAAAATGATGATGATAGTAATAATAGGTAACATTTATTGATTGCTTATTATGTCAGGTGTTATATTTGCATCTATTATTCCAATTTTGCAGATTAGTAAACAGGGACACAGTTGTTAAACTTGCATAAGCTTTCACAACTAGTGGGGAGGCTATGATTCAAACTCCAGGCAGTAGGACTCCTGAGCTCCCATTCTGAACTGCTAAACTCTGTTGCCTCCATCATAACTAAAATAACTCATTTTTCTCCCTTAAAAATGCCTTGAAAGATATTATGAAGAAATACCTCAGCCAGCTGCAGAGGAACAACCAACTACATTTATTTTTGGAAATAAGGAGTTGTTTTGTCCTATACATAGACTTGTAGAGCAATTGCATAACATGGTCTATCTGTGTAGATTACACTTTTTCTGCGATTCATTTAGCTACTTGCATTTGGTATCATTTTCTTTCAACCTGAAGCACATCTGATGCAGATTTACTGGGACATTCACACTCTATTTTGGTTTTAAAAGCTGCAGACCTCATTTACTGGTGCACGAATAAATAGCCGTTTGGAACTACCTCGTCTTTTATAGGCTTAACTTTTCTTTTTTGCTGGAAAGGAATATTTATGGAAATATTGTTTTCATTATAATGGAAATACTGCTAATAGACTGACTAACCCACTTAGTGGCTTGACTGAACATAAGAAATAAGTTGCTTAGCATATCTAACCAAGTTTCTGAAGAGGCGCTTTACATTTATTTGGAAGGATTCCTTTTCCTACCCTCCTCCCCTACTTTTTTTGGTCTCTGAACAGGAAGCCCATGTATATTTTTAAAGTCAAATCCAGACTGTTTTGTTTTGCCTGTGCTGTGTCCTACAATTTCAAAGTCAAGGTGTAAAATTGGACTGGTCTTTCCTTGAGTGGTTCAAAATTGAAAAACAGTTTGATTTTATATTCATTTTAGATTAAGTGAGAAACCAACTGGAGATTAGAACTCTTCCAGTTCATACAATACATCCATTGATGGACATTTGCATTTACTTATACCTTTTAACAATTGTGAATAGTGCACTATGAAAATTTGTGTACAAGTATTTGAGTACTTCAACTCAGTTGATTTGTCTTTGTGTGAAGTTATATGAATTCTTTATATGTTCTGGTTAGTAGACTTTATCAGATATATGACTTAACAAACTTTTTCTCCCATTCTGTGGGTTGTCTTTTTACTTTCTTGATAGTGTTTTTTGATGTACCAAGTTTTAACTTTAACAGAGTCCAATTTATTTTTTCATTTGCTGCTCATGCTTTTTGTTGTTATATCTTGGATTTCATTGCCAGCTTGAAACTCATGAAGATTTTCCCATGTTATCTTTAAGATTTTTTTTAGTTTTAGCTCTTGTATTCAGATCTTTGATTCATTCTGAGTTATTTTTAAAATATATATTGTGAGATGGGGTTCACTTTTATTCTTTCACATGTAGGTATCCAGTTGTCCTCACCATTTGTTGAAAAGACTATTCTTCCCCTATTAAATGATATACTTGTCCAAAATCAGTAGACTATAGATATTTGGTTGATTTCTGGACTCTTAATTCCATTTTGTTGTTCCATATGTCTATCTACATTATTGGAGCTTTTTGATTTGCATTTCTTTTGTTGGTAATGAGGTTGATCATATTTCATGTTTCCTTGCCATTTGTGTTTATTTTGCCATGACCTGCTTATTCATAGCCTTTCCTATTTTTTGATTGGGCTGTTTTATTTTTTTGATACTTGATTTTGTGTACTCTATGTATTGTAGAATTATTTATTTATTTATTGAAAGAGAGAGCACACAAGTGGGGCAGAGGAGGGGGGAGGGGGAGAAAATGAATCTTAAGTAGCCTCCATGCTCAGCCTGGAGCCAATGTGGGGCTTGATCCCATGACCCTGGGATCATGACCTTAACCAAAATCTAGAAGTGGAAGCTTAACCAACTACGCCACACAGGAACCCCAGACATTACTTTTTTAATCTGTAATATATGATGAAAATATTTTCCTAGTTTATGACTATTTGTTTTTGACAAATTAATTTTTTTGATGCAGAACTAATTTTTTCAGATCATCACGTTTATTATTTTCTGTGATTTCTTGGTTTTATGTATTATCTTTCCTGCTTAAAGAGTATAAGTAAATTTCTCTTATATATTCTTCTAAACTTTGTTTTGTTTTTTTCTTTTCAAAAATATTTATACCATCTTTGGTATAAAAATAACATACTTAAAAATAAATTTTAAAAACCTCCAAATATATTATAGAAATTGACTATTTTTTTCTACTCTCTTTTTATCATCCCATTTATTCTCATTCCTTCTGAAGTAACCAAATTCAATCCCCTGGTATGTACTCTTTCACCCTTTGCTCCATGCAGACACATTTGTATAATTTTTTATTTTCATGTGTATGATTTTTTTGAGGAATGAGGTAACTTTTGAACCAAAAACCTGAAATACTGAAAAATGTAGTATAAGATAATTTTATCAAAATTGATAAATTAATGTATTCTGTTCCAAAAGATTATTTTGAACAGTGTATCACTTTAAAATTCAATTCAGTCTCTTTTTTCTATATAACTCAAATTAATGACTTGACCTAATTTTTTATTACTGCATCATTCCCCTTCCAACCTCCTGTCCACCCCATGCCACACACACAGGATTTACATCATTAACTTATTTTGTAATTCAGTGAGTCTGTCTTCAAAGGAGATTGTCATTTATAACACAATGTCTTTTAAATTTGGTTTTGCTTAAGAAATATTAGTACAAAATGATTATTAAATTATTTTTCCATATATATTCATATTTCAGCATTGTTATTAAAGAGTAAATTTGATTTTTTTAAATGTTTTTATTTATTTCTGAGAGAGAGAGAGAGAGAGAGAGAGAGACAGCTTGAGCAGGGGAGGGTCAGAGAGAGAGGGAGACAGAGAATCTGAAACAAGCTCCAGGCTCTGAGCTGGCTGTCAGCACAGAGCCCGACCTGGGGCTTGAACCCATGAACCGTGAGATCATGACCTGAGCCAAAGTTGGATGCTTAAACGACTAAGCCACCCAGGCGCCCTGATGAAGAGTAAATTTGACAGTTCAGTTACAATGGTGAGCTGAGTAATTTGAAATTTAAATTATTTTTATACTGATATGACAAAACTTCACAAAAGCATTCAATGAAGTTAGTTTGCACTGAAAAGTTAAAGCCACATTTTAATTGAAAACTAAATATTTCTGTTGATTTCTTGTCATTCTGAGTTGAAAAGTATTGCCAGTTTTTATGACTGTAGTCAGTCCCTACTTATAGCCACTGAGCAGTTTTGTAAACAAGAGTTGTATGTGGGATAGACCAGAATAAGATACTTGAGGACAGAGATTTGCAGTCCATGTTGACAACATAGATGATGCTCGATATAAGTTAAATGTGGTTCCTAACTTCCTAACTCATATCAGGGTCTTTGGAGCCTCAAACACTGAACAGTCATTATCATCTGGCTTCTCAGACTTGAACCATGTAAATTGCATCAGTGTTCTGCTCCCCATGAAATGTAAATTTTCTCTGTCTTGTGAAAAATGTTGTCAACATTGCATTACAAATATGACTGAAAGTTTTTCATAAGATCTAAGAGTGTGTATGTTTGTTTTATAACTGCTTTAGTTTTTTGCTCTGCTCTTCAGCATGTCATCTTCAACTCCATGTTCCTTGTTTTCTGTATCAACTTTCTTTTGCTTCATCTCTAGTTTTTCATTTGCCCTTCTTTTTTATTTAACTTGTAATCAAATTGTTTTTCTACTACTGTATGTATAGCCTTGCTTCAGATGTATTTGTTAAATCAAAAAGCAAATGGTGAAGCCCTAATTTGCATTATAAAGTATTATGTTTGTATATTGCAAGGACAGATTCAGAATGATCATCTCAAATATAATTGATAAGGTAGGCAAAAAATTGCCAAGAGGTAGTTGGCGATTATCAATGGGAAGTGGTTGAGGTACATAACACAAATATAACCTTACAAATAGTAATAAAATAACAACATACTTTTTGTTTATAATTGTACTATTTGTACTAGCTTCAAGGATGTAAAATTGACTGATTTGAATTCCATGAATTTTTTTCCTCTTCCATCTGTGATCGAGATACTAATAAGACCAAAATAAGACAAAGAATGAGCACCTGAAGAGAAAACAAAGAGAAGCAAGGAGCCCTAAATATACTCAACACATAGATCATCAACCACCAAGAGACCCAAGAATTGTTTGAATGTATTTATAAACTAGACACATTTTTTTGTTCTTACGTTCTGGAGATTGAGAACAGTTGATCTTATATGTACATTCATTTTAATAATTTTATGAGATGGGTGAATATTTACCATAGATTTATCTTATGTGCTTCCAGAGAATCTGAAACTTTTTAAAAAAGAAAATATATTTACAGCTGAAAGGGATAATACTAGGGTTCATGGTATGGATGGAAAGATTAGTGGGGGATGACTACCTACACTGACTGGATCCTATTAGAACCTGTCACTGTTGGATTTTTCTCTGTGAAATATGTGAGATAGTTTCTTAAACTCAAGAACCTTCCATGAGTACCATTGCTACCTATGAGTACTACATTTTTACTTTTTATTGCTTACCAGTATTCGTTAGTCATATATTAAGACAAAGTATATTAGTGTGAAATCACCAAGAGGCTACTTTCGTTTTTTATTAAGTAAAGTTATTTTATTTTTTAAATCTTGAGAAGTGTACTCTTTAATCCCCATCACCTATTTCACCCATCCCCTATCCCCTCTGGTAACCATTAGTTTGTTCTCTTTTCCCTTTGCTCTTTGTTTCTTTATGAAATTATATGGTATTTACCTTTCTCTGACATAGTTCACTTACCATTATACTTTATAGCTTCATCCATGTTGTTGCAAATGGAAAGATTTCATTCCTTTTAATGGCTGAATAATATTGCATTATATATGTGTATATATCCCATCTCCTTCATCCATTCAGCTGTTGATGACCATTTGGGCTGCTTCCATAGTGTTACTATTGTAAATAATGCTGCTGTGAACACAGGGGTTCAAGTATCACTTTGAATGTTTTTTTATTTTTATTTTATGGATAAATACACAGTGTGACTTCTGGATCAAAGGGTAGTTCTATTTTTAATTTTCTGGTGAACCTCCATTTTGTCTTCGATAGTAGCTGCATCAGTTTTCATTCCCACAAACAGTGCTCAAAGGTTCCTTTTTCTTTACATCCTCACTAAGACTTATTGCTTGTGTTTTTTATTTTAACTATTATGACAGGTATGAGGTGATATCTCTTTGTAGTTTTGATTTGTATTTCCATGACGATGAAGGAGGATGAGCATTATTCCTCTGCCTTTGGTAAATGTCTGTACATGTCTTCTGCCCATTTTTTACTTGGGTTATTTGTTTTTTGGGTGTTGAGTTTTATCAGTTCTCTATATATTTTGGATACTAACCCTTTATTGGGAATGTTATTTGCAAATATCTTCTGTCATTCAGTAGATTGCCTTTTAGGTTGGTTGATTGTAAGAGGCTTTCTAGTTCTAACCTTGCTGCTAACTTTATAGCCCATTGGATAAGTCTATTTTCTCTGGGACTTAAACTCTTATTCAAAACGGCTTGATACCACTTGGACTGTGAATAAAATTTTATTGGAAAACAGACCAAAAAAGGCAGTTTAGTCCAAGCCAAAAATTGATGACTCATATGAGCTCTGATCTATATGCTTTCTATCAGGCAAAAAACTAATGATGATTAAGTTTATATTTCTTTTCTTTTTTTTTTTTTTTTTCCCACTACTGCATCCCAGAACTAAGGCTTTACAAGGCCAAGAATATATCGTGGGAAGATTTTATGTTTTCTGCTCTGTTCGGCCAGTTGAATGATTGAATGAAAGATGATTGGTGATAAAACATGCTGGAAGTTCTGTCTTGTTATATGCAAATTATAGTCTCAACTTTCTAGCTTGTATTACTTATAAACCAGCCTACTTTTCTTGTTTTATTTTTTTTCATAGTTTATTGTCAAGTTGGTTTCCATATAACACTCAGTGCACATCCCAACAAGTGCCCTCCTCCATACCCAACACCCCCTTCCTCCCTGCCCCCATCAGCCCTCAGTTTGTTCTCAGTATTCAAAAGTCTCTCATGGTTTGCCTCCCTCCCTTTCCCAAGCTATTTTCCCCTTCTCTTCCCCCATAGTGCTCTGTTAGCTTCCTCCTAACCACCTATATGTGCTAATATATAGTATCTGTCCTTCTCTGCCTGACATATTTCGCTCAGCATAACACCCTCGAGTTCCATCCATGTTGCTACACATGGCCAGATTCCATTTCTCATTTCCATGTAGCATTCCATCATATAAATAAACCACATCTTCTGGATCCATTCGTCCGTGGATGGACATTTAGGCTCTTTCCATGTTTTAGCTATCGTTGAGAGTGCTGCTATGAACATTGGGCTACATGTGCCCCTATGCATCAGCACTCCTGTATCCCTTGGGTACATTCCTAGCAGTGCTATTGCTGGATCATAGGGGAGTTCTACTGTTAATTTTTCGAGGAACCTCCATTCTGTTTTCCAGAGGGGCTGTACCAGTTTACATTCCCACCAACAGTGTAGGAGGGTGCTCATTTCTACACATCCTTTCCAGCATCTATAGTTTCCTGATTTGTTCACTTTAGCCACTCTGACTGGTGTGAGGTGGTATCTCATTGTGGTTTTGATTTGTATTTCCCTGATGAAGAGGGATGCTGAGCATCGTTTCATGTGTCTGTTGGCCATCTGGATGCCCTCTTTGGAGAAGTGTCTGTTCATGTCTTCTGCCCATTTCATCACTGGATTATTTGTTTCTTGGGTGTGGAATTTGGTGAGTTCCTTATAGATCTTGGATACTAGCCCTTTATCTGATATGTCATTAGCAACTATCTTTTCCTGTTCTGTCAGTTACCTATTAGTTTTATTGATTGTTTCCTTTGCTGTTCAGAAGCTTTTTATCTTGATGAGTTCCCAGTAGTTCATTTTTGCTCTTGCTTCCCTTGCCTTTGGGGATGTGTCAAGTAAGAAGTTTAGGTGCACTGTTAGATTTTGTGTTTGCGCTTTTTCTAATTTCTCGAAATAGGCCTGGAGTGCAATGTACTTTCCTCTTTTGACTGACTTTGCCACATCCCATAGAGTTTGGACTGTTGTATTTTCATTTTCCTTTGTTTCCATATATTTTTAAATTTCTTCTCTAATTGCCTAATTGGCCCACTCGTTCTTTAGTAAGGTGTTCTTTAACCTCCATGTTTTTGGAGGTTTTCCAGACTTTTTCCTGTGATTGATTTCAAGTTTCATAGCATTGTGATCTGAAAGTGTGCATGGTATGATCTCAATTCTTTTATATTTATTGAGGGCTGCTTTATGTCCCAGTATGTGATCTATCTTGGAGAATGTGCCATGTGCACTTGAGAAGAAAGTGAATTCCCTGGCCTTAGGATGCAGAGTTCTAAATAAATCTGTCAAATCCATGTGTTCCAGTGTGTCATTCAAGTCCATTGTTTCTTTAGTGATTTTCTGTCTATTTGATCTATCCATTGCTATAAGTGGAGTATTAAAGTCCCCTGCTATTAGCACATTCTTATTCATAAGATTGTTTCTGTGTGTGATTGTTTCATGTATTAAGGTGCTTCTGTATTCGGTGAATAGACATTTATAATTGTTAGCTCTTCCTGATGGATAGACCCTGTAATTATTATATAATGCCCTTCTTCATCCCTTGTTAGTGACTTTAAAGTCTAGTTTGTCTGATATAGGTATAGCTACTCCAGCTTTCTTTTGACTTTCAGTAGCATGATACATTTCTCCATCCCCTTACTTTCAATCTGAAGGTGTCCTCCAGTCTAAAATGAGTTTCTTGTAGAGAGCAAATAGATGGATTTTGTTTTTTAATCCATTCTGCTACCCTATGTCTTTTGATTGAAGCATTCAGCCCATTTACATTCAGTGTTCTTATTGAAAAATATGGGTTTAGAGTCATTGTGTCCTTTGTGGGAATCATGTTTGTGGTGGCTTGTGGTAGCCCTGAACTTCCCAGAAGTATCGATTAAATGGGGTCATTTTTCATTCTTGATTTTATTTAGTTGTTTTACATCACTGATGATCATTAACAGCTGCCAGTATTGACAGTTCTTCTTCATTGTGTTCGAGAAGTACTGTCCAACTCTGACAACATGGTCCATGGATGTGTTTTTAGAGAAGAATCTATATACTGTAGTCCTGAATTCCTGTCTTTCAAATGATGAGAACAGATTTAGTGCTGAGGCATTTTGAACTTCAGAATGGAGTCTAATCTCCTATCTTAATCTTTTCTGAGGTGACTGCTGTGAACCTATGGGTCTGCCCTCCCAGGGACTCTGGCTGTGGTTGTCCACCAGCTTCTCCTTGGTGCTTAGTCCCTCATCTTCTTGGTCCAGGGCAAGTTCCTGGCCCTCTGCCCTGCAGCCCTGTCTTCAGGAAACCCCATGCCAGAGGTTGGAGCCTGGGCCTGTGGCATCGAGTTTTCCAGAAGGCTGACGAGGCACACCTGGGCCGCAGGGTGCTGCTAGGAGGCGTCTGGTGTGTGGGGGAAGTAGGTGCATGTCCTGATGGAGGTGTACACAGAGAGAGGATGGGCTCAAATGGGCTGAGTCATAGGGGAGCCCCAACAACTGGCAGAGACAGGCAGAGTCAGGCTGGAGGTGCTGCCGTGTACACATCCTTTGCCAGAAGAGCTGGATCTCGAGGGACCTTGGGTGTTACACCTGCCACCTATTAGCACATTCTTATCCATAAGATTGTTTCTGTTTGTGATTAATTGTTTTCTATATTTAGGTGCTTTCATATTGGGGCATAGACATTTATAATTGTTAGCTCTTCCTGATGGATAGACCTTAAAATTATTATAGAATGCCCTTCTTCATCCTTGTTAGTGTCTTTACTTTAAAGTCCAGTTTGTTTGATATGAGTATGGCTACTCCAGCTTTCTTTTGACTTCCAGTAGCATGGTATATATTTCTTCATCCCTTTACTTACAATCTGAAGGTGTCCTCAGGTCTAAAATGAGTCTCTTGTAGACAGCAAATAAATGGATTTTTTTAAATCCATTCTGTTACCCTGTCTTTTGATTGGAGCATTTTGTCATTTACATTCAATGTTATTATTGAAAAATATGGGTTTAGACTCATTGTGTCCTTTGTGGGATTCATGCCTTTGGTGGTGTCTATGGTACCTTGTGTTCCTTGCAACATTTCCCTCATAGAGTCCTCCTCAGGATTTCTTATAGGGCTGGTTTAGTGGTGATGAATTCTTTCAACTTTTATTTGGAAAGACTTTTATCTCTCCTTCTATTATGAATGACAGGCTTGCTGGATAGAGGATTCTTGGCTGCATATTTTTTCTGTTCATCACATTGATGATTTCCTGCCATTCCTTTCTGGCCTGCCAAGTTTCAGTAGATCAGTATGTAACTACTCTGATAGGTCTCCCTTTGTATGTTAGGGCCCTTTTCTCCCTAGCTGCTTTCAGAATTCTCTCTTTGTCCCTATATTTTTCCAGTTTCACTATGATACATTGTGCAGAACATCGATTCAAGTTATGTCTGAGGGGTTTTCTATGTGCCTCTTGGATTTCAATGTCTATTTCCTTCCCCACTTTAGGGAAGTTCTCTCCTATAATTTCTTCAAGGACTCCTTCAGTGCCTTTCCCTCTCTCTTCCTCTTCTGGAATTCTTATGATACAGATATTGTTCCATCTGATTGTATCACTCAGCTCTTAAACTCTCCTTTCGTGTTCCTGGATTAGCTTATCTCTTTTTTACTCGGGTTCCTCTTTTTCTATAATTGTGTCTTCTAATTCACCTATTCTCTCTGCCTCTTCAATCTGTGCATTGGATGCCTCCATTTTATTATGCACCTCATTTATAGCAGTTTTTAATTCATCACAACTATTTTTAAGCTCCATAGTCTTTGCAGCAATGGCTTCTCTGATGTCTTCCATGCTTTTTTCAAGCCCAGCGATTAATTTTATGACTGTTGTTCTAAATTCTTGTTCAGTTATGTTGCTGATATCTGGTTTAATCTGTTCTTTAGCTGTCATGTCTTCCTGGAATTTCTTAGAGGAAATTTCTTCAATTTTATCATTTTGGTTAGCTTTCTCTCTCTTTTTAGTTTAAATGCTTGTTATGTGCTCTGTACCTGTGAGTACTGCTGTATTAAAGAAGGCTCTTTGACTGTCCAGGGCCTGTCCATTCAGGAAGTGTTTTTTGAATGGTTTCTCTTGGTCTATCTTGTTAAGACTTTGGTTATTTTATTTTGCTACTAGTAGTGGTATTTGGGACTCTCCACGATGTGTACTTTGGCTTGTTTCTTGAGGTAGCCCTGGAAAGGAAAACAGACAGACAAACACACAGGGAACAAAGGCACACAAATGCACAGACAAATCCAACAAACAAGCAAACTGAAAGGGAAAAAGAAAAAGAAAAGAATTAAAAAGAAAAGTAAAAAGAAAAAAACCAAAAATCCAAAAGACAAAGGACAGTCTAAAAGAATAAAACCAGAATTCCCAGCTACAAATAGAGAGCATGGTGTATGCAGTGCTGAAGGAAGAGCATATACACGGAGAGAAATGTCAGGGTGGGGAGAACGTGAAATTGGACAATGAGCAGGCAGAGAGACTAAGAGGCTTAATTCAGAGAGAGAGAAGGAGTATTGAGTATATGGTAGGAGGCGAGGAGGAAGAAATGAGGATAGTGTTACTCAGAGAAACTACATAATCTGATTACTCCAGAGAGAGAGATAGAAAGGTGGTGGTGGAGGTGTAGAGTATACATCTATAGAATGGATTAAATGTGACTGTTTAAGCAAACCAATGACCAGAGTGCCCAGTGCAGCAGAGGGGAGGGATACAAATGAGACAAGGTGAAAATATATCCGAATAGAAAGAATTGATCTAGAATTAATCAGGGCAGTGTATCCATGTTGGTCTTGTGCCCGGCTCCAGTAAAGAAAAAATAAAAAGCAGCTCTCTAGCGGGGATGTGTGTGGTGTGGTGTAGGCAAGTATCAGCCTTCACTTCTTGAGGTCCCGCTTTAGTTGCTGTGTGGAGCAAAATGGTGATGCCCCAGTCCCCTCTGGAACCAAGCGCTGCAAATCGCTCCCTTGGGTCTGATCTCCCTGTGCTGTGGGTACAGCCAAGTTGGGCTGTGTTCTGTGTCCCAAGCACCATCAAGCTCTGGCTGCTAGCAATGGTCAGAACTCCAGATCATCAGAGAGAAATGGGAAATCTGTCTCCAGCAGCAGAGGCAACTTTGAGGACTGTTATTCAGGTCAAGAAAGGGTATCTTAGCGTAAGTTATCAAATATGTATTTGGAATGTAGTATGTGCAAAGCATTGAGCTAAGAGTGGTAAGGGTTGGGCGCCTGGGTGGCTCAGTTGGTTAAGCATCTGACTTTGGCTCAGGTCATGATCTCACAGTTCGTAGGTTCGAGCCCTGCGTCAGGCTGTGTGCTGACAGCCAGCTCAGATCCTGGAGCCTGTTTCACTTCTGTGTCTCTCTCTCTCTCTCTGACCCTCCTCTGCTCACACTGTCTCTTTCTCTCTCTCAGGAATAAATAAAACATTTAAAAAATTTTTTTAAAAAGAGTAGTAAGGGTTATAAATATGGATATGATATTGTTCCTACTCACTGAGAATTTACATGTCACGTGAAATCATATACACAGATGTTCTTGCCCTCTGTGTTGGAAATGCTGATGGAAAATGTAGAGATGAATAGGCAAGTGAAGGAAGGTTAAGAACAATCACCCTATTGCATAATTAGTTGTTAAAAGGAAAGAAGAAACATTTAAAATTGTTTTTTTCACATTTCATATGAAAGAAAAGTCAAAAGATATTATTACAAACATGTTCAACATAGGAGGAGAAGAATAGCTATCAAAAAGTAATAATATCTGTGAAAGTTATACTTGGACAGGAAAATCCTCTGATGGCTTGTTGTAAAAAAATCAGTAAAGTAGGATTACTTGGTGTTTAAATTGTGATATTGAAAGTTTCCTTTTATTTAATGCAATATAACCATTGATTAAAATGCAAGTATTAAATATTTTTCTTCAGTAACCTTTATAGGCTTCTATCTTCTGGTATTGAAAAGTATACAGCTCTCAATGTTTTGAATGATTAACCTTCAATTTGTTCATGATTTGCCTTTTTATTTTGCATCTCATTTAAATTCATTCCTATAAAGTATTGGTAATACAAATAAGCCCCAAGGTAAGCCTGTCTAATGGATTGTTTCCATAGTCTATTGCTGTGCATACCATGGATTCCATAAAAGGAATTTAAGCCCAGTGATGGGATTATAAATCATTTTGCTGAGATGGATGGGAAAGCAGATGTCTTTGAATGGATGGGGCACCTGGGATTCTTAAAAACAGTAATAAAACTGATTTTCTAAAAATGTCTCTCACATGAAATACCTTTGTTGCAGTGCTTGTATAAATTTAGATCTTTTTTTAAAAAAAGACTCAGTTGTGCTTATCTTTTTCAGGGTTTCTTTCACAAACACTGTTTTAAATATATTCTGAATGTACTCATTTAAATGATCAATATGACTTATCCATTGAATCTCAAATTTAGTTTCCTTTCATTTCTAATGAAGGGCCAGGGCAGTTAATATTTGAGAGTGAATCCTTTTACAAATTAGCATATTTTAAACATGAAATTTTGGGGCTATAATATTTCTTTGAAGTGCCTTTAAAATGCATCACATTTTCATCATGTATCTTAACCAAAATTTGAAATACAAAATTAAGTGAAATTTAAAGAATTAACAGTACACTATAGTTTTACATCATGTATGGGCATATTTGTGCATTCACGTATCAGAATATAGCTTTTCTTTGATGACAAAGAAAATTTTTGGTGTGTACTCATGAAGTTCTCTCTCTTTGCTGGGTCCATTTTCCCTTTGCCCCTGAAGATAGCTCATGTCTGTCTCATGACTCTTCATATCACTTTTAAGTTGTAGAAAACCCATGGTCTTAAATGACAAGTAGTCTCAGTACATATAGGTCTAGAAGTTCAGTGTAATAATCAGAACTGCATACATGATTTAAACGTGAGGCTCTTATTCTGTCCCAGCTTGGATTTATTGCAGGTTAGTTGTCTGCATGAAGGAAAGAAGGTCAGGGCCAGCTATTTCTCCCTTCCCCATCTGAATCTCCTACTCTTCCTCCTCAGTGTTCTGTCTGCAGCATCTGACTGTTCCAGGGTTAGAGTGGGGAAGAGATAAAAGAGTAAGCAAGATTTTACTTGAGTGGTATTGTTATAAGTTGGATTCATGTTTAAATCTAATTCTTTGTTAGGGGAATTTTCTTTCAACGTTTTCATTCACCTTCTGTTCTTTTTTTGTTTGTTTTAAATGATTTTTAAATTTTTTCCAATGTTTTATTTACATTATAGTTCACTAACATACAGTATAGTGTTGGTTTAATTTCCTATTTTTATTGAAAAAAAATTTTATCAATTATTTAGTTTCTGAGAGACAGAGACAGAGCACAGGCAGAGAAGGGGCAGAGAGAGACACACACACACAGAATCTGAAGCAGGTTCAGGCTCTGAACTGTCAGCACTGAGCCCAACGTGGGGCTGGAACCCATGAGCTGTGAGATCATGACTTGAGCCAAAGTTGGATGCTCAACTGACTGAGCCATACAGGTGCTCCTAGTGTTGGTTTTAGGCATAGGATTCAGTGATACATACAGCACCCAGTGGTCATCACAATAAGTGCTCTCATTAATGCCCATCACCCATTTGCCAATCCCCCCATGCACCTATGCCCATCATACCCTCAGTTTTTTCTCTATCTTTGGGTCTCTTATAGTTTACTTCCCTCTCTTTTTCCCCTTCCCCTGTGTTCATCTGTTTTGTTTCTTAAATTCCACATATGAGCCAAATTATATGGTATTTGTCTTTGACTAACTTATTTTGCTTAGCATAATATATTCTAGCTCTATTTGTGTCATTGCAAATGGCAAGATTTCATTCTTTTTGATGGCTGAGTAACATTCCATTATGTATATGTACCACATCTTCTTTATCCATTGATTAGTTGGTGGACATTTAGGCTCTCTCCATAGTTTGGCTATTGTTGATAATGCTGCTATAAACATTGGGGTGCATGTGCCCCTTTGAATCAGTATTTTTGTATCCTTTGGGTAGATACCTAGTAGTTCAATTGCTGGATCATAGGGTAGTTCTACTTTTAACTTTCTGATGAAACTCCATACTGTTTTCCAGATTGCATTCCAGTTTGCATTCCCAACAACAGTGTAGGAGATTTTCCTTTTTTGACATTCTTGACAACATCTGTTGTTTCCTGTGGTGTTCATTTTAACCTTCTGAAAGGTGTGAGGTGATATCTTATTGTTGTTTTGATTGTCTTTCCCTGATGATGAATGATGTTGAGTGTCTTTTCATTTGTCTGTTGGCCATCTAGATGTCTTCTTTGAAAAAATGTCTATTCATGTCTTCTACCCACTTCTTAACTGATTCACTTGTGGGTTTTTTTTGTGGTGGGTGTTGAATTTGATAGACTCTTCATAGATTTTGGATACTAACACTTGTTTTTTAATATTTTTTAAATAAAAATTTTTTAAATGTTTATTTTAGAGAGAGAGACAGTATGAGCGTGAGAGGGGCAGAGAGAGAGGGAGAAACAGAATCTGAAGCAGGTTTCAGGCTCTGTGCTGTCAGCAGAGAGCGTGATGCATGGCTGGAACTCATGAACCAGAGGATCATGACCTGGCCTCTTTCCATAATTTGGCTCTTGTTGATAGTGCTGTTATAAACATTGGGGTGCATGTGTCCCTTTGATCAGCATTTTTGTATTCTTTGGATAAATACGTAGTAATGCAATTGCTGGGTTGTAGGGCAGTTCTATTTTGAATTTTTTGAGGAACCTCCATACTATTTTCCAGATTGACTACACCAGTTGCATTCACACAAACAGTGCAATAGAGTTCCCCTTTCTCTGCATCCTTGCTAACATCTGTTGTTTCCTGAGTTGTTAATTTTAGCCATTCTGACAGGTGTGAGTTGGTATCTCAGTGTGGTTTTGATTTGTATTTCCCTGACGGTGAGTGATGTGAGGATCTTTTCATGTGCCTGTTAGCCATCTGGATGTCTTCTTTGGAAAAGTGTCTATTGATGTCTTTTGCCCATTTCTTCACTGGGTTATTTGTTTTTTGGGTGTTGAGTTTGTAAGTTCATTCCAGATATTTATACTCCCCTTTTCTCTGATATTTCATTTGCAAATATCTTCTCCCATTCTCTTGGTTACCTTTTGGTTGTGTGGTTTGTTTCCTTCGGTATAGACAAGGCTTTTTATTTTAATGAGGTCAAAAGTATTCATTTTTGTTTTTGTTTCCCTTGCCTTAAGAAACCTGTCTAGTAAGAAGTAGCTGTGGCCTGTGGCAAAGAGGTTCCTACCTGTTTTATCCTGTAGGATTTTAAGGGTTTCCCGTCTCACCGGTCTTTCATCCATTTTGAATTTATTTTTGTGTATGGTGTAAGAAAGTGTCGAGTGTCATTTTTCTGCATGTCACTGTCCAGTTTACCCAGCACGATTTGCTGGAGAGACTCTTTTTTCCATTGGACAGTTTTCCTGCTTTATAGAAATTATTTGGACATATAGTTGTGGGTCCATTTCTGGGTTCTCTATTCTAGTCCATTGATTTATGTGTCTGCTTTTGTGCCAATACCATACTGCCTTAATGGTTATAATTTTATAATATGGCTTATAATATGGAATTGTGAGGCTTTTAGCTTTGGTTTTCTTTTTCAACATTACTTTGGCTATTTGGGGTCTTTTCTGGTTCCATACAAATTTTAGAATCGTTTGCTTTAGTTCTGTGAAAAATGATAGTGTTGTTTTGATAGGCATCTGCATTGAATGTGTAGATTGCTCTGGGTCTATCGACATTTTAACAATTTTATTTTTCTAATCCGTGAGCAAGCCATTTATTCTTAGTAGGAAGTACATCACCCTCCATGTTTTTGTGGCCTTTCCAAACTTTGTCTTGTGGCTGACTTCAAGTTTCTTAGCACTTTGGTCAAAAAATAATGTATGATGTGATTTTATTCTTTTTGTACTTGTTGAGACCTGATTTGTGACCCAGTATGTGATCTATTCTGGAGAATGTTCTATGTGCACTCGAAAAGGATGTGTATTCTGCTGCTTTAGAATGAAATGTACTGAATATATATGTTAAGTCCATCTGGTCCAATGTGTCATTTAAAGCTTAGCTTCCTTTGTTGATTTTCTTTTCTTTTTTTTTTAATAATTTTATTTTTACTTTTGAGAGAAACAGTGTGAATGGGGGAGTGGGACAGAGGGAGGGGGAGAGTCTTAACTAGTGTCCACGCTCAGCATGGAGTCTGATGCAAGGCTTGAGTCTACAACCCTGGGATCATGATCTGAGTAAAATAAAAAGTCAGACACTCAACTGACTGAGCCACCCAGGCACCAGTCCTTCTTGATTTCATGCTTAGATGATCTGTCCATTGCTATAAATGTGGTGATAAAGCCCCCAACTATTATTTTTTTATTATCAATGAGTTCCTTTATGTTTGTTATTAATTGACTTATATATTGGGTGCTTGAAAGTTAGGGGTCTCAATATTTACAATTGTTGGGTAGACCCCTTTATTATGCTAGAGTGCCTTCTGTATCTCTTGTTACAGTCTTAGATTTAAAATCTAGCTTGTCTAATTAAAGCATGGCAACTCTGGCTTTCTTTTGACCTCCAATAGCATGAAAGCTGTTTCTCCATCCCCTCACTTTCTATCTGGAGGTGTCTTTAGGTCTAAAAAGAGTGTCTGTAGGCTCATGTTCTGTTCCCGTAATTGAATGGAAATGCCCTTATTACTGGAAACTTACTGCTTAAGTCCATATGCAGTTGACACCTGAAGTTTGTTCTGAGGACTCATATCCTCTCCAGGTGGCTCTCTTAGACCAGACTTAAACCAACTGACCCCATCAACATTTTCTCAAATATGGTGTCCATGTGGCCATTGGAAAACACCTTCATTAACCAAAATAAATCTCTGGGAATGTAGGCTGATTCTACCACACTTCTCTTGCCTTCAGACCAAGTGAATAACTCCTCTGTCTTTTTACTTATTTTAGCCAAAAGTCAGATACCATGTACTATATCACTGTGAAATTTGTTTTTTTTTCTAAAATAGTTTATTATCAAGTTGGTTTCCATATAATACCCAGTGCTCATCCCAATAAGAGCCCTCCTCCATGCCCATCACCCTGCTTCCCCTCACTCCAACCCCTATAAGCCCTCAGTTTGTTCCCAATATTCAAGAGTCTCTCATGGTTTGCTTCCCTCCCTCTCCCCAACTATTTTCCCCTTCTCCCCCACAGTCCTCCTTTAAGTTCCTCCTAATCCACCTATACATGCAAACATATGGTATCTGTCCTTCTCTGCCTGACTTATTTCACTCAGCATAACAACCTCAAGTTCCATCCATGTTGCTACACGTGGTCAGATTTCATTCTTTCTCATTGCCATGTAGTATTCCATTGTATAGATCAACCACATCTTCTTGATCCACTTGTCCGTTGATGGACACTTAGGCTCTTTCCATGTTTTAGCTATTTTTGAGAGTGCTGCTATGAACATTGGGGTACATGTGTCCCTGTGCGTCAGCACTCCTATATCCCTTGAGTAAATTCCTAGCAATGCTATTGCTGGGTCATAGGGGAGTTCTATTGTTAATTTTTTGAGGAACCGCCACACTGTTTTCCAGAGGGGCTGTACCAGTTTACATTCCCACCAACAGTGTAGGAGGGTGCCCGTGTCTCCACATCCCTGCCAGCATCTATAGTCTCCTGATTTGTTCATTTTTAGCCACTCTGACTGGTGTGAGGTGGCATCTCAGTGTGGTTTTGATTTGTATTTCCCTGATGAGGAGGGATGCTGAGCATCGTTTCATGTGTCTGTTGGCCATCTGGATGTCCTCTTTGGAGAAGTGTCTGTTCATGTCTTCTGCCCATTTCATCACTGGATTATTTGTTTTTTGGGTGTGGAGTTTGGTGAGTTCCTTATAGATTTTGGATACTAGCCCTTTAATATGTCATTAGCAACTATCTTTTCCCATTCCATCAGTTGCCTATTAGTTTTATTGATTGTTTCCTTTGCTGTGCAGAAGCTTTTTATCTTAGGTTCCCAGTAGTTCATTTTTGCTCTTGATTCCCTTGCCTTTGGGGATGTGTCAAGTAAGAAGTTGCTGCGGTTGAGGTCAAGGAAGTTGATTCCTGCTTTCTCTTCTAGAGTTTTGATGGTTTCCTGTCTCACATTCAGGTCCTTTATCCACTTGAGTTTATTTTTGTGGGTGGTGTGAGAAAAGGATTTAGTTTCATTCTTCTGCAAGTTGCTGTCCAGTTCTCCCAGGAGCATTTGCTAAAGACACTATCTTTTTTTCCATTGGATACTTTTTCCCGCTTTGTCAAAGATTAGTTGGCCATACATTTGTGGATCCAGTTCTGAGTTTTCTATTCTATTCCATTGGTCTATGTGTCTGTTTTTGTGCCAATACCATAGTGTCTTGATGATGACAGCTTTGTAGTAAAGGCTAAAGTCTGGGATGGTGATCCCTCCTTTTTTGGTTTTCTTCTTCACTATTACTTTAGCTATCTGGGGTGTTTTGTGGTTCTATACAAATTTTAGGATAGTTTGTTCTAGCTTTGAGAAGAATGCTGGTGTGGTTTTGATTGGGATTGCATTGAATGTGTAGATTGCTTTGGGTAGTAATGACATTTTAACAATATTTATTCTTCTGACCCATGAACATGCAACATTTTTCCATTTCTTTGTGTCTTCTTCAATTTCCTTCATAAGTTTTCTCCAGTTTTTATCATACAGATATCCTATGTCTTTGGTAGGTTTATTCCTAGATACTTTTTTTTGTGTGTGTGTGTGCAGTTGTGAATGGGATAAGTTTCTTGATTTCTCTTTTTGTTGCTTCATTATTGGTGTATACAAATGCAACTGATTTCTGTACATTGATTTTGTACCCTGCAACTTTGCTGAATTCATGGATCAGTTCTAGTAGGCTTCTGGTGCAGTCTGTCGAGTTTTCTATGTAGAGAATCATGTCGCCTGCAAAAAGGGAAAGTTTGACTTCTTCTTTACCAATTCTGATGCCTTTTATTTCCTTCTGTTGTCTGATTGCTGACACTAAGACTTCCAGCACTATGTTAAACAACAGTGGTGAGAGTGGACATCCCTGTCGTGTTCCTGATCTCAGGTGGAAAGCTCTCAGTTTTTCCCTATTGAGGATGATGTTAGCTGAGGGTTTCTTAAAATGGCTTTTATGATGTTTAAGTAAGTTCCTTCTATCCTGACTTTCTTTAGGGTCTTTAATAAGAACGGATGCTGTATTTTGTCAAATGCTTTTTCTGCATCTATCCACAGGATCATATGGTTTTTACATTTTCTTTTGTTAATGTGATGTATCATGTTGATTGATTTGCAAATATTGAACACTGCAACCCAGGAATGAATCCCACTTGATCGCAGTGGAAAATTCTTTTTAGGTGCTGCTGAATTTGATTTGCAAGTATCTTGTTGAGGATTTTTGCATCCATATTCATCAAGGATATTGGCCTGTAGTTCTCTTTTTTTTTGCTGGGTCTCTGTCTGGTTTGGGAATCAAAGTGATGCTGGCTTTGTAGAATGAGTTCGGAAGTTTCCTTCAATTTCTATATTTTAGAATAGCTTGAGAAGAATGAGTATTAATTCTCTTTTCAATTTCTGGTAGAATTCCCAGGGGAAGCTGTCTGGGCCAGGGCTCCTATTTGTTGGGAGATTTTTGATAACTGATTCACCTTCTCCACTAGTTATGGGTCTGTTCAGATTTTCTATCTCTTCCCGTGTTAACTATGGTAGTGAGTGTGTGTTTACGAATTTGTCTATTTCTTCTAAGTTGCCAAGTTTGTTGACATATAATTTTTCAAAGTATCTCAGACAATTGCTTGTATTTCTGAGGAGTTGGTTGTGATAAGTACATTTTCATTCATGATTTTGTCTATTTGGGTGCTCTCTCTTTTTCTTTTTGAGAAGCCTGACTGACCAGAGGTTTGTCAATTTTGTTTATTTATCAAAAAGCCAACTCTTGGCTTCATTGATCTGTTCAACTGTTTTTTTCAGATTCTATATTGTTATTTCTTCCCTTATTTTTATTATTTCTCTTCTCCTTCTGGGTTTGGTGTGCTCTTGTTGCTCTCCCTCTAATTCTGTTAGGTGAGCTGTTAGATTTTATACTTGCATTTTTTCTTATTTCTTGAAAAAGGCCTGGAGTGCAATGTACTTTCCTCTTAGGACTGCCTTTGCCACATCCCATAGAGTTTGAATTGCTGTATTTACATGTTCATTTGTTTCCATATATTTTTTAAATTTCTTCTCTAATTGTCTGATTGGCCCATTTGTTCTTTAGTAGGGTTTTTTGTAACCTCCATGTTTTTGGAAGTTTTCTAGTCTTTTTCCTGTGGTTGGTTTCAGGTTTCATAGCATTGTGATCTGAGAGTGTCCATGGTATGATCTTAATTCTTTTATATTTATTGAGGGCTGCTTTATGTCCCAGTATGTGATCTATCTTGGAGAATGTGCCATGCACATTTGAGAATAAAGTGAATTCCATGGCCTCAGGATGTAGAGTTCTATATATATCTGTCAGATCCGTTTCGTCCAATGCGTCATTCAAGTCCATTGTTTCTTTAGTGATTTTCTGTTTAGTTGATCTGTGCATTGCTGTAAGTGGAGTATTAAAGTCCCCTGCTATCACCACATTCTTATCTATAAGATTGTTTCTGTTTGTGGTTGTTTTATTGCTTTGGGTGCTTCCAAATTCCATGCATAGACATTTATTATTGTTAGCTCTTCCTGATGGATAGACCCTGTGATTATTATAGAATGCTCTTCTTCATCCCTTGTTAGTGTCTTTACTTTAAAGTCCAGTTTGATATAAGTATAGCTACTCCAGCTTTCTTTTGACTATCCAGTAGCATGATATATTTCCCCATCCCATTTCTTTCAATCTGAAGGTGTCCTCCAATCTAAAATGAGTCTCTTGTAGACAGTAGATCGATGGATTTTGTGTTTTTATCCATTCTGCTACCCTAGGTCTTTCGATTTGAGCATTCAGTCCATTTACATTCAGTGTTGTTATTGAAAAATATGGGTTTAGAATCATTGTGTTCTCTCTAGGATTCATGCCTTTGGTGTTGTGTGTGGTACCTTGCATTCCTTGCATCATTTCCCTCATAGAGTCCCCCTCAGGATTTCTTGTATGGCGGCTTTAATGGTGATGAATTCTTTTAAGTTTTGTTTATTTGGGAAGACTTTTATCTTTCCTTCTATTCTGAATGAGAGGCTTGCTGGATAGAGAATTCTTGACTGCATATTTTTTCTGTTCATCACATTGAAGATTTCCTGTCATTCCTTTCTGGCCTGCCAAGTTTCAGTAGATAGGTCTGTCACCACTGTGATAGGTTTTCCTTTGTATGTTAGGGCCCTTTTCTCCCTAGCTGCTTTCAGAATTCTCTCTTTGTCCTTATATTTAGCCAGTTTCACTATGATATGTTGTGCAGAATATCGATTTAAGTTATGTCAGAGGGGATTTCTCTGTGCCTCTTGTGTTTCAATGTCTGTTTCCTTCCCCAGATTGGGGAAGTTCTCTGCTGTAATTTGTTCAGGGACTCCTTCAGTGCCTTTCCCGCTCTCTTCCTCTTCTGGAATTCTTATGATACGGATATTGTTCCATCTGATTGTATCACTTAGCCCTTAAACTCTCCTTTCGTGTTCCTGGATTAGCTTACCTCTCTCTTATTCGGGTTTCTCTTTTTCTATAATTGTGTCTTCTAATTCACCTATTCTCCTCTCTGTCTCTTCAGTCTGTGCATTGGACGCCTCCATTTTATTATGCACTTCATTTAGAGCAGTTTTTAATTCATCACAACTATTTTTAAGCTCCATAGTCTTTGTAACAATAGTTTCTCTAATTCTTCTATGACTTTTTCAAGCCCAGCGATTAATTTTATGACTGTTGTTCTAAATTCTTGTTCAGTTATGTTGCTGATATCTGTTTTGAGCAGGTCTTTAGCTGTCATGTCTTCCTGAAATTTCTTTAGAGGAGAGTTCTTACGTTTCACCATTTTGGCTAGCTTTCTATGTCTTGTTAGTTTTAAACACTCTGTACCTGCGAGTATTGCTGTATTAAAGAAAGCTCTTTGACTGCTCAGGAACTGTCTGTTCAGGAAGTGTTCTTTGAATGTTGTCTCTTGGTCTCTCTTGTTGAGACTGGTTATTTTATTTCCTTACTCATAGTGGTATCTGGGACTCTCCACCATGTGTACTTTGGCTTGTTTCTTGAGACATCCCTGGAAGGGAAAACATACAGACAAACACAGAGGAAACAAAGGCACACAAACACACAGACAAATCCAAGAATTATGCAAACTGAAAGGGGAATAGAAAAAGAAAAGAAAAAGATGATGTAGGAAAAAGTAATAATAAAAATAAAAATTAAAAAAAGAAAAAAGTGAAAGACCAAGAACCGTCTAAATGCATAAAACCAGAATTCCCAGCTACAAATAAAGAGCCAGATGTATGCAGTGCTGATGGAAGAGCAGATACAAAGAGAGAAATGACAGGGCAGGGAGGAAGAGATTTTGGAAGAGAAATGACCAGGCAGAGAGAATAAGAGGCTTAATTCAGAGAGAGAAAGAGGAGAATATGGTAAGAGGTGAGGAGAAAGAAACAAAGATAATGTTACTCAGAGAAACTATATAATCTGATTACTCCAGAGAGAGAGAGCAATAAAAAGGTAGTGATGGAGGTATAGAATATACATCTATAGAATGGATTAAATGTGATTGTTTAAGCAAACCAGTGACCAGAGTCTCCAGTCCAGCAGAGTGGAGAGTTACAAATGAGACAAGGGAAAGTATATCTGAATAGAAAGAATTGATCTAGAATTAATCAGGGCAGTGCATTCACGTTGGTCTTGCCCTGGGCTCTGGTTAAAAAAAAAAAGGCAGCTCTCTAGTGGGGATGGGTGTGGTTTGGTGTAGGGTGGTCTTAGCTTCCACTGTGTCTCTGCCCGCTGCTCCCTAAGCCCCGCCTTGGTGGTAGTGTGGAGAAAAATGTCGGTGCCCCAGTCCCCTCTCGAAGCAAGCCTTGCAACTCACTCTTTTGGGTCTGATCTCCCTGTGCCGCTGGCATAGCCGAGGTGGGCCATGCTCTATCCCAAGCCAGGCCTCATTTCCAGATATTAGTCCGTGTGCCCCATTTTGCCACCTGAAATATAAACCCACAGGCTGAGTCCCTCTGAGTAGTGTCAAGCCTATCACCTCCCCACTGTGGATCGAGCTGAGCCAGAAGAGTGGTGGAATGTCTTCAGGTCCACTGCTTCCCCTCCAGGTTGTGCTGTGGAGCAGAGGAGTGGTTTCTCCTGGTGTTGCCTGGGACCAGTGTGTCCGGCTCAGGGTCTGCTGGACAGCTGGAAACCGGATCCCTCTGTGTCCTGAGCTGAGATTTTTCTCTTCTCCAGGGATAGGGGCAGTTTCTTGAGCAGTTTCAGCTGCTCTTTCTTTTCTCTTGGACACCCCGTGGCTCCTTGCAAAGGGGGCTCTCTCCCCTCCTTCCATGTCTCCGATCCCAGCCCATTTTTATGTTCCCCAGTTCACAGTCATGCTATAAGGTTTTCTTAGTGGACTCTGTCTCCTTTTCCTCCCAAACTCCTGGATTATGTAAGGGTTCCTATGGCTTCAGGCCTTCTCTGTTTGAGAGATGGAGGCGAGTGAAATGTATGGAGCTCCCTACTTCTCAGTCATCTTGCCTCCTGCAGTCACTCTGAGACTTTGAGGGCCTTATATTAAACTGAGAAGACAGGAGCAGGCACCACCACTTTCTTTCCTGTTATTAGAGGGGGCTTCACTATATAAAGATGTCTCCAAAATCTGCTCTCAGTCTTTATTATGTTAATCTCTAAATACTGACACTTCTAATGTAGATGAAGGTTTAAGAGTCCTAGGGTTTTCAGATACTTCCTTTGAAAATTGCAATTTCTCTCTGACAACCAGCTTTGTATTTTTGTACCTCAGTCAAAATTACTTCTTAACATATTATTAAAGTCTATAAAATGAGAGTGTAGGTTAGGTGAATTTGATTTTTTCCTTTAAAAATGTCATGGTTCCAATTTTACATAATTTTGCATATTTTAATAGAAATATGTGAAGACTATGTAGTACTAGAAACCATAATTTGGAGATTTAAGTTTGTTGGAAAAACTTAGAAAAGAACTAATAGTTCTAATATTTATAATCTATCTGCATATATATGTATATATATTATTGATGGTTTTTGTTTTTTGAAGGGCCTTTTCAAAGATTGATTAAACAACAAAAGTTAATTTCTAGTATCTTGTCTCTCCCTTCGTTATGACAGAGACTAATTTTATTAGTGTGCTTTTTAGATTTTATGTATATATATTTTTTATTTTAAAAGTGCCTTAAAATTATCTTAATAAATAGGGTATGAATAATAGTAGAATAACTCAGTGATTTTCATTGTTTCTGGAGGAACATGTAGGTGACCAGGAAGATTGTTATCTTTTTTTTGTTAACAATTGTTATTGTTATTGTTATTGTTATTGTTAACTTAAAAAAGTTGCTTTTCAGTACTTGGATTCTGATGTTAGAGAATTGAAGAGTGAATATCTAGTTAATAGTGAATGTCATGGGCAGAATATCAGGAATAAGTTAGGATGAGAGATGAAGATTTGGGAGTTGTATCCATGAATGTTAATAGGAGGATGGGTGTCCCCAGAGAATGGTCTGTGGAGGAGAAGCCCTCTTTGAGTTGGTATAATGGAGGTTAGTTTTACTGTGGTGGAAGCATCATTCAGAGACTAAGGGAGAAAAGAGAGATCCAAAAGAATAATAATAAAAAAAAAGCCCAGATGGAAGAATGCCATGGAAGTCAAGCAAACAAAGACTTTGAAGAAGGAAGAAGAAACTGTAGAAAAAGAGTGAAAGAGAATGAAAAATAATCTTTAGAGTTGGTAATAAAGGATTTAGGAAAAAAGCCTACGCATTAAGGAAATGGAAGCAGGAGGTTTTGCATATTTATTTGAAAAAAAAAGGCAAGTAATATAAAAAATAAAATAATAGCACAAAGAGGAATGTAGTGAAAGAAGTATTTTTTTTTAAATGTTTATTTATTTCTAGGAGAGAGAGAGAGAGAGAGAGCGTGAGCGGGGGAGGGTCAGAGAGAGAGAGGGAGTCACAGACTCTGAAACAGGCTCCAGGCTCTGAGCTGGCTGTCAGCACAGAGCCCGACGCGGGGCTTGAACCCACGAACCGTGAGATCATGACCTGAGTGAAAGTCGGATGCTTAACCGACTAAGCCACCCAGGCGCCCCAGAAGTATGTTCTTAAAATCAAAGACTTGTGAACATTTGAAACAGTTAGTGGCATGTGAGAAATTAATGTAAAAATAAAATGAAAGCATATATCTATTGAGAGGGAAGAGATAAAAATGGGAACAAAGAGTGGCTGGAGCAAGAAAACCTAGGATTTAGACCTTAGGTGAAGAAATCCACTTTAGAAAGGAAGTGAACCACCATTTTGGGGATGGGGATCTAAGGGGGAGTGATAAGTGATGGTAAGACATCACAACGAAATACCCATGTCCTTCAGAGCTAGTGAATAAGAATTTCTTTGGGTGGATATTGGAGAGGGAACAAGAATTTGTATGATTATTATTTTTTAAGTGTATTTATTTTGGGGGAGAGGGAGAGAAGGAATGAGAGAGAGGAGAGAGAGAGAGAGAGAGAGAGAGAGAGAGAGATTCCCAAACAGGCTCCACACTGTCAGTGCAGAGACCAATGTGGGGCTTGAACTCACAAACTGAGATCATAACCTGAGCTGAAATCAAGAATTGGGCCCTTAACCACCTGAGCTGCCCAGATGTCCCACAGGAATTTGTGTTATTAAACAACTCTCTAGAGTCTGAGGATGTCATTTTGGCATTAGATCAAGAAATGACATTTGGAACACCCTCTTTTAAATTCTGTCAGTTATGATTTTACTTCTGTTTCAAATTAATTTTATTTAGAAATATTAGGGCTAGAAATTAAGACAAAATAGTTTTTGCAAAAATAGTCTTATTTTTTTAGTCTTATTATGCCTGGGGAATATAGTAAAATATAATTATTTTACCAAATCAAAATATCATTTAAGTTTTAAATGACAAAAGCTAATCTTTTTCTCTTAAATTATTTCTACTTTAACAGATGCTTCAGGTATTTTATTTTAGGCAATTGGGGAAATATTAAGGCCTATGTTTTCTTGAGATCTTTTTCAGCATTAGATATTTTCTGTGTCCTAAATCTTCAGACATTTATCTTATTTCTGCAAAGCATAAGGAAATAACCCTAAGAATATCCATTTTCAGAGAATGTCTAATTAAATTATAGTATATTCTTTCATCAGAATATAATATAGTTTGAACTGATAGAAACTGATGCTTATAGCAATACAAATACAATACAAAGTCAAATATTTGATATCTGCTGGTGTGTAAGAAACCCCTCCAAAACTTCTTAAAACAACAATAATTTATTTAACTTAAGATTCTGTAATTTGGGCAGAACTTGTTGGGGAAGGCTTCTCTATGTTTTAGGTGACATCACCAAGGCAGGCTCAACTTAGGGACTAGAGCATTCATTTCTAAGATTGTTCTCTTACATGGCTGGCAAGTTGGTGCTGGTTTTTAGCTGTGTTGGAAGCCTGGTTTCTGTCCATGTCTCTCTGTGGGCTGCTTGGCCTCCTTTATGACATGATGGGAGAGTTCCCTCAGTAAGTGTCCCAAAGGCACAAGGCAGAAGCTCTAGCACCTTTATAGCCACAGAAGTCATACCATCACTTCCACCATGGTCACAAGTTAGCTGATATTCAAGGCAAAGAAACATAGATCCTACCTCTCCGTAAGTCAAAGTCACATTTCCAGAGTAATTGGGTTGGCTTGGGAGATGTTATTTATAGTCATTTTTTAAAGTTTATTCATTCATTCGGAGAGAGAGAGAGAGGGAGGGAGGGAGGAAGGAGGTAGGGGCAGAGAGGGAGGGAGAGAGAATCCCAAGCAGGCTCCATGCTGTCAGCACAGAGCCCGATGTGGGAATTAATGTCACTAACTATGAGATCATGACCTAAGCTGAAATCAAGAGCTTGATGCTTAACCAATGGAGCCACCCAGGCACCACTATAGTCATTCTTGGAAACATTAAGTGGAAAAAGGATATAAATTATTTGCATGGTAGTGATTATAACCTACATAATCTGTATCACCTAAAATAGTGATGAACCAATATATTTCTGTAGAAATAGTACTGGAGAAGGGGAATCCATGAAAGTGTTTATTATGGGGGCACCTGGGTGGCTTAGTCGGTTAAGCGTCTGACTTTCGCTTAGGTCATGATCTCGCGGTTCGTGGGTTCGAGCCCCACGTCGGGCTCTGTGCTGACGGCCAGCTCAGAGCCTGGAGCCTGTTTCAGTCTGACTCCCTCTCTCTCTGACCCTCCCCTGCTCACGCTGTCTCTCTCTCTCCTAGAAATAAATAAAAATATTTAAAAAAAAAAGTGTTTATTATGGTCTGATGCTAAGACTTTTAAAAAATGGTTTTTATTATGTAATATATATATAATTGAAAAGTATAGATATAAATCACATGTTTATTTTAAAAATGTTAAAATGAATACCATATAATCTGTCATTCAACTCTATTACTGGCAAAAAAAAAAAAAAAGAAAATAAAAACAAACAATCCCTCCCCCCCCAAAAAATGATTATAAGGTTTTGGAGATACCTCCCTCATTATTTAACAACTTTTTCCTCTTGTCATCATTTTCTTGTATTAAAAAAAAAAAGCCACAATTGAAAGTAAAGTGATAATCTCTAAGGTTTATGTTGGTACCAGGTAGATGTAGAAGACAGAAAAAAGATGCTTCTGTTATGATGGTTCTGTTCACTACTTAATTGAAACATTCAAATCTATTCATCCCTAGACATTTTATTTCCAAAATATCTTTGCATTAGGCACATCCTTTATTTGTGAAGCTTCAAGTTAATTGATAAAGATTTTTAAAATCTGCTATTTTATTTATTAAAGTTGAATTTCCTTTTTATGATGTAGGTATTGACTGAATTATATAATACAAATGTGGTTTGCTTTTTAATTTTCTTTGGTAAAGTCTTGTCGTCTGTCCACTTCTTGTATGTCTTCTTCACCTTTAGTACTCAGGATAAAGCATTTTTCAATTTCTTCTTACCTATATTTGTAGCTTGCTATTTTTTGCCTTTAAACTTCCTGTACAGCAAAGTTCCTCTAAAGGAGAAAAACACTCCAGTAGACATTGCTTTTCAAAACTAAAATTTTCTTATGTTTTTCTCTTCTCGATCTGCATTTAACTCTTTGTTGTCCCTTACAGAATCCGAATTATAGGTCAAAAGAATTGTGATGTTTTGAGAAAGTAATTTTAGGCTAAGGAAATTTTCACTAATTTTATGACAGACTTCCTTTGAGGAAAAAGAAAATTGTTGAGTAGTTTGGAAGTTCTGGGATGCTGAAAATGTGTTAACACTGAGATGCAATGGTAAAAAAGCTTTTAAAAAATATTAACATTGAAATCACTACCTGGTTTATTGATATAAATATATTTTCTTGTTTTATAAATATTATGTAGTAAGCATCAATCATCTCACTCTCCTTGTGATCTACCATGCTTATCCTTCCACCCCAAATGCATAATTAATTCTGTCATTACCATTTCTCTGGCTTATGATAGGATAGATATTACATTCTCATTCTTTAATATATTAAATATATGTCCTGTGAGGATTTTAACTTGCCCTTCTCTCTTTCCCTTTCCTTTTTTTTAAGAGAGAGAGTGAGAGTGTGAGCAGGGGAGGATCAGAGGGAGAGGGGAATCTTAAGCAGGCTCCATACCCAGTGCAGAGTACGTGATTGTGAGATGATGACCTGAGCTGAAATCCAGAGTCTGATGCTTAACTGACTGAGCCACCCAGGTGCCCCTGGCCTACAAATTTCTGTTTGGACTAGAATCAGTGCTTGTATTTACTCATTTTTTTTTGTTTGTTTGTTTTTGGGGTTTTTTTTAGATGTTTGTTTTCCTTTTAAACAATTTATTTTTTTTACTATTTGAAGAACTAAAATGAAGCACTATTTCCTAAATATATTTATCAGGGCTTTATGTCTGTCTGTCTGTCTGTCTATCTATCTATCTCATAATACCTACTATTACCTTCCTGAGAAATTTATAAAGGAAAGGATTAACTTACTCAGTGGCTTTATCTGTGCCAGAAATAAATGTACAAGAGCACTAAAAATCTGTATAGTTTATCTATCTAAAAAAATCATGTGATT
Organism: Hyaena hyaena; assembly: GCF_003009895.1. Taxonomy (NCBI): domain Eukaryota; kingdom Metazoa; phylum Chordata; class Mammalia; order Carnivora; family Hyaenidae; genus Hyaena; species Hyaena hyaena. Next base: position 265,049 of record NW_024081422.1, on the reverse strand, counting down.
TTTATTCAAAATGATGTGTGATTTTTTTTTTCTTTTTTGGTAGAAAATTTACTTTTTGATTAGTGCTGGAGAATCAGTGGATTGTTAAGTACAGATACATTGTGGAAGCAGAAACATCCACAGTATGAAAGATAAGTGGACTTTATCAAATTACGTACATATCAATAAAATGGTATCTGTGACGATTGCCTTGAAGTAGAGGTACGTAATGATATGAATGCTTATGATAGGGAATTACCTATTCAGGAAGCTCAGGGAAGGCTTTCCTGAAGAAGTGATACTTGCTTTCTAACCTGTGAGATGATGGATTAGCATTGGCTGAAGAGTCGAGATACCATTTCAGAGAGAGGATCTGGGGCAGGAGGAAAAACAGATGAATAAAACTGTCTTTGTATTTAGTTTTTAATTTTACTAATGTTTGTGCTAATACCACTGCCTAATAATGTTCTTTTACATAAGCTTAATGGAGCCAATGCAAATTGAGTCCTTCTCAAAATGTATGTTAATTTATGTCCAGGACCTGCAGTAGATGTCATAAACCTTACTTTTAATTTCAATACTACAATAGCTTAAAATTACATCTTAATAGCCTTAGTCATTTATGTTAAAATTAGAAGACATGCAATGTTCATGTTAAAAGTCAGATTAAAGGTCATTTAACTCAAAATCTATCCTGAGTGTTGGGGAAATGAAAATTTGGGTGTTCTCTGCTATTTTTAGTTTTGATTTGGCTTCTTCAAAGTGACATGCAATTTCATTTATCACTTATTTTAAAGCTTTGGATTAGCATTCCTATCTGATATCAATTTTTCTGTTCCTTTATTCAGTACATTGAAAACTCAGACTTCATTTCAATGCATAAGCATTCTAAAAAGGCACAGAAATACATGAACTTTGAGTTTAGACTTCAGAGTTCATTCTTGCCATTATTTCATACACCATATGTGAAAATACGTATGACCTTGAATTTAAATTTTGCTGGATTGGAATCATTTTTCCATACATAATATCCATATGCCACCAGAAGGATGCATGTTGTCTTCTTTTTTAAATTCTTTTTAATGTTTATTATATTTTTGAGAGAGAACCAGAGTGTGAGTGGGAGAGGGGCAGAGAGAGTGAGAGACACAGAATCCCAAGCAGGCTCGATGCTCTGAGCTGTCAGCACAGAGCCTGACGTGGGGCTCTAACTCACTGGTGGCGAGATCATGACCTAAGCCAAAGTCAGAGGCTTAACTGACTGAGCCACCCAGGTGCCCCTGCGTGTCTTCTTTAAAGATAGTGAGTATTGATCAAATGGGGACTTTGAGCCACATATTTTTAAAACAAAGAAATTCTTACATTGAAATAATTTTATTTATTTGAATTATAAAAATGTTCTATTGGGTGGCAGATAATATTCAGCTATTAATCATCCCATTTTTTTCTTTTAAAAATGGTCAGCTTATGTAAGTTTAGGGAAAAAATAGAAAATGGAGCAGTTTATTTTCATTGTGCTACTAATTTTAGCTTTATATAATTTCTAAATAGAGAAAGCCAAATTATATACCTTTCATATTGCAAGCATATAAAAGCAATTAAAAAATGCTTTCAATTCAAGATACATGAGCTCATATAGTTTTCATTAGATCACATTTTTTCATTATGTTCACATTACTAATATTTGGAGATTTCCTCAGAAGAGAGATTTTTGTCCATTATTCTAAATTATTTTGTTAATTTGTCATATCAAACAGATACTACTAAGTAAAAGAAAGTTTCTCCTATTTCTTTTTCAGAAATTCTTCTTTAGCAGAAAGTCTCTTCTTAGGTTGAAGAAACTATGCATGAGCCTAAGTAAAGTGCACTGACCCTCATATATATCGATTGTATGTTTTGGCTTCTCAGTGGCCAGCTTTGGAGGTATGCTTGAGGTCTCCTCTTTAGCTTTAATGTTTGCAGAGTTAGCTTTTCAGTTCACTGTGTGATTTGAATTTTACATGTAGACCATAAGCTATATGCTGCATATATTGAGCTAAAATTTGTCAGCTTTTATGCTCTTTTGCATACAGTGGTATAATCTTGGTCAGTTTTCATACATATTTAGTTCGAAACAAAGTGAAGTAGAAATTTAATAATTTCCATGCTTTCTGTCTTTTTAGCTGTTTGTTTAGCTCTTTCTCTCTAATCTTTTTCTTCTACAAGTTCACATCACCTGGTTAATTTTGGTTAAAACATGGAAAACATGTAGCTAAACTATGTCAGGAAAGATTACTCTTTTTTTTTTTTTTTTTTTTTTTTAACTAGACCTTATGCCATTATTCTCCCTTCTTGATGAACTCAGATGAAGATTCATAATACACACCAGGGTATTGCCTGCAAGGAAAACACAGCTCCAGTTATTCGTATTGGCTAAGAATCTCCCTGGATATTTCTAACATTGGGAAAGTTTACATATAATAGACAAACTGTTAAGAGTAGTGAATAAATAAACTCTTTAATGCATAGCTTGTCCCAGTTCACTTCTTTCATGGGAAACCACATCATTTTTTCCAAAGCAGGTGCAAGTGTTGGCAGCTAATCACTGGAGACTCCAGAGCCAACACATTTTTAAGAGATAAATTGTTCCTCATTACTTTTACAGACTAAATACATGGAATCTTGTGCATGCTGTAATATTACATGGCTTATTGTGAGTCCTCAGTAAATACAAAATATTCCTAATCTTTCAGAAAAAGATTAATCTGGTTATTAGCCATAAGTAGCAATGTAATATTTTTATAGTTCAAAATAAAGCACGAATCCCACAGCTGGTGTTTAGTAGAATATATTTTAAAGGTTTATTTTTTAATGTTTGTTTATTTTGAGAGAGACTGAGTGACAAAGAGAGAGCATAAGTAGGGGCGAGGGGCAGAGAGAGGCAGAGAGAATCTTAAGCAGGCTCCATATTCAGCATGGAGCCTGATGTGGAGCTCAGGTCCAAAACTAAGAGATCATGACCTGAGCTGAAGTCAAGAGTCAGACACTAACCTGACCGAGCCAGCCAGTTGCCCCTAGAATTTTTTTTTTTTTTTTAACTGAGCCTGATTTCTCTTGCTTAGCTATAGGAAATCTTAAGCTCCATACATCCTTCCTTCATGGATAAACTATACCTCTTTTGTGTCTGAAGGAAAATAGACTGAAACAAGGGCTATAGAAGCTAAGCATTTTAAATGCCCTTCCTCTAGGCACTTTCTGTACATTATATCATTTATTCTTCACAACCATCCTGGAAATTAAAGCATATTCATCCTTATTTTATAGTGGAGGGAAGAGAAGCCCAGAGAGCTTTGAGTAACTTTTGTAATGTTTCATAGTAAGTATTGACTCTGGGATCAGAACCCAGATCTGAACTCCCCACCCTTTGCTTCTGTTATTTAGAATCCTCAAGTGTTTTGAAATAGACAATTTTAACATTTCAGAGAGTAAAATTAAAGAATCTTCCAGCTTCCTTTTGAATAACAAAGCAATATTACAAACTTATTAGCACATATTGGTACAGCTTATTCCAACACTAAAATGAGAGTGGGATCCTATTTTTGTTCCCATTGCCATCACCTCTACCCTCTCAACACTTAGGGATACTCTTCATCTTGAGAGTTGAAAGTTCACAGACACCATTCCATTCCACTCATTCCTTGAAGCTGCTCTGGCTTGGATCAAACAAGCTTCCCATCCATCGTACTCCAATCCCAAAAGCTGTACTATCAGGTTCTGCACATCTGACAAAGTGGACATAGTACTGCTGTAAGTAATTGCTATGTTTTCTCTCAGGGTAACCTATCCATTTAAAGATGGGGATAGCCATGTTGACATGCTTTGTGAATGTCAAATTCCTCCTTTAGCATAATTCTAGCTTGTAGTTATTCCTAACCACTATCTACTATAAGACTCGTTGAAATCAATCTTTTCATAAAGCTTTCTTGCAAGAAAGTTTTTGCTCCACCTGAGGTTGAGAGTACATCTGTATCTGCTTAGGACTCATCAGTGGTTCCTCTAAGAATCCCAAAACATCTGTATGCCTCGTGATGTTTCAACATGCAGGCAGGCATGCATTATGCTTTGAAGAGAATCAGAATTTCACATCATCATAACTTTTCTATCTTTCTAGTCTACCTTTAGTGCTCTGGATCTTAGATTAGGTTAAGGCATGATGAATCTTCCCTGAAGAAGCCATGCTTGTATTCTCTCCCTAGAAAAAAACTTTTCTCTGTTTAATGCCTGAGAAAAGCCCAGTCATCTGAGTCTAGTTTAAATATCTTCATTTTATAAAGCATTTCCTGATTCCTAATTTAGTCTGTTTATCCCTTCTTATCTCTTAGATTTCTTTATAAGAGCTCACCATTTTAATGCCTAGGTTTACTTCCACTTCCTTTTATAGGTGGTTTCAACCTTTCAGATTGATAGATAGTAAGGAGGCAGGTAGAAAAAATTGTGATATACATCCATTCATTTATTCTGATTCTGACCGAACAGTGGGTTTATCAGAATCAGAAACATCATAGCACACAAGTCCAGGTTACTCTTTTAAATGTAAAGAAATTATTTTTATTCTGTTCTACAAACCTCTCTCCAAACCGCTTACACAGCCTTCTCCACAGGTGCAGCCCCACTTGAATTTACAAAGTACTTTATTCATCTGTGTTATTTCATATTAAATTATAATTATCAAAAACTGGGGGCCTCATTTCCAGGCTAGGAGTGAAGTTTTGCCTTTATCAAAATCTTTACTTGATCACATTCCAAATGCCTTCTTGGTTTATCTCTTTCCTGTAACTAAAAGAATGCAAAATGTTCTACTGGTCCCATGGCTGTTCCCCATTTTATCTAATTGTAAGATCTCCTGGATCTACATCAGATGCCAGTCACAAATAGTAGGTCCTCAGGTTACCCATAACTTCTGTACAACTTGGCTACAAATTAGAATTTCACTTGATGTCCTACGCCCCACTCCATTATTTGTTACAACAGCATAGAACTCGGGGAAACGAACTTACATTTTCCCAGTTTATTATAGAATAAAGGGTATAATAAGGGACACACATGAACAGAAGCCGGGTGAAGAGATACCTAGGGTAAGGTCTGAAAGGGTCCTAAGGACAGGAGCTTTTGTCCCTGTGGAGTTGGGGTGCATCACCCTCCCTGGATGCAGATGTGTTTGCCAACCCAAAGCTCTCTGAAGCCTGTACTTTTGGGATTTTTGTGAAGGCTTCATCAAATTGTAGGAGGACATACTATTTGTGACTAGCATCCGGTTTGAGGTTGGAGACTGTCTCATGGGACAGAGCACTTAACCTGTGAGGTCTGTGTAACTCCATTCATGTTAGAATTGAATGGATAGGCATGATTGATTATTAATTCCATTTCCAATCCCTGTCCCACCTCTATAGAATGGGGAGAAAGCCTGGAATTTTAAGCTTCTAATCATGGCTTGGTCTTCCTGGTGACCATTCCCCATCCAGGAGACCACCAAGAATCAGCTCATTAGAATAAAAGACTGCTATCACCCAGGAAATCCCAAAGGATTTAGGAGATCTGTGTCAGGAACCAGGGACAAAGACCACATACTCGAACAAAAGATGCTTCCAGGTCTCTTGCCACTTGAGAAATTGCAGGGGTTTTAGGAGCTCTGCATTGGGAATGGGGTCAAAGACTAAGTGTTAGAACAAAAGATTCTGCTAGCATCCCTATTTACTGGGATTTTAGGAATCCTGTGTCAGGAACCAGGGGCAGAGGCCAGTATATACATTTATTATTATTTCACAAGTATTTATATAATAAGAAAACAAAATAAATTACTCAAAAAATGTTCCAGTGTATTTTTATGACACTCAAGGATTTGGGGCTGGAAAACTCTTGCATCATATAATTAAACAATTTTTATAAACCACTTACTTTATTTCTAGAGAGTATGTATTTTCTGTTATTTTCCAATAACTTAGTTGAGTAACTATTTCCTGATCCATCATCTTTAGAATATTATTCCTCAGTTCTCCACAGTGTAAGATGAGAAAATCAGCACTTCCACGTCTCTTTTCCTTTGACCTCTTTATTCTTTCTTCTTCTTTGTTATATCTTATGAATTTCACATAGTTTCCCACACTTATAATTAAAGTATGCTTTGTAGCATTTATACTATATTACTATATAAATGTTTTTTTTTTGCAGAAGTAAACTTTGAGTCCTTTCATATCTGAAATTATTTGAAAATATTTTTATTGTACATCCATGATTGATTTTGTCTGGGAATAGAATTCAAAATACGTTAAAAATCATTGAATCTTAGAATTTTTCTGTCATTTGCCTCATTAGTTTCTGAAATATCTGTTGCTTATAAGAAGGCTTAAGTCAGTTGATTCAGTCTATCTGATTTATGTTTGTTTTACTCTGTTTCATAGCCAATAGCTTTAAGATCCCTTTTCCTTTGATGTTCTGATGCATCAGAGTTATATGCATAGCACTCAGTGGACATTTTAAATCTAATAACATTTTTTAAGCTCTAGAATTTTTGTACTACTATTTATTTATTCTTTTTAAGTTCTAATTTTTTGATGCTGATTCACCGTGTCTCTCATTTTTGTCTCCCCACCCCACCAACTCTTTGCTTTTTGCTCTGTGTTGTAGGAGATTTCAAATTTTTTATTCTATCTCTTCCCCCTACTCCTTTAATTTTTTTTTCCTTTAGGATTCACAGGCAAGGAGAGAGCAGATAGGATGCTTCACTTCTTACCCACGTCTGGCTAAAGTGAAAAGGGCCATTTTCTAAGGCACTAACCACACACCAAGAGCCTTAAGTCCTCTTAAGGACTTACTTAAGTCCTCTAAATAAGTCACTGATTTTCTTTAGAATGAAGGTTGCATACTGACAGCCAGAATTGATGTTGTTTTTATTTTATAATTTCAGCCAACCTCTGAAAAATGAGATATATCACAGGAAACTGGATTTGTGGCTCCTTCTGAAATATCTGTAAGTGGCAACAGTCATCTGGGACTACAGCATAGCTGCTCCATTGAGATAAACCATTGGCTCTTCAGTCTGGCATAGTTCCCACTGCCCTTTTGTTTTCCCAACACTGGGGCTGAATGTTTATTGCTACTTGTTATTTTGCGAGTGTTATATGAGGAATATTTCTCTGTCTGCCGCACCCAGATTGTACTCCTTTATTCCCTTAATCATGTCAAATGTGTTCTCATTTTAGAATCTGCACTGGCAGTTCTCTGTGCTTGGAACTCTTTTCACCCTAGTCTTTGTGTTTGAGTTTCCTTCTCATCATTCAGCATTTAGCTCAGTTGGTATCTCATCAAAGAGGCCATCTATGACCACTTAGCTAAAGTTGTTCAGATACCCTTTTGCCATTATACTGTATATAATTTTTTCCAAGCACCATTTATCTGTTTCTTTTCATGCGTATATCTGTTTCTGTCACACTAGAATGTAAGCTCCTAGAGGGTGGGATTTTTAGCTATCTTATTTTCTATCTTATCCCTAAAATAGTACTTGGCACATAACAAGTGCTCAACAAATGTTTATTGGCAAAATTGCTGACTAACAATTTCCCTATCAAAGGAGGAAAAATGATAGACAGGCTCTGTGTTTTATGAAAATGAAAAAGGTCATATTTTATTATAGTCACAAAGAATATTGCTATGTGTTTAATATTTAAAGTAAATCTGTTGCCTCAAATCCCAGATGAGTCTTCTTTACTCTGCACTCATTTAAGTTGCTTGCCCCTAACTCCCCTCCTCCACCACATCTGAGTGTACTATTCTTGTTTTAGATCTCAGCCAGGAATAAGCACTGCTGGAGTGTGGAGTGGGGGTCTGATATATGGTTCCTTTCTATGGTGGTTCTTTAATTCATCACTTCTGTTTTTCCCCCTCATCTCACTTTTGTATTTGGTATCAGCTGATTCTGAGCTAGAGCACTTCTGGAGCTATATAATGAACAATAATGCCCACCTTGGCAGCAGCCATGATCCATGCACCTTCCTGTATCTTCTGTCTTTCAAAAATGTGTCTGTGGCAGCCAGTCTTTTTTTTTTTCTTAATGTTTGTTTATTTTTGAGAGAGAAAAAGAGAGACAGAGCATGACTAAGGAAGGAGCAGAGAGAGAAGGAGACACAGATTTCAAAGCAGTCTCCAGGCTCTGAGCTGTCAGCACCAAGCCTGACACAGGGCTCGAACTCGTGAACTGTGAGATCATGACCTGAGCTGAAGTTGGACATTTAACCGACTGAGCCACCCAGGCACCCCTGGAAGCCAGTTTTTTTTTTTTTTTTAATAGTTTATTGTCAAGTTGGTTTCCATATAACACCCAGTGCTCATCCCCACAAGTGCCCTCCTCCATGCCATTCACCCCCCTTCCCCTCTCCTCCACCCCATCTGCCCTCAGTTTTTTCTCGACATTCAAGAGTCTCTCATGGTTTTTCTCCCTCCCCCACCCCCACTATTTTTCCCCTTCTTCTCCCCCATGGTCTTCCGTTAAGTTCCTCCTAATCCTCCTATACGTGCAAACATATGGTATCTGTTCTTCTCTGCCTACTTATTTCGCTCAGCATAACACCCTCTAGTTCCATCCATGTTGCTACACATGGCCAGATTTCATTCTTTCTCATTGCTTTGTAGTATTCCATTGTATAGATAAATCACATCTTCTTGATCCATTCGTCAGTTGATGGACACTTAGGCTCTTTCCATGTTTTGGCTATTGTTGAGAGCGCTCCTGGAAGCCAGTTTTTAATGTGTCTCCCTCTCATCCCTATCTCCAACTAGTCACATCCCAGTGTAGTTCTCTTGTGCATCAAACCAGGGTTCATCTCTGTGACCAGTAGCATATGCCGGAGAAGTTGGTATGTCACTTGCAAGATTAGGTTATAAAAGAATTCCACTTTCATTTTGGATAACTTTCTTGCTCAGTCACTTTTGCTCTCTCAGATCACTCACATCTGGGAAGCTAGATGCCTGTCATGAGAATATTGAGGCAGCCTACAGAGAAGACCACGTTGTGAGAAATAGAAGCCTCCAGCTGACTGCCAACAAAGAGCTCAGATCTGTCAACAATAATGTAAATAAACTTAGAGGTATATTCTCCAGCACCTTTCAAATTTTGTGATGCCAGCTAAGCCACTCTCAGATTTCTGACCCTCAGAAACTATATTAGATAGTAAATGTCTATTATTTTAAACTGCTAAATTTGGGGATATTTTTTATATTGCATAATATAAAAAATGTTGGGCTGATAATCACCAACTTTCCACTATTGATGATATTATATACCTATTCTGTTTTAATAAAGAAGAAGTGCATAAATAATAAATTATGAACAGTAGAGAAACAGATCTAGAGCATTGGAGTAAGGTAAACAGGGTTCAACATCAAATGCAGACAGATCCCGTACTTAGATCCTAGGCTTCAGGGCTCCTTCCACTAATAAGTGGAGTGTGGAAAGATGCCTTCTCATGATAGAGATGGCTAACCATATGTATGTTGTGTAATGCCTCTGTCACCATCTCAGTGATTGTTGTGGTTTACCTGGGCTTTTGCAATGTTTATCCACAGAATGTGGCCTAGACTAAGAATCCTATTAAATGTAGGGAATGACTCAAGGGTGGTTATAATATTTGAAGTCATTTCCTTAATCTATTTTATTCAGCCTAGTTGAGTTTGTTTTGAAATACAGTTTTAAATATACTTTTACAAAATATACTTAGAAATTATTGACATATAATATCTTTATATAAAAATTCATCTTAATAAAAAGAATAATTCATACCTTTGTCTGGATATGAGATAAGATTATTTTTTATTTAAAAAAATTAATGTTTATTTACTTTTGATAGAAAGAGAGAGAGAGCAAGAGAGTGAGCAGTGGAAGGGCAGACAGAGAGAGGGAAACAGAATCCACAGCAGGCTCCGGGCTCTGAGCTGTTAGCACAAAGCCCAATGCAGGGCTTGAAACCATGAGTTGTGAGATCATGACCTGAGCCAAAGTTGAGTACTTAACGGACTGAGCCACTCTGGCATCCCGAGATAAAATTTTAAAAATACATTTTCTTTGGTGTTACTTAGTTACTTAGGAAACAATAGGTTCTATATTCTGTGTCTATTTACATAGCACTTATTAACCAAATGGCCATTCTTTATTCCTGTTATTACTGAGTTAATGTCCAATAGATAAAGTTTTCCTAGAGGCAATATCTTATTAAAAATTACCAAAAAATTATCCCTTGTGGCTTCTTTGTTCTGCTTAGGGTCTTCTTTTCTTTTTTTTTTTTTTTTTCTAGGAGAGAGAGAGACAGTGTGAGCAGGGGAGGGTCAGAGAGAGAGGGAGTCACAGACCGAAACAGGCTCCAGGCTCTGAGCCGGCAGTCAGCACAGAGCCTGACGTGGGGCTCGAACCCACAAACCGCGAGATCATGACCCAAGCGAAAGTCGGACGCCTAACCGACTAAGCCACCCAGGCGCCCCTTAGGGTCTTCTTTTCTATGGTCTCAAAGATCTGTTAGTAGGCAACACACCAAATTTACATTTTGTGCTACCACAGCATCTAAAATAGATTTGCTCTGATTCAGTCCCTAGAATTCATTCCAATAGCCTGAATTGTGGAAGGAAGTATGTTAAAAATTTTGTCTCAGTATCCTCTCCAGAATTTGGGCTTCCTATAAACAGAACCTGGGAAGGGGATTTGGTGCCCTTTGTTTATTGAGAGAAGGCTTCAGGAGGAGATGGAGGAAAGCAGGATAAGGCCAAGAAGGAGCTAAGCTAGCTAAGGTTATTAATTGGCTATAGTTCCGCTTCAGCATGATGCTGTGGTTTCTGTGAACTGTGCCACAGAATTGGTCTTACACTTAGGGAAGGCACTGACGTTTCATGTTGCTATACTCAGTCAGTGGTTGCAGTGCATTTCTTCAAAGAAGGAGGGAGCAGGAAGACATTAGCTGTTGACATTTATACCTGGTACACTGGCCAGTGAAGGGGGTTTGTAGGGCACCAACAGCATGTACTGCATGTTATATCTCAGAATTTTTGTTCTCATCCATTATTCAACAAGAATTTAGGCACCTATTATATGTTAGGAACTGTGGTAGATAGATGATAATGAAAGATACAGTGCTTTCATTTCACCCAGAGAAAATAGCAAAAAGAATTATAATATGGTAGGATGAGTTCAAGTAAAGGGCACAGAGCAGGATTAAAACATATTCTAGTGTTGGAAATGGAAATGTATGAAAGTCTTTTTAGGCAGAGGGTGTGGCCTTTCTGAATACAAGACAAAGCAGTGACGGTGGTAATGGGAGTGGAAGGATAGGCAGTGAAACATGTATCAAAAGTTCTGCATTTGTACATGAGATGAAAGAAATATACAGAAGTAGATTTAGTCATGATATGTTTAGGCTGAAAAGGATAGAAAGAAACATACAGTAGAAGTAGATTTAGTCATGATATGTTTAGACTGAAAAGGATAGAGTTCTTTGACTGTAAGCAACAGAAGTCAACTCTGCTTATAGACACAAAACGAATACATTAGAAGACTAAGTGAGTGCTCATAGAGACCATACTTGAAGGACAATTTGAGGAGCCAGCTGAGGAAAGAATAGAGACCAGGCTTCTGTGTGTATGAAGGTATCAGGCTTTAATGAACAACATCAACAGAATTATATACCATTAGAATGCCCTAGCCTGAACTTCATGTGGTCTTTGGTCACTCTGCTTAGGAATTGTATTTTAAGAAGAGGGCATCTTATTGGTCACATTTTTATCACCTTTCTCCTGCTTAGCGAAAATGGTGTACCATGATTGAAGATCTTACTGAGTATCTAATGGGAATGTCAAAAATTTCCAAGGAAAATTAAGGTACTGTTAGTACAAGTGGGGTGAATACTGGGCAAACAAAAGCACAAATGTTGTCTGTTTGGACCAGAGGGCCAGTGTAAGTAGGAATGTTAAAGGGTTGACTGGGGCAAAGGATCTGCCCTGCAGTAATAGGAAGTAGTATGGGGCTAGGAGAAGTGGTATTTGCCTTGTTTTTAGAAAAAGATTGGAAGATACTGTATTCTCTCTCTGTCTTTCTGTTTCTCTCTCTCTCTCTCTCTCTCTCTCTCCCTCCTCTCTCTCTCTTTTTGATAGCAGAAAACTAGAGGAGAGGAGCTGAGGGAAAGAGGGAGAGAGAGGGAGAATGAATCTTAAGCAGGCTGTACACTCAATGCAGAGCCCAATGCAGGGCTTGATCTCATGACCCTGTGATCATGAACTGAGCTGAAATCAGGGGTTGGGTGCTCAACTGACTGAGCCACCCAGGTGCCCCTGGAAGATACTGTTTGAGTCAAGTTCTTAAGTAGTATATCCAGGTCATGACTGATTTGCTTAGGCTGTCATATCCTTTTGAAAATGGCAATTTGTATGGAAAATTTCTGATTGCTTTTGGAGAATTGTAAACAGGCAGGGAAATATCTGATCTTTACATTTTATTACATTCGTAGAATTTACTATCTTATTACCTTTTCAAATATATCAAATTGTCCTTAGTATGTATAAGTCAATTCTCCAGATTCCTAGCTGTTGTAACAATAAAATTATAATAACAATAACAACAGTGATAATAATGCTAACCTTTTTGTTAGAGTTATTAGCATCTGATGAAAGAAAAACTATAGCTTAAAGTCTGATTTAAAGCCAGTGATAACATTACTGTTTTAAGGTTTTTTTGGTTCTTGATAGAGTTCTAATTGATAGCAAATACTATGATTGAAATTTTTATTACCTAACTGGAAAATATCATTTTTCTAATAGTTTTATAAGATTTTATACTGATCTTGAGAGTTACTCATACTTGGATTGCTGGCACTCCTAGATTAATGAAATTGAGTGACAGATGAACTCAGATGTGTTTGAATACCTGTGTACTATCAGGTCACAAGAAAACTTCATAACTGCTATGCACTGAAAAATGGATTCAGGGACTAAACAATCTGTCTTATTGCACTACAACATGCTTTTCCTCTGCTAATTGCATATCTCCTTTTTCTCTTGCAAAACATTTGCTGAGGGTACCTCAAGAAAGAGACTTGAAATTGACCTGCTGCAATCAGAGAAGGTTCTCTCTTCTCTATTATATAACGAGGTGTTTGTATTTTTACCTGTAAAAGATTTAATTTTAATCTTAAGGTTGTTTTATGTAACCTTATGTTTCAAAGGGTATGTCTGGGTGTGATTTAACTGAATCACTACAGTTTTTCAGACTGCAGGATATTTTTCTCAAGAAATAATTATATAAAGATAGAATAAAGTAAATGATAATATTTCTATACATGCTAGAAATACCTGATTTTGAAATGGCTAAAACCTATTAAAGATTAAATAAAAGGGACCAAAATAAAATTACAAGTAGCATTTGCTAATCCCAGTGCTAAAAATGACAGGTTCTGAAGCCAGTGAAAAAGAATGTTTTAAGCTAGGAGTGCCTGGTTGGCTCAGTCAGTTGAGCGTCCCACTTCAGCTCAGGTCATGATCCTGCTGTTTGTGGGTTCAAGCCCCACATTGGGCTCTGTGCTGACAGCTCAGAATCTGGAGCCTGCTTCAGATTCTTTGTCTCCCTCTCTCTGCCCCTCCCTGCTCACACTCTGTCTCTCTCTCTCTAAAATAAATAAACATTAAAATAATTTTTTTAAAAAGAAATTGCTTTAAGCTAGTGGAAAATAGACAGGAAAATTATATTTTCAAATTTCTTTACTATGTTTTTCTATACATTGACATAATGGATAGTAGAAAAGAAAGAGACTTTAGTCTGTTTACTTTTTACTCTTTTACATTTTAGTAAAGTTTACTAAATTTAGGCAAATACTAGGAAAAGGTCTAGAATGGTTAAAAACCAGTGAAGTTTAAGGAGGCTGGATTTCCTTAACACCATGTTTCTCTAGCTTCTGTCATTAACTTATTCTCTTGAGGATCTCATCTGTACAAATGTACACTATCATTTTTTCCTTCCCTCCCCTCACCCCCGAGCTTTCCTTTATATCTACTTTTTAAAAATCCTTAAAACTTGTTCTAAGCACAATATCTGTAAATAAAAATTTAAATATAAAACATTGTCTGCCACGTAAAATCATTGCACATGTCCCACTATGGACACATTGCTTTGAGAAAATTATGTTAAATGTATCAAAGGGAACCATTCTTCTAAGATGAGAGATAAGAAATGGAGGAAGAAATCTAGAGAGCTAAATACAGAATTACATAATTACCAGAAGCAGGAGAAAATTATACTAAATCTATACTAAGTTTATCTAAATCAGGTCTCTCCAATCATATTGTGAGTGGGTGATGTGAACCTATTTGGAGACTTTCCTGTCTCTCCCAGCCCCCCATCCACCCTTCCATAATTATCCTGGCTATCTGGGATCAGAAAAATTGCAGAATGGGCTTTAGTTGCCCTCATTTTCATCTAGACAGTTTACTGCAGATGTTCTGTTTTTCCGTTCTCCATATTAATACTCCAGAGAACAGGCTCTGATGGTTAAAATCTATCGATTTTTCCCACTTATTCTGTGTATCCCTACTCAAATGTTCACATACCATATATGTTATTTTCTTTTAGTTTGTCTCTTTCCCCTTACTAGTATATAGTTCCATGATGGCCAGGATTGGTGTATTTTGTTCACTGATGTATCTTGAACTCCTATCCTAGAACAGATATTGACAATAGTAGGTATTCAGTAAATATTTGTTGAATCAATGAGTGAGTGAATGAAGGAATGATTTTAGCTTTCAGTATTACCTCATGTTCATATTTATTGCTGCCCATCTTGGTAACACACATTTCCTCTCACCCAATACTAAGTTTGATTTTTTTCTTGCAGCAATTGGTCACACAGAATCTTTTTTCATTTATTTGACTCTAGCTTTTAGAGCTGCACTTTTATGTAGTTGAAATGTTAATTTAAAGTTGAAACTCTACAACATTCAGTGTGCCCAAGTAATTTCCTTGAATCTATAAAGTTCAGTTTTGCATTATGATTTTCTGTTGTTTTTCTTGTCATCGTACCTCTTGGGGTTTAAACTTGGTCATTTGATATAAATGGTACATTTTATCGGCAGTGGTTTTTTGAAAAGCACTTCAAGCTTCCATTTCTGCCCTTTGGTAAACAGCTTTTACTTAAGATACATACTACTTTTGGTCTTTTGTTAGTAAATATAATTTCATGGTTTTCAAAGGAAATGTTTTAATATCACTTTTGTTTTTACTTCTTGATTTTATGTTTCTTTTTAAAAAAAATTTTTTTTCTGAGAGAGAGAGAGCACGAGTAAACAGGGGAGGGTCAGAGAGAGAGGGAGATAGAGAATCTGAAACAGGCTTCAGGCTCTGAACTGTCAGAACAGAGCCTGACATGGGGCCCAAACCCACGAACCATGAGATCATGACCTGAGCTGAAGTCATACGCTCAACCGACTGAGCCACCCAGGTGCCCCGATTTTATATTTCTTTAATGCTTAAAATGTGTGCTTAACAAATAACTGAGGCAAGCATCAGTTGTATGCATTGATCTACATGGCCAGAGTATATTTTTGTCTAAAATATGGGAAAAATGGTACAGTAAGTTTTCCCAAAAATTTCTCCTATCTTGGATATATTCTAAAAATTTAACCTGGATTTTTAGGTTGTGAATATTTTAATAAAAGTATTATTCAAAAAGATGTTCTGTGTATGTTTGAATTTTTATTATTCAAATTTCTGTTCATATTTTCTTTCTTTACTTGCAATTCAGATCAAATTGGGTGTGGTTTTGATCAAAATTAGGAGATTTCATTACCAAAAAGTTTGAATCTAAACTTTTTCAAACTTCAAGATTTGAAATTCCATGTGTTTTCTGGGGTAGAGGATGACTTCATCTTTGAATTCAATAATTCCAATGATGAAACAAAGCATATGTATTTTTAAAAAACTGAATAAGGCAGCCAGTGAGAATTACACACACTTTACTTTCTTGTTTTCTGTGAGATGTGGATTACTCACATTTGCTTGCTTCATATGCCCATCACTATTTCAACCTTAATAAATGCATACAATTAAATGTGTAATAATACAAATAGAAAAAAGTAGATTATTCAGAGAAATCAGGGACTTTCAAATGTGAAAAGCAAATATATTTCTAAATGTCTCATAATTTAAAAATAACATTAATTCACAAATTCATGATCTCTGATAGCACATAGAACATTAAAAATGATAGGTATACAAATATGCTAACTTGGAGAACATTTGTTTTCTTTCATAAAGAATATTTAACACTGAAATATTTCTGAAACATAATTATTTAAAATGCTTATTAGTATATTATTATTCAGGGCTGAATTATGTGGTATATTTAGGATTTTGCTAATATCATTTTGCTTTTCAGATACTTTCCAGTGTCCTACTTCTCTCAAAAATTATTGGAAACTATTTTCAATCAAATTTTGAATATTTGACATTGGTTTGAAGAGCTGCTAAGAAGATAATGCTTAAATATGCCTGTAATAATTATCACTGAAGTGTGGCTTTTAGTATCTTAGAGAAAAGAAGGATGGCGATTGTGTGTGTGGTAATGTAAAATTAGGATACAAATATGCCCTACCCTTCTATATATAGTTCCCATTTTGTTGTATTGTTCTTTTATTGTGTAAAATTAACAGTTTAATCTTTTTCTTTCTTCTCATTTATAATCTATCTTTAGTAATATAATGAGAGAAGATACTTATTTTTAAAAATCAGCTAATTTTATAATAAAATATTAACTATTTCCACTAAATAGCTCTTTATCAGTGCTGCTAAGAAGTTACATAACTATAACTGGCAATAAGATTTTAAATGTAGAGAGAATCAAAAGGTACAAAGGATATACAAAATGAAAGATAAAATTTCTAGTATGTAATGTTAATTATTAATACTTCATTTTAATTCGTGCACTCTAGTAGTCCTCTCTGCCTCTTTTATTATCTAGTTTGTGAACTTACTGAAATGCATGTAAGAATATACTACTCTTAATCATCATCTTCCTGGCAACAGATAAGCAAAGAAGGATGTAAACAAAAAGATTTAAATCTCCTAGCTAGAAGAGTATGAAGGATACATTTTTCAGACAACAATATAACCCTGGGAAGTGCTTTGGACAATAGAGAGTAACTTTAGAAGCGTCTTCTGCGATCTCCCCCAACTAGTTTATAGGCCAGTATGGATATAGACTTCATTTCTTTTATTCACTGCTCTATCTCCTATCATATGGCACTTAATAGGGTCTTGAAGATTTATGGAATGTATGAATGCTTTATAATGCAAGCTAATCAAATGATTCTGACGGAGGATTTACATGGACATATTTGGAGGGAGTAGTGCTCACCCTCTTCATTTCTCCTTGCTTTGGTTGCTTGATCTTGGGTTCAGTTTCAGTTTGTGCTTGATTGAGAATGTCTTGTAGGAACCCCCCTCTCATTTCCCCCAGAAGTAGTTCATTCAAATTATCCTTTTTAAATACCCCTTCAGACTTTCTATTCTTGTGATATACACTAAGAAATACATTTCATATCGTAATCTACTACACGTGTACCGTCGTGCTACTTTGCTTGCCTACATGTCCACTGGAGATGTCTTGTGGAGGTCACTGCTGACAGAGCAGCAGTGTTCCTTTTTGTTTTAATTCCTGATTTCAATGGGAAAATTTTCAACTATGTTTGTTATGGTGTCTTCTTGTGATTTTGGTTTTTTTCCTTTGTAGATCTACTTTTTTGGCTAAAGAGTTTCCCTTCTAATCCTAGTTTGTTGTGAGCATTCTTAAAAAATAATGAATGATTTTTGATTATCATTTTTCTGACACTATGAAAATAATAAATATTTAATACTGTATTATAAAGTAATAACTTATATTGGTTTTTAAATATTAAATGAACCTTGCATCCCTGGAATAAACCTAACCTGGTCATGATTTATATTACACCAAATTTAATTGGTTAATACAGGCATATCTAGGAGGTATTATGGGTTCCATTCCAGACCACTGTAATGCAAATATTGCAATAAAGTGAGTCAAATGAATTTATTTGGTTTCCCAATGCATATAAAACTTATGTTGACACTATACTGTAGGCTATTCACTGTGCAATAGCATTATGTCTAAAAAAATGTGCATATCTTAACTAAAAAGTATTTTGTTGCTAAAAAATGTTAACCATCATCTGAGCTTTTAGCAATTTGCAATCACTCATCACAGACTACCATAACAAATGTAGTAATAATGAAAAATTTTTAAATATTAAGAGAATTACCAATATATGCCACAGAGACTTGAAGTAAGCAAATGTTGCTTGAAAAATGACACCAATAGACTTGCTTGAAGCAGGGTTGATACAAATGTTCAATTTGTAAGAAGTTCAGTAAAGCAAAGATCAATAAAACAAGATATGGCTATATTTGATTTAATAATATACAGATATTTATGAGTGAGATTGACTTATACTTTTTTTTTGTCTCTTATTAAACTTATCAAAATTTGGTAGAAAGGGTTATTTTGATGTTATGAAATAAAACAAAGTGTTCTCTTTTTCTATTTTCTGAAAGAGTTTGAGAAAGATTACTGTCGTTTGAGTATAAATTTTTATTAGAATTTATCAGTAAAGCCCTCTGGCCCTTAAGTTTTCTTATAGAGATGATTTTAAATGGTCAATTTATTAACAGCTCTAGGACTGTCTAATTTTTCTGCTTCTTCTTGGAATTTGTTGTGTATTTCTAAGAGTTGACATTTTTCCTAAGTTTAAAACTAATTGACATCAATTTACTGATAATATTCTATAACTTTAAAAATTACTTTTTAGTGTATGTAGGGTCTATATTTATGTTCCATTGTTTATTCATCATATTAATTATTTTATATTTTTCTTTTTTCTTAACATTGCATTTAAGGGTGTACTAATTTTATTATTTTTTCCTTTAAGTAATTTTGGATTATTTGATCATTTTTATTAAGTGCTCTACTTATCTTTATTATTTTTTCTATTTACTCTTTTGATCTTTTTTCTGATTTCTCTAAATAGATTCTGAAATCAATGTAGTTCAGCCTATCTTTCTTTCTTTTTTTTTTTTTTTTAATATGACATTTAAGCCAACAAATTTCCCTCTAGATGGGGCACCTGGGTGACTTGGTGGGTTAAGCATCTGACTTCGGCTGGGGTCATGATCTTACAGTTCATAGGTTCGAGCCCCGCTTTGGGCTCTGTGCTGACAGCCAGCTCAGAGCCTGGAGCCTGTTTCAGATTCTGTGTCTCCCTCTGTCTCTGACCCTCCCCTGCTCATGCTGTCTCTCTCTCAGAAATAAAACACTGAAAAAATCCCCCAAGTTTCCCTCTAGATACAATTTTAGGTGCATCCTGCAACTCTTGACATACAATATGTTTATGATTGATTAATTTTTATGTTTTTCTATTTTTACTATATTTGATGCATATGTAGACTTTCTTATTTTTTTTGTGTCTAGGTTAATTCTGTATGGTTAGAGTATATAATCTTCATGATATAATGTTAGTTCTTTGGAATTTGTTAAGACTTACTTTATGATTTAACATACGGTAAATTTTGACAGATGTTCTATAAACATTGTGTAGTATGTGTATTTTGAAACTGTTGTGTGCAGATTTCTATATGGGTCAATTGGGTCAAGTTTATTAATCGTGTTTTTCAAGAGTTCTGTATACTTGATATATAGATCATTGATATATATGTGTTTATTTCAGTTTCTTTAAAAAAATTTAAGTTTATTTACTTATTTTAAGGGAGACTGGAAGTGTGAGTGGGGAAGAGACAGAGAGAGAGGGGGAGAGAGAATCCCAAGCAGGCTTCACACTCTGAGCACAGAACCTAATGCAGGGCTTGAACTCCCAAAACCATGAGATCATGGCCTGACCCTAAACTGTGAGTTGGACATTTAACTGACTGACCCACCCAGGTGCCCTTATATATCAATTTATTTTAAAAATGTTTTAAAAATTTCACACTCTGATCGTGGAATTGACTATTCCTTTTTTAAATTCGGTGGTATTTTGCTTTTTCTTTCACCTATATTATCAGGTATATACCTTCCTGGTAAATCCACTTTGTATTGTTATAAAATGTTTTTCTTTGTCTCTAGAACACTTCATCTACTTTGTTTGATATTAGTATAATTGAACTAGTTTTTTAAATTAGTATTTGCATAATAAATCTTGGCCCAACATTTTACTTTCATTATTTCCAAATTCTTTATGTGTATTCTATAAACAACAAAGAGATAAGTTTTTTAAAATATCAGGTGATAATATTTGTCTTCCACTTACAAGATTTAACCCATTTGCTTTTGATATAACAATTGATACATTTAGCTTAAAGTCTGTCATTTTGCTTTGTAAATATCTGGCCAATTTTATGTTCCTTTATCCCTCTATTTTTTTTAAATATATTTTTAAAACCACTAAGTTTTTTTTACTCCTTTTATTTTTTTACTCCTTTATTATCTTTCTTGATATGTATTATTATACTGTTCTTTTAGGAGTTACCTTTACAGATTATAACATTTATTCTTGAAAAGAGTGTGATATTAATAGCTATGTTTACCATTTCCTGAAAAGTACTAGAACAATAGTATAAAATCAGTCTATTTTTTTCTTTCCCATAATTGTGATATTGAATCTGTGCATTTTTTAATTTTTTGACTTACGTCCAAGTTAGTTAGCATATAGTGGACCAATGATTTCAAGAGTAGATTTCTTAATGCCCCATTTAGCCCATCCCCAGTCCCACAACCCCTCTAGTAACCCTCTGTTTTTTCTCCATATTTAAGAGTCTCTTATGTTTAGGTCCCCCTCCCTGTTTTTATATTATTTTTGTTGAAGCTATGCATATTAATCTTAAGTACATTTTTAAATTCTATAAGACATTATTATGAATATTGTGTTAGACAATCAGTAAATATCGATTTACCCACATATTTACCATTTCATTGTTCTTTGTTCCTTTCTTCTTATCTGTACTTTCAGTTGTAATTATTACATTTTGTTTGAATAATACTGTTTAATAATTCCTTTTATTTTGTTCTGCTGGTGAAAAATTCTTTCTGTCTTGCTTGTTTATATGTCCATTTCAAAAGATATTTTTATTGGATACAGAATTAAAGGTTAACAGTGATTTTCTTTTTCCATTTGAAAATATCTTTCTATTGTTTTCTTGCTCATTCCAAAACGTCAGCAGTAACTCCTCTTAAGATTGTGTATTTATTTTTGCTACTTGAAATATTCTTTTGTCTTTGTTTTTAACAGTTTTACTATGAAAGACATGAGTACATTTTATTTTGCCATAGTTTTATACTGCTTTTTGAATTTGTAACTTCAATTTTGAAAAAGTCTCCACCGTCATTTGTTTAAATTGCTTTTCTCCCATTTTCTTTTTCACCTGGTACCTGTATAGATACAACTTCAGTTGCCCATACATAGGGCCTTTTCTCCAAAAGGTCTCTTAAACTATTGTACCCTGAATTTTGTATTTCTCTTTTTGTGCTTATTTCTATCCATATTCTAGCTTCATTTGATTTTCAGTAGTGTTTAATCAGCTGCTTATTCTATACTTGAGTTCTTATTTTCCTTTATATTTTTTCTACAGTTTGATTCTTTAAAATTTTTTTAATGTTTATTTTTGAGAGAGCAAGAGAGTGAGCACGTGTGTGAATGGGGGAGGAGCAGAGAGAGAGAAAGAGAGAGAGAGAGAGAGAGAGACCCAGAATTGAAGTGGCTTCAGGTTCTAAGCCATCAGCACAGAACCTGACGTGGGGCTTGAACTCACAGACTGTGACATCATCATCTGAGCTGAAGTTGGAAGCTCAACCAACTGAACCACTGAGGTTCCCCTGATTTGGTTTTCTTTTTATGGTTTGTTCATCTTCTGACATTACTAACTTTTTAACGATTATCCTTGAACATCTTGATCACATTATTTTGAAGTCCATGACTGTTAATTCTTTTTTGTGTTTATATTGTCTTCCCTCCCCCTTATTTATTTATTTATTTATTTATTTATTTATTTAGGCTGTGTCTTATCTTCTTTAGTGACTGGTTATTTTTTATTTTTTACTAGACACTTTTTAATTGTAGCAATATTTTAAGGCTATGGAAGATGTCATCTTTCTCCAGAGAAGATTTACTTTTGCTTTTAGAAGCAGTTAGCTTGGGAGAGCTAGCATTCTCAGATCACCTTAACTTCAGCAAAGATTGAGATTACTGGAAGCTGGTCTTCATTTCTTGAGGCTGGCTTATTTCAGGTTCACCCTATTTCCAAAGTGTCCTAATGGAAAGTCTCTTGCCTAGGGCCTTATTACTTATTGGGCTATACCCTTCAATTTTCTAACTTCTGTTTAAACCCCAGAATCTTTTGAAAGTTCTGTGAAGTTTTCTAAACTCTCAGCTGATACCAAATATTACAAATACTAGACTTAGCTCTCTGGTATTTACCCTTCTTTGGTACCTGGTCCCTCCAATTTCATTTCTGCCTTGGTATTTCTCTAATGTTTTCAAGTCATTTTTAAAAATACTTTTCTAGATCTTTTGGCTGTTTTCAGTATGAGGTTTGGTCCTATATAATCTAGTTCACCATTGCCAGAAGTAGAAACAAAGATTAGCTTTCATTTTCTGGTTTCTAGTCCCAGTCCTTCTTGCATAACAAAGAGATTATATGGAAAGGAAACAAAACAACAAAATATACCGTGGTTCTAGTTATCTTTGCATCACAGTAATGCATACAAGAAAACTGTTAATGTAAATCTTCCATGACAAAGGTGATTGGTATGTGGTGACTTATTATTTTCAACTAGTCAAAAATGTTAAAAAATTTTTAATTCTAATATAGTTAACATATAGTGTTATAGTAGTTTCATGTGTACACTGTAGTGATTCAGAAATGCCATACATCACTCAGTGCTCATCATGGTAAGTGTACTTTTAATCCCCTCATGTATTTCACACTTTGGCCCATCCACCTCTCCTCTGGTAACTATCAATTTGTTTTCTATAATTAAAGAGTCTGTTTTTTGGTTTCTCTCTCTCTCCCTCTCTCTCTCTCTGTCTCTCGTGTTTTTTTTTTTTTTTTTTTTTTTCGGTCATTCGTTTTGTTTCTTAAGTTCTACATATGAATGAAATTACTAGGCTCTGTCCTTTGGTAGATATTTTGTTTTGTAACTATAGCCTGCATACTTACCATCAGTTTTTCATTCTTTGTGTGCTGTTTGTTAGAGGATTGTGAATATAACTATGCAAAGATAACTACTGAAAAAGAAGCAGAATATCGGTTTCTTCATGTACCATTCATCAAAGTTTGAGTATGTGCTATGTGTCAAACACTGTGTTTGATGCTGGAGACCCAAAAATGAACTGAAAATAGTATTTTCCTCAGGGAGCTATAAGCTTAGTGGGGATACAGACAAGGAAAAAGAAAGTTATATCTCTAGAATTAAGTAGAGCATACCATAGAATCACATTCTTTTCTAATAGTTGGCGAACAGTGTCTTGGGTATGTGGAGAAGTAGGAGCCTCTTCTGTCCATTGTTTATAAGGAATCAGAGGGGAGGCAGGGAGAATTATGAATCAATCACTTGTTAGAGAACAACATTCCAATGAGTTGTGTATATGAGTTGGAAACAGATTGAAGTTCCTTAATTCACGAAGCCCTAAAAATCGTTTGGGACAACTGTGCTTTGGTTTTGCCAAGCTCTAGTGTATGAAAGATAGTTTGTCATTTTGTTGACCCGTTTCCACCCCAATTTATGTTATTCATTGTGCTGTCATCAGATCTTAAAAGAAATGTGCATAACATGGATATTTGTAGAAGTGCCATGAAATACAATAATGTGATAGATTTTTAAAAACTGTGTTTATGTGTGTGTTTGCACATTTGTAGAAGTGTGGTACATATGTGTGTGTATTTTCATATGGATATGTGTACATATATATGTGTGTCTGTGTGTTTGTGTTTGTAGTGCATATTTATGTGGTTGTACATGATAAAGGAACTCTGGTTAAACATATTTGTGCCACAGTGGATAGTGTTAGCTGGGACTGCCAGAATTTACCTTGAAGGCTTTCTCATTACAAAGGAGCATCATCATATTTTCATGTCCTTTCTCAAAAGTACTTTGGGGGTACCTGGGTGGCTCAGTCGGTTAACATCAAACTTTGGCTCAGGTCATGATCTCATGGCTCATGAGTTTGAGCCCTGCATTGGGCTCACTGCTGTCAGGATAGAGTCCACTTCTGATCCTTTGTTTCCCTTTCTTTCTACTCCTCCCCCACTCATTCTCTCTCTCTCTCTCTCTCAAAAGTGAATAAACACTAAAAAATAAGATAAAATAAGTGGTTTGGATTTCCTTGGCACCTCTTAAAGAGGCAATGTGGTATAGTAGCTAAGAATCCAAATTCTAGAGCCAAACTGTCTGGGTTTGAATCTTACTTTCACCATTTATTACTTTTAACACATTACTGAACTCTCATTGCCCTGCTTACCATGACTATAAAATGAGGATAATAATGCCTGTCTTGTAGGATTATTGTGAGGATTTTATTATATGTATATAAAATTCTTAGAAGAGTACTGTGTACATAGTACTCTGTAAGTATGTATGAACTATTAGTGGTTGTACCATATCTGGCATGCCTATTTTATACTATGACTTGGTTATGGTATATGGATTCTTGGAAGGGAGGAAGGAAAAAAGGAAAGAAGGAAGGAAATAATTTGCATTTATAAAATTCTGGTTAAGTATTCATATATTTTATAGTTGAAGTCACCAAAGGCTACAATGTAACTTCCCAGACTCTCAATCCTATGGTTTTTCTTTTAATGCTTTTTTAAAAAGTAGGCTCCACACCCATTGTAGAGCGCATCGAGTGTGGGGCTTGAATTCACAACCCTGAGATTAAGACCTGAGCTGTTATCAAGAGTTAGATGCTTAAGCAACTGAGGCACCCAGGTAGCCCCTATGGTTTTTCTGATCACACACACACACACACACACACACACACACACACTGCTAATGAGATCAAAATATTAGTCTTATTTTTTACTTATTTTGAGCTATAATTATCAAAGAGGTTATATAAAGTATATCTTTTTAGTGGTTCCAAAACAAGTATAGGAAAGAGTCATATTAAATGAAAATATAGAAAAGGAAATAGATTCTTCATTAAGGACACAGTTGACAACATAACAGAAAGGACTTTTTATAAACCTAAGTTAATTATTCTAAATGTTCTGTCATTTATAGAATGAAATTTAAAAAAAACCTCACTTACTGATGTTTCAAAGTTAGTAACTTGTTTTATTTAATACTAGCTTTTTCTTATCTCCTCCTTCTTCTTTTCCTTCTCCTTCTCCTTCTTTCTCTTCTTCCTCTTCCTCCTCTTCCAGCTCTTCTTCCTCCTCTTCCTTCTTCCAGCTAAATATCTCTGTTTTTGGTGATCACTTAAAACAGTTGGTAGGACTCCAGAAAAATCTCTCAGTAGTTATCTTTGTTTTCACCACCTCCCTAATTTTTTTAACATCAAGTATGTGCTGGACACCCAACTTGGACTCACTTGTGTAACTTATATCTTATTATGACGTTGTTCTCTAGATCTCCCTAAATCTTGCCACAAGTAATTCTTAAGCCATTAAGAAAGGGAGAGTCAAGAAAGAATACCCCAAAACTCTTGACCTACCACAACTAATTCTAGTGGCTTCATTGACCTTCAAATAGATATACTTTAAGTAAAGAAATGAGTAAGCTTAAAGAAGAAGAGCAACTATAAGAGACCAGAGTACTGGAATTTATGATTTTGGAATGGAATAAGTCTAGGTACTAATAAGTTTCGTGAAAACATAAGTAAGGGTGGCTTTTATGTTAGCAGGTCAAAAATCTTGTACACTGGGTTATTAAAGAGCTTTTGACATCGGTATTGAGGTTTTGCAATGGTTATAACATAGTTTGGAGTAGAAAGTAATACTGAATCAGGTGTCAGTCTTTTTTTTAAATGTTTTATTTATCTTTGAGAGAGAGAGAGAGAGAAAGCGAGCGTGAGCAGGGTAGGGTCAGAGAAAGAGGGAGACACAGAATCTGAAGACAGGTTCCAGGCTCTGAGCTGGCTGTCAGCACAGAGCCCGACACAGGGCTCGAACCCATGAACCTTGAGATCATTTCCTGAGCCAAAGTCGGACACTCAACCGACTCAGCCACCGAGGCATCCCGTGGTGTCAGTCTTTACGGAATTAAGGGGACGGTCTAGAAGGGGAAAAGATGAGAGCAATAAGGAGGAGAAAAGAGCAGCATAACTTGGTGATGTGTACCTCAAAGTGGAGAGGGCTTTGTGGTGATGTTGGGAAAGTAATGGTTTAAGTGTGATAACTAGGAAAATGCCACCAATACTTCTATGGCATTCGATGAGAAAATGAGGAGTTTCTTTATGACAAGTTCAGAGTCTAGTTGAAAAAAATGTTTAGAGAACACCCTGGAATAAGGTTGAAGGTTTGAGGATATTTACAACAAAACAAGAGAAGCCAGCTGGAAATGTGAGAAGAAACAAAGCAGTATGGAAACAACACTGTGGAGGCAGCAACAGAGGAAACTGGATTTCGATGTGTGGCTAAGAATTGATTAGATCTACCAGCTTCAAACTTCCTGACCTAGGCAGGCTGAGGTCCTTGTGGGTTGTGGGGGATTCCTGTATTTAGTAGCCTTTGCTTAGTGCTCAGATGTCTCATGCTGCTGCTTCCTTTCCTCCCTCTGCTCTTCATTCATATACCGCAAACTTGGAAAGTAGTTGCTGTTCTTTCATTCCAACATATCCTTAGAATACAGTATTTGGAAATTTTAATGTTTACACCAGGTTATTTTCATTCACTATTGATGAGTTTCCAGGTATCACAGTTAGTAGAGGACTATTTTTGTAATAGAATAGAAAAAAAAAAGTCCACGAATTGGTGCTGATTAGGGGTATTAGGTGAATGGTCTTATTTTCACAGAGAAAGTGTTTAGTAGAATGTTGCTGCTGCTGATCTTCATAAAAGGAGGGAGAGGAGGAAGAAGAAAAAGAGAAAGGGGGTAATAAATTAGTGAGGTGACTAACCCCACTGTGTAGCAAACTCAAAATATATTGTTTTACACATTTACCAGATTTCAGTGATTCTAAGTAGCACTTTTTTCATATATTAATATTTGTGAAATGTAAATCAATGGTGTGTTACAGTTAGAGCTGGTCGTGTTTTTCCCTTTGTATTGGTCCATAAAAAGCCATTTTGGATTTAGTGAGACATTTTTTAAGTCCTCACATTTTCATTCTCATCCATTCCCTAACTTGGTCTCATGTTTTAAAAGCTCTTTTATTTTCCATGTGCTTAATATCCTTAAATTCTTAACCTCCACTTAGTATTCAATTTGTTTCCTTCATCCTTTTTATTCCAACTTCATTTTTCTTCTGGCTTGTGGTTTACAAAGAGTATAGTTCTTTCTCTAAAATCTCAGCTTCAAGACGCATGTTGTAAAAACTCTCTAAACCTCAGTTCTATGAACTTCATGTGCCCTTAGGTGAGTCATTCAACTTATTTGGGCCATAGTTTATCTTGAATATAAAATGATGTTGGGCTTAATGATATCAAAGATATGTTTCTGTTTTTAAATTTTATAGTTGTCCCCTGACTCTTTAGAGGGCCAACAAATCCCTACTCTTTAGCATTCTTTTTGAGTTACGAAGGCAGAGGAATAGTGGCATAGAGAAATATACCTTTCTTCTCAGATTCATCCTTTAAAAACTAAGTATCCTCTGACTTGTTTCTGCCAAGCCACTGGGAGCTAAAGTCTTTTATCTGGAAATAGGTATCCGGCAACATTACCTTTAGTTACTTGGATCTACTAGATAAAAAAAATAATATACGTCACTCTCTTCAAGTGTGGTACAAAGATTTTGTAGTGAATAATTTGGATATGTAATTTCTTCCAGGGGTATCATTATCCTTTATGGTCTGGCATAAATCAAGATATAATTGAAACTTTAGAAGAGATTATTTACTGTGGATCATCACCTGCATATATGTACATAGCAAGTACACCATAAAATAAGATAGAGAGAAATCAGATAATTTCTTATATCACTCAGATAGTAGGGATTATATGTTGTCTGATCAAGTTGGAATGGTTGTTTTTGTAACACATTGCAGTCAGTCATTTTTAGCAATGATAAATTCTGGAAAATAAACTCAATCGAAAGGGAAAATACTTGGGTGCCTGGATGGCTCAGTAGGTTAAGCATCTGACTTTGGCTTAGGTCATGATCTCATGGTCTGTGGGTTTGAGCCCCATGTCGGGCTCTGTGCTGACTGCCAGCACAGAGTCTGGAACCTGTTTCGGATTCTGTGTCTCCCTCTCTCTCTGACCCTCCCCTGCTCACGCTGTCTCTCTCTCTCTCTCTCATAAATAAACTTAAAAAAAAAGAAAAAAGGAAAATACTTGAGCAGCAAATGCTCTTTATTGACCAAGTGATTACTTTGGGGCTAGCTACAGTATCTATTGATCCCCCCACTAGCACCCCCCAGGGAAAAGAAATGCTATTGTCAGGTCTTAATTACAGAGTACATACCATATCAGATTATCATTTGAGAGGACAAATGATCCAAGAGGAGTGTACAGTAGTGATCCTGTATGTGAGAAAACTAGCTATGAAGGAAGCTAATGTCTCCTTTCAAATTCCTAGGGAAATTACTTTAAATAAATCATAATATATTTGTTTCCCAAAAGTCCCTTAGTGAGAATACAGACTAAGACTACAAAAGTGCTACATGGAAGTATATGTAGTTCATTTAGGGAAAGAACTTAATATAAGTGCTCGAGCATAAGACAAAATGTAAAGTTAACAATTATTGAGTAAATCAGAATAGTTGGTAGGGAAGCACTGACTTAGCTAATGTTATATACAGTTATTAGAGGGTCAGTTTGGGCAATAAGAATAAGCACAAAAACATTAACAGAAAAAGAAACTAACCCATTTAAAGTGTCTATTTATATTCTAGATATTGTTTTTTTTAATTTGAACTTTAAGAGTGGCTTACTTAGAATTGGGATGACCATATAACTTATCAGCCAGACAGGAGCAACAGGAATTAAGTAGACCTATTCCAGGTAAACAGGGGTATATACTTGCTCTAGTTTGAGTCTACCGTGTGTTTAGTCTAAAAATATTTAGAAACACAGTAAGTAAAATGTCAGCTGAAGAGAAATAAACAAAAACCTTTCTCAGTAAGCTTCTATTCTAGTGGTGGCTCCTAACCTTTTTGGTGGATATCTTGGACCTTGTGATGACTGTGGACTCTGTCCCAGAGAAGTGAATTGAGAATGAAAGATCAAGGGATTTATAGACTCTTGAAACCCATCCATAGGCACGAATTGTAGCTTGAAGGCAAAGGAAAAAATAAAAGGAAATAAATTGTTTTATTATAGCAAAAATTTTCCTATAGCCACCACCACTTAAGCTATTATATGAACCATAGCTGTTTATATGAACCATAACATAAAATTAAAATTTTTATGTAAAAAATTCAAACATATATAAAAATAGAAAGAATATTATAATGAATTATATGAACTTTCATATAATATCACCCCAAATCCAGATTTTTCCACACTTGTTTCACCTATTCATATTTTTAGTTGTGATTGCTATTGATGCATTTTGAGGCAGATGCCAGATTCTGTGCCATTTCTTCGCACATATTTTAATAGACATTTCTAAAAAAAAATGGATATTTTTTTAAATTCCCACAGTATCATTATGACACTAACAAAATTTGGTCCTTCTAATACTCTGTTTATATTCAGAATTTGTCAGTTATCTAAAAATGTTATCTTCCATTTACTTTATATGAATTGGTATCCAAAGAAATACCATACATGCATTTTATTTTTTAAAGTTCCTCCACTACCACACCCTTCCCATCTTTTTAAAGCAAACTGAGCCATTTGTCTCATATTCTACATTTGTGTGTTTGCTTCTCTGCAGCATTACATAGATTGATTCCCTAGCCCCTCTATTTCTTGTAAACAATAAGTGAGTTATTAGGCTAATTAGATTCAGGTTTAATTTATTTCCTTTCTTCATGAAGTATTCACAGGTTATGCTATGTTTTTCATAAAAGATACTGTGTAAAACTGTGATTGCATAAGGATTTGTTGATAATCAAAAAATAGAATTGAATGATCAAAAGAAATACCAGGACTAATCCTTCTCCCTTAGCCTTTCATAGTTATTGTGCTCTACTCCAAAGTGCTTTTGACCATCAACATGTTAACAACTAATATCAAATATTTATAAAAAGTGACCATGTCAAGTAGGTTTCCCTGTAATATTCATTTAAATTATTGCATGGTGTATGTGCTTTTTATTCCTGCCCCTCCCTTTTTCTTTTTTTTTTATCCCATCTTTTGAAAAACAGGTCATCAGTTCCCATAGCAGCCTTTACCAGGATAGATAAATATCAACATCATGGTTGAAATACCGAAGCACAGTGCCAACAATTATCCTACAATTTGTGTGTTGGCGTAATAACACACAGGGACTGGAGCACATTGCTAATGCCATGGAGGGTAGTAAGCTAGTCTCTAAACATATTAAAATGCCTCAAAGGGCTTCTTCAGCACTACATAATCAAGATTTGGTGATATGAGCTGCTTTGTTAGGACCTGTTGTGGATGTTGTATTGCCTTATTGTATGTGTGAAATTAGTATTGATCTTCATAAATTGGCTCAGATAATATATAACCAAAAGATCAAGTAAAAGGAGATTAAACTAACTGAATGAAGCACATGGCAAGTCACTGGGAAAAAAGCATATTATGTAGTGACCTTTATTTTGGAAATGAGAACATGAGGATATATCCAATTTAATTGGTGCTTGTCTGAAAAATGTGCTGGTATTTGTCACCTCAGAACTGAGATGTTTTGATTTGCTAAGTTTTGATTTGCATTGCTGAGGACATGGATACTTATGACCAGGAATGTATGAATCTTTGGCTAAAATAAATCATTAATCTAGCTTCTCCTCATTTTAATGTTGAAAAGTTAGATCTAGTTAGGGAGCAAAGGGCATAAAAGAAAAAGTTCTGAGTTATTCTTTTATTTATTATATTTGGAGCTTTTGGGAAAATTAGGTGAAAAATATTTTTCATACAATTTCTTTGGGCCTCATTATACAAAATAAAGTAAGAATAATGAAAAGTTTACTGGCTAAAAATTTGGAGGATTTCTGTCATATTGAAGCCATTCTGTAAACATGCTATGATTTGGGAGTTGGATTTTCTTCTGCATCTTAGACAAATGTGTGTTTTTTATTATGTTGGTTTTTAAAGAGATTTTTGGATTTGTATCTCCCTTTAGTTATAGTTTATTATGTTGAAAACTTCTTGCTTGCCACTCCTAATTCTAACCGTGGGAAAAATGCCTGTTGGTCGATACTCCCATTGCTTAGGGATATTTTATAAGCATATTTTATCTACTAGTCAAATCTGCATAAAATGTACATTAATATTATATTCAATAAAGAAATTACAGGGCAGGGCATTAAGCAGATGCCATATGCAAAATTATTCCTTTAGTGTTGTTTCATTTTAGGAAAGAATATGGAGTAAAATTTAAAATATATACGGTCCATAAAGCTTTAATTAATTAGTGTGTGTCACACACACACACACACACACACACACACATACACACACGAGTTTCTCTCAAAAGCAAAATAAAAAATCTCTGTATACCTATATATATTAAAAGAATGATTCCATTCCATGGTAGATGATAAATTATTAGAATATGCCTTCTAAATGGAATTAAAATTCTTTTCTCTAGAACTTTCACTTAATTTGTTTTCTGATATAATATTGAATACACCTATACCTATTTCTTCCCTTTTACTTGGAAGCCTTTCAAATATATGAAGACAGAAACATGTTTCTTCTCAACTTCTTTTTTAGAGGCCAGATGACTCTTACTTTCACAATTCTTTCTTCTATGTCATCATTTTAAGACACTTGATAATTCTATTCAAATTACTTTAAAACATTAAGAGTATTGTTTCCTAACATCTGAATGTTGTGCTGTCGGTTTCTCCACTAATATAACCTAGTGCATGACATATTTTTAGTTGCAAAACCATAGAATACTATAGTCACTGATCTTTACGTCATCATCATTTTTTTTTAAACAGAAAATACTGTCAGGACATGTCTTGTTAGATGTGGTGTGTTAAGACTTTAAGAGATATTTTGAATTCTGTTTTATCATACAACACATTAATTTTAACTCTTAGATTTACATACATATATCAGAAAAGTTACTATTTGTATTGGTCAAAAATCTCTTCCTTTCCTCTTTCTTCATTGGTACTTTCAAAGAGATTTAAGTTCTAAACCTAACTCTCTCCCATTTACAGATTGTGAGTCTGTGTGTAAGATATTGAGACTCTGTCAATTTTTATTTCTGCATTTATAAAGCATTGATAACAGGTGTGAAGTTAAATGAGCTAACCCATGAAAGATTTTAGAATAGTACCTGGCATATAAAAGATATTTGTTAAATATGCATTTTCTTCCTAGTGTCTAATTTGTACATAGAAGAATCTATATTGATTAGCCACTTGTTAGATAACCCCTAAATCCATGCCATTTTCAAGTCCTGTTCTTTTTTTTTTTAATTTTTAAGAAAGGTTTTATTTTTGAGAGGGAGAGAAAGAGTAGGGGAGGGGCATAAAGAGGGGGGGACAGAGGATGCGAAGCGGTTCTGTGCTAATAGCAGAGAACCTGATGTGGAGCTCAAACCCAGACCTATGAGATCATGACCTGAGTTGAAGTCCGATGCTTAACTGACTGAGCCATACAGACACTGCCCTCCCCGCCCCCCCCGCATCTTTTTAAAGTTTATTCACTTTGAGAGAGAGAGAAAGCATGTGCAAGCAGGGAAAGGTCAGAGAGAGGGAAAGACAGAATCCCAAGCAGGCTCTCCAACTCCTAAACTATGAGATCATGACCTGAGCCAAAGTCAAGAGTCAGACACTTAACCAATCAAGTCCTGTTCTCAATAAGACCCTGACAAATTTCTGCTAGGCAAAAGTCAGAGAGAATGATAAATAATCTTTAATTTAAAATGACGTTCTTTTTGTTATATAATGAAAATATATTCAATCTCTGAATCTGGATCAACATTTCCTGTTCATCTTAGCTGATATAACATTAAACAAATCCTCTGATTTTTACTTTATATTTTTTTCTTTATCTCAGGAACAATGAACCTTATAAGGAATAGAGTAGTAAGTTTATTTGTACCTGAAGCTAGATCCTGTCATAAGTGGCCAGTGAAAATTGGTAAAGGCCTTCTCTTCATACTTTTTTTACCTTTATTTGCTCAGTTATTAAACATGTCCTTTATATAAAATGTCACTGCAGAGGCAGATTTTTTTCTAAGATATTTAAAAATGTAAAGACAATTGAATATATTCTGATATTTATCAAGCATTATCTATAAGCATCACTTAATTTTAAAAAGAGGAACAATTTGACACAGATTCATTTGGTTACCCACTAGAGTCTAATTTGAGGAGGAGTATGGTGAATATAGGTCTCTTTTTATGTCCCTGTTGATTCTTAGTTGTTGAATAGTAACTACTAAATCAAAAATGAAGCCTTCTTCAGTTTCCTTCTTATTTCTAGAAATTTTTTCCATAATTAACCTAAGAATGTTTTAATATGGAAAAAATCCCAAAGCCAATCAAGTAAATAAATATTGAAGAATCACTATTGTGAGCAAGGCACTTTGCCTGACCCTGTTCATGATCAGTGAATTCTAAATTTTGTTGCTATTACTGTTGCTTTCAGTTCTAAAGAAGCTTCCGTACAATATAGCCTTTTTAAATACAGTTGACATAAAATAATAATTTTGAATTGAGGGAATATAGAAATAGATGTAAATTTGAAGTATATTTAGAAGTATATTCTACTAATGAGGGGTTCCTGAATGGCTCAGCTCGGTTGATAGAATAGATGCTCAAGAAAACATTTGCTGAGTGAATATGTTCAAAATATTCAAGTTAAGATGTATAAGCTTAGAAGATGTTTTCCAAAACACTAGTTTGCCTGATGGTTTAAAAGTTTTGTGAGGCTAAGTAGTATTTGAATAAGTTAACTGAGAATTTGGTGGTTAACTAATTAAACATTGTGGGCTGGAATATCTTCCATCAAAGAAAAGGGTGGAGACTGTTGTTTCACTCCCATTTATTCATCCATTTATCAAGAATTTATTTGGCACCTTAGTGCCAGGCATTGTACTCTTAAGAAAAAGAAAAGAAATAGGCAGAGAATCTACCACCATCTAATCAGAGAAGGAGGTGGAGGGGGAGAAATAGATATATAATATGGAAGAAGGTACTCTTAGCATCCTGTAAAACTTTTCTCACTTTCTAATTCTTCCATATGGGAGGAAAGAAAACAGTGCTGAGAAGAGGAAATAAAATCTACAGAGTTATTTTAGCATTCAGCATTAAGTAGGGGAAAAAAAAAAACAGGCAAAGAAAATTTTGTAGGTTGAAATACTAATTTGGTCTCCTGGAGAGGAGCATCTTGATGCTTAGTTTTACTGAGGGGGGATAATTATTTGGAAAAGGCTTCCAACTTCAGGCTAAGATGACTGAGATCAAGTATTTGCAAAATGAGGTACATGTATTTGATCAGAGCTAAAGGGTAAGGAAGTGTTTAGAAAATGCTGATGATAGTTAGGGACAGTGAATCTTTATAGCTAATTGTTAACTTTTAAATTTGCTTTTAGATTGATTTTAATTACTAACTTTGCTTAAGAGTCAACAGTTTCAAAGAAACAAAATTTCAATAAAATATTCAGATACACACATGGGCATATACATATAAACTCATAATACATTTTCCACCCACTTTGTTGCCTTCTTTGCCTTTCTATTTAGGATGTAATGGGCACTGGAGAGGAAAAGACCATAGGTTATCCACTAGTGCATAAGTTACCAAAATTTTACTTTAAAGGATTGAAAATTAATTAGTATGACTTTGTAGGCTATAAATGAAAGTACACTACTTGAGTATTTGAGAAGTACCATATCATTTTCTATAAGTTCCAATAGTCCTTTTCAGCAGTGTTCTCCTTCCTTAGTCTAACTAGCTTTGTAAAAAACTATAAGATTGGTATTACTGTAAATAAATTTCTAAATATAATATATGATTTCTAATTAAATCTTAAAGGAAATGAATATGTTTTACATTATTTATTTTTAGGTCACTCAGTAATTTTATTAGAAGACATCAGTACAAGAAAATAATCAGGATTTCCAAATACTACTGTTTTAAATAAATTGCTATCACATTTAATAAGATTTTAGAATACAGAATACAACTGATATGCCCTGTGGGTAGATCATAAAATATAATCAGTGAGTTTTAAATGAGTGTTACTTATTGTTTTTAAATAGACTGCAATTTATGTAAGAACAGTTACTTTGAATCCGTTCTTAGGTTCAGTATTTGGGAATGGGCTCTTTTACGTATGTATGTATGTATGTATGTGTGTATATATGTATATACGTACACTTCTGGGCAGGGCAAAGGAGAACATCAAAATCATATTTGAGGAAAATATTTGTGTTTAAGCCTATGGTATGTATTGGAGATAGGTAGTGCTGAAGGCTAAGGCACCAAGTAAAATAAAATTTTGGGCATTTCAGTAAAAATGATTTCCTATCCCGAGTCCTTACAATGAAAACAGAAAATAGTTCTCTTCTCACAGGCTGTCCTCCCTCCCCTTCCTCCTGAGAAAACAAAACAAACAAAACCCACAAAGAACAACAACCACAAAAAAAACCCCACAATCTTATATTTTATTTGACTAGCTGAAATCCAGGGCAATCAAACCTTTCTATTCCCTTTATGCTTGTTCTTGATGCAGGTAGGTAGTAGCCATTCTTCTACTCTGGAGATTGCAGTGAATTTCATGGTAGGCCTACGTTGTCTTAAGGTGACTATTATTGTGATAATAATAATGACACCTTTAATAAATGATAACAATGTACAGATGTTCTGTATTTTATCAGGTAATTTACTTGCATTTTGATAGTGTGCAAAGATACGTCTTCTATTTTTGCAGATGGGGAAATTGAATCTCAGGGAAGCTCAATAACTTCCTTGTGATCTTTGAAATAGATAATAGATGGAAGCAGGATTTGAACTCCAAAGTATTTGACTTTTCATGCTGCTCTAATGCCTTTTAATTGAAACATATCTTGTCTTTTATAGGATACATGTATATTATACACAATTACATTGAAAAATTTAAAAGCAAAGTTTTTATTTATCCCTTTCTAAATCCACATTTCAAATGAATGATGTATGTGAAGTTCTTTCCAGCACTTGGGAGATGTCAGCACTAATGAGGAAACATTCTAAATTAGTGTGTCACATGGGGATTCAACTAGGAGTAATTGGATGACCTTTGAGAAAATTAAGAACCCTGTCAGAGGGAAATTTCTATCTCACTTCATGGAACAGTCTTTTAGTAAAAGAGAATTTCACTTTCAATTCTCAATAAAGAACAATAAAATATCCTATAACATATGCTTATTATTTAAAATAGTCATTTTGATGATGAGAGAATAAATATCCTATGATAACTTTTCTATTTTCTAATGTGTATTTGGAACTTGAAATTACCAGACAGAGAAAAACATGACCTGAAGGCTTTAAGAACCTGGGTCACTACAGGGGGGTCACTACAGGGGTGCCTGGGTGGCTTAGTCGGTTAGGCGTCCGACTTTCGCTTAGGTCATGATCTCACAGTTCGTGGGTTCGAGCCCCGCATCGGGCTCTGTGCTGACTGCCAGCTCAGAGCCTAGAGCCTGTTTTGGAGTCTGTGTGTCTCTCTCTCTCTCTGACCCTCCCCTGCTCACGCTGTCTCTCTCTCTCTCCTAGAAATTAAAAAAAAAAAAAAAAGAACCTGGGTCGCTACATGAATGTGTTTTTGAGACTTGAAGATATTCAGAAGTACATTGTGACTCAAAGGATATAACATAACACATGTGTAATCATTTAAAGACCCAAAAGGCATACTAAAGAAGTTTATGAATTTAACATTTTCTGGGGAAAACATGTACAAAATGTGTTTAATAGAAAATTTTGAAATTTTTCCCAATGTAGAATATATTAGTTCAAGAATTATTATGAAATGCCTAATAAAAATAATACTCTATAATCACTGAGTAGAGGAATGCCAGTTACCAGAATGTTGATAAAAACTATCTCAGGAATTGAAGGAGACTAGGATAAGATCTCTCTCTCCCAAGTATGAAAGAGTCAAGACAGTTATTTCAAAGGTACAAGGATTAACACAAGGGCCTGTAGTCCATTTATTTAGATCATGGGCTTAAAGAGCCTTTGTATCTAAATTGAAGTTAAATATCTTTAGAAAGCTCTAGCAATATGCAAAAAGTAATAAAGCATTTCACCTTTTTTAGCATCTTGCAGGGAAAGGAGACTTGCCATATATCATCACACTTACCCTTTATTGGTTGACCATTATCTTTCCTTAAAAATAAAGCTGTCAAGGTAGTATGTTTTATAAAAGCTAAAAGTTACTCAGTTTCTCTGAATCAGTCATCTAGAGGAAATATGAAAAAATTATATTTTCCTATTTATTTTAAAAAGAGCAGTCAAAAAAAATTCTGTATAGCAGTGGTTTTCAACTTAATGGTTTTAGGACCCTTTGTACTTTTAAAAATTGAGGGCCCCAAAAAGCTTTAATTTATGTAGATTTTATACTTTATAGTTTAGAAATGTTTAAAATAGTTAATTCATTTGAAAATAGTCAATAATATTCAAGAAAATTACAAACATAAATCCACACAAAGGCTTATACACAAATCCTCATAACTATTCATAGTAGCCATCTGATGAATAGAGACACAGAATGCAATATATCCATACAAGCATATCTGGCCATAAAAAGGAATAAAGTACAGGTACATGTTCCCATATGGATGAACCTTCAAAATATTATGCTAAGTAAAAGTTACCAGATACAAAAGGCCACATAGTGCATGATTTTGTTTATATGAAATATCCAGAATAGGAAAATACATAGAGATATAAAGCAGATTAGTTGTTGCCAGGGACTAAAAACACGAGAAAGTGGAAGTGACTGTCAGTGGATGTACAGTCTTTCAGGTGTGTTGAGAGTATTCTGGAATTAGTGGTGATGGTTGTATACTTTTGTGAATATACTAAAAACCACTGAATTTGTGCTTTATAGTGGCAGATATATGAGTGTGTGAGTTATCTTAATAACATAATAAACATTATATTTTAACATATGTAATTTTATGAGAAATGACTATTTACCAAAGAATTTATTTTTGTTAATAAGAGTTTAATAATAGTTATTAATATGAGTTGCATTGCTCATTTATGTGAGTTTAGTATATACTATGAGTAGATGTTGTTCCTTATATTGTTTCAACTTTTACTTTGCAAATTAACAGCATCTTAATTAGATGCTTTTGTTTGAATTTTTAAAAATATATTACCAAATATTATACATATAATGGAGTGAGACTCAAGAGTACCTTATGACTTTATTATCTGCTTATTCCCCATTTTTTAATTTGTGACATTGTTCGGTTTTGTTGTTTACATTCAATTACTTAAGAACAATTTATTACATTACAATGTGAAAAGTGTAATATAAATAGAATATTAATGGTGTGTTCTAGTATAAGTGTGCTGTTTCTAAATTTTGTATTTCTACTTTCTGTCAGTGTTTATTCTGTAAAAGTGCCCTGCTTCTGCTCTCAAGGGATATACATATATATTCAGTAGTTAGAAGGCACATCAAGGTTTAATTCACGTAGTTATTTAGTTATAATCTCCTTTGAAAGAAATAAAGCCCACCAAGCCGTAAAAAAAATACATTTCTTAATGTGGAGGCAAAAAAAAAAAGAGTAAGAAAAAAGTTCATACATTTTACAAATGGATACCGTTTTCAAATTGCTTTTCATAAGTCCTAAGGTTAGAGTGCTGATGAAATGCCTTTTAAGTTTTCTTTATTTTCTTTAGGAAAGATAGTATTTTATGCAGACCCAGGTTAAAAATGCTTACTTGTTATTAAGCTTTTATGTAATTTAGGAATCTTGATAGTTATCAAAGCATACTAAAAGCTTCATTCAGCTGCCCTTAGAAGTTGCTTCTGGAAATCTGCTTTCAAACTGCTTTCTGAAAGCCTTATTCAATGCCATATAGAAAATTAAGCTTTTTCTCCATTGCAAAATGGCAAAGTGTCTGTAGATTGTTAGTAGGGGTGTTAGGTTGGGTACGTCTGCTGTTACTAATCATGGGAAGTAAAGCACCACACTTCCTTAAAAGAGCAGTATCGGAAACAAAAGCTTGATCTACAGCTCAGCATACTGAAAAGTCTTAATGTTAAATTTCTTTTAAAATATTTCGTAGAGAGACATTAGAGAGCTTGGAACCTACTGTACAGAATCTCTCCAGAGTATTGCTGTCAATGCTAAGTATTTGCAGTACCAAAGCATAATTGGTCACCATTACCATGTGAAACAGCAAATTTCCTTACTGTGGTATAATGGGTGTCTCTCAGAAACCCTCTGGCTGTTTTAGTCACATCTGAAAATCAAGATTGTGGATTTTAAGTATTCCTGAGAGGGAGATGTAGAATTATGAGACATAATTTCAGCCAAATCCATACTAGCAACTAAACTGCCATTAAGATGAGTTTTCAGATTAGATCTGAGCTAGGATGTAGCTGCCACCCCCTTCTACCTTATTGAATCTAAAGGGAAAAAGCCCTAATGATTCACAGATTGATCTAAATTGCTTAATACTTTTTAAACATCTGTAATAATTACAGTGCATTTCTTAAATTCTCTGAGTACTTCGTATTTCCTTTGGTTCTATTTTGGTACCTAGATGGTTTCTCTGATCAGTTTTGGTGGCTGGTTCATTTTGGAGAGAACACAGTTCAATGAAGAGACCCTGAGTTTCCTTGTATATGAATGATCTTGTAATTTAATGGTGGGATTTGGAAAGATCACATCCTAGAAAAGAGGCTAGATTCCTCACTTTGACTTTGTGTATTATTTTGTTCTGTGTTAGTGCCCTCCCACATGCCAATGCCTGCAGTATCTTTTACCCACTACTTACCAGTTTTCACTTCTCAGCTCATGTCCCCAGGATGCCCTGCCAAACTTCCTTTATTAACCAGATTAAACTTTATTCATCTCTCCCTTCCTTGCATTCATAGTGTAGTTAGGGTTAATAGCATATACTGAGCAGTATTCCTAATCATATTTAAATGCATTTTTATAACCTGGGATCTTGTTCTGACTGAGCTGAAGAATGGAACTTATGTACAATGTGAAGAGGGCACCAAGTTTATTAGGGTGAGAATGAAACAGAGGCTTCTGCTCCCTGGGAAGAGCTCCATAAGGAGCTCTCTAAAGCTTCTCAGAGTGAGGGCTTATATAAGTTACATATTTTATAGGAAGATAATGCCATGCCTTTTGGTTATGGATGACATTAATCTACTATTGGTAGGGTATATACTGAAGTGGCGATTGTTTCTGTTCACACAGATAACAATTATTGTATCACATTCATACCCCTCTCCCATAATGAGCAGTAATATTTGTTGATAGTGTTTAGCGGTCCCTACCTCTTGCTTCATAATTATGTATCCGTACAAGGCTGACCCCAAAATGGGAACGAACTTTGTGATCTTTTTATCTTGTCACTGATGTCAGAAATAAAGGCAGATTATGTAGCAAAAAATCTGAAAAACAGTTCTGTAGAAATGGAAAGTTTTTATGCAGAAACAATGTTAAAATATTTTCCATGTACATTTACTAGCATTTTGGGGGTTAATATGCGATGTTCATAGAATAAGAATATGACCACATGGGGAAGAAAAAAACCTAATTGATTCTAAGAATTTAAAAATCACTGTAAATATTATATTAGTTAAACATTTCTGTAATTATTCTGATATCTTCTATCAGTTAGTACCACATACTTCTGGTACAAATCTTTTCTGTTTTTAGCATCTCTGTCTTTTAGTTTTTCTTTATTTGCAGGTACTTTTTATTACTTATAAAATGTGCTTTTTACATGATTTTTACTACAAAAATAAACATAAGCAAAAACTATAGTAGTTTGCTATAATAGCTATTCTCCTCATATTCTAAGATTCTTGAGTTGCTATAAGCCAAAAAACCAAAACCCATTATTAGAATGTTCCCCATGCCTGGTTTTTATTACTAATATGTTGTTTATTTTTAATCATCTTTTGAATTATTGACTATTTTATGGTGTCTCATAACAGCAATTTCTATTTGTTTTATATACTTCATAGAGTAGATTTCATTTTTCTTCCTCACTCCATTATGGCTTAGCTTTGAAATCTTTCCTTGATTTAGGGGATGTTAATTTGCTTTAACACATTACTCTCTCAGATAGTTTAGGTTTTGTATGGTCTTGTAAAATCTTTATCTTGAGATGCTCTGAAATGTGCTTTATTTTTTACTCTTTTTAAAAATTTTAAAATTCCTCTTGGTATTCTTGTCACATAGCAGGATATTAAGCAGATGCTCAAATTGATTCTGCTAGATAATATTAAAATGCGTAAGTTCAGGTTTCAGAGCAATTGATAACTTTCCTTCCCACATTATTCTTCTAATATTTTACTCCTACTCTGTGACATTTTTACCTAAGGCTTCTAGCAGCTGTTTTGCTACTTAACCTCTAGCTAATTGTTTCTTTTCTCATCAGGCTGACTCCACAGAGTGATGGATCTGTTTTCTGTAGACTTGCCTGCAATTCTTAACTGAACCCCTAGAGTACTGTGTCCTATCTTATTCTTTTCAATTCCTCCCCAATGAGGCATGACCAAAAGATTGTTGTATCCTTGAGAGGCAAGTTCCTGGAATGGAGTGGCAGATGGATATACAAGAATCACCAGTGCAATGCTAATGGAAATTCAGCTCCAATTAGATTTTAAAGTTGGTTGCTTCCAAAAAGTCTAGAAGTAATATGAATAGAACTGTTTGCCCTGTTGGGATTTTTTTCCTTGTTAAAATGTGAAGCAAGGTGGAGATGATATTGGAGGAATCAAAATTTCGGAAGCGATGATGGTTATAACGATGATGGTGATGATCATTGCCGCTGACATTTATTGAACACCTATTATAAATTAAGGAGTGAGTTAGGCCCTTTATTCAGTATTATGAGCATCTGTTGGTTGCCTTCAATGTCAATATATTATTTTTCTATTGCATAACAAATTACCACAAACTTAGTGGTTTAATACACCACACATTTATTTTCTTAAGTTTCTGTGCTTCAGGAGTCTGGATACAACTTAGCTGAGTCTTCTGATTAAAATCTCATAAGGCTGTGATCAAGGTTTCAATTAGGACTAGATTCGTCTTTATTGGCTCATCTAGGAAAGGCTCTCCTTTCATGGTCTTGTGGTTGCTGGACTGAGAGCTTTATTTTTTGCTAGATGTTGTCCAGAAGCTATCCTCAACTCCCAGATGCTACCCACAGTTCCTTGCCACGTGGAGTTTCCCAACATGGCCACTTCCTCACAGGCATTTCTAGAAGAGAGAAAAACTCCTGCAAGACCAATGTTAAATCTCATATAACACAATCGTGTACACTAATCATCTATATCCTATCTTTACCATATTCTGTTGCTTAGAAACAAGTCATAAATTTTGCCCATACTCAAGAGGAAGGCATTACATAATGTGGTAGAAATCATGGGAGTCACCTTGAGAATCCATACACCATGTCAGAGATTGCTATATGCACCCCGATGTCTATCCTTTCTTCCCTCCCACCAAGAAATAGAAAACACCTCATTTATTAAATGGATATATGGTCACCTGGAATAAAGTCTTCATTTTCTAAATTCCCTTATAGTTAGGCATGCCCTTGTGTATGACAGAGCAGCGAGATTAATGAATCTGGAACCTGGAGGATTTTGTGAAGTCACCCTATCCTTTGAAGATTCTTTAATCCTAACTTCCTTAATATGAAAGGAAAATATTTTGTTTAAGCCAGTGTTATTTTTGGTTGTCCCTATTCTTTTAAAAATTTTTTTTAAAATGTTTATTCATTTATTTTGAGAAAGAGAGAGAGAGAGATTGGACAGAGGAGGAGCAGAGAGAGAGGGAGGGAGAGAATCTGAAGCAGGGCTCAAACTCATGAACCATGAGATCATGACCAGAGCTAAAACCAAGAGTCAGATACTTAACCTACTGAGCCACCCACGTGCCCCCTCAGCTCAATCTATTCTTAATTGATATTCTTTTCTTACACCCATTCTCCCCTTTTCTCTTT
The DNA here is from genome assembly GCF_003009895.1 of Hyaena hyaena. Classification (NCBI taxonomy): domain Eukaryota; kingdom Metazoa; phylum Chordata; class Mammalia; order Carnivora; family Hyaenidae; genus Hyaena; species Hyaena hyaena. Next base: position 221,559 of record NW_024081422.1, on the reverse strand, counting down.
CCAAAATCTCTCCATTTTCATTTTGTGGCCTGTGGTTCCCACCCCCCCCCCCAAAGGAAATTGAAATGACCCCTAGGTTCAAGTTAAGCCAATGAGAACATTCTGTCTCCTGCTCACAGGCGTGGAAGTACAACCTGTGCCAGTCTAATCAGAGTGAATCTCAAAACTTTTTCTGAGAAATTACGGCATGTTACCTGTATGTAGCAATAGTTCTGACTAACCATATTTTCCATTCCAGCCTCTGATCCTGTCTTAAGAAACAGGCCTACCTGACTCTTGAGCCTGTTGTTTGAGAGAGATGGATCATGGGACATATAAACAAACTATTAATTTTAATGGCCAATATTCAGGGAATGGTTCAGAGGAAATTACCATACAAGTCTTGGAGTTAGAAATATCATAGAAAGGAAGACTCTAGGAGAATTGCTCTATCCCCCCGACTGCAACAGGATTAGTTGTGACTGACACAGGTTGAATTCAGGGATTCCCATTCAGTGTAGATCTCTCTCATGTGAGTGGCAGGAGTTGATATCCCTGTGCTTATAGATTGATGAAGATGTCACAGCACATTAGAAAACTAAGGTGATTCATTCTTCCAAAATTGTGTATCAGTTTCCACATCTATAGTCTTTATTTGGGGGAAAATGGTATTTAATTTACTATTGCACTTTTAAAAATGACCAAAGTGACTTGCTCACTTTAGTAAGTTGAAGAGTGAAAAGATGTGGCCTCTTATGTTTCAAACAGATTATTTCTTTCTCAGCAAATCATATGTTCTTCAGTGTTCCTTTAACTTCTTCCTTTTAGCCTCATGTTGATAAGATGTTCGTTAAAAAAAGATGACCTTATTCGATACTTTTCATATTCTTTATTTCAGTGATTGTAAGATTTTAAAATATTTTTGGCCAACACAAAACATAATTTATTAAATCCAAAGTAGATAAAATTGCCTAGCACTCTAGATACAGAATGGAAGCAAGGATTTGTTTGTCTTTCCCCAGTAGGGACTTATAGCTAAATTAGGAGATGAGATGTTAAATAAGTGAAACAGTGAGTAAAAAAGTGCTAATCACATACTTAATCTATGTCTAGAAGGGAAGTTACCACCACAATGGTATATGCATAAAAAGAGAAGTCATTTGGAATGGTCGAAGATGTTTCTTAAAAGAGAGATGTGACCTATCTGAACCTTGAACTAACCAGGAGAACACAGAGAGAATTGGGGGTGCCTTGAGAATTCTTGGCATGGAACAGAGAAACTATTCCTATACTTGGCTGAGCATCCCATTACCCACCTTATTTCTGTTGGGACAGAGAATCTCAGGAGTGAGGCCAGGGTAGCTGTATTAACAAAACCTTCAGATAATTCTTTCTGAGATCTGACATTTAGGAGTTCCAAGCAGAAGATGTGCCTTGTTATTGTTACAACCGTTTGAAGATTAACTTTGGAATATACTTTGTGACTGAAGAACTTTTGAGAACCAAAGGCCATATTCATAGATGGTTGGTATATTCATTATATTCTTCAAAATCATGTATTTGTACTTGAGTTACTATTCTCTTAATTCTTCTTAAAATTTTTGAGTCATTTATTTGAATAAGCTTTATCAAAAAGGAAACAAGTGAGAGTCCACAGAAATAATCTTCCTTCATTCCCCTTCCTTCCTTCCTTCCTTCCTTCCTTCCTTCCTTCCTTCCTTCATTTCTTTGATGTACATTGGATAAGGCTGGAGGCAAGGAATGCTACAATTTAGAGCAGAACATTTGTCCCACCTTAAGGAATTTTTGTAGAGATGAACTTAATTAAATACTAAGAAATATAATATATGGAAAAAGTGACAGAGGAGGGAGCAATTACTTTTAGCCATAGGAATTTGGATCTTCTATGGAGCATTTTGAGCTTGAAATTTGGATTTAAAGTGTGGGTATAGAGGCACCTGGGTAGCTCAGTCAGTTAAGTGTCCGACTTCAGCTCAGGTCATGATCTCACAACTCATGAGTTTGAGCCCCATGTTGGGCTCTGTGCTGATAGCCCAGAACCTGGAGTCTGCTTTGGATTCTGTGTCTCCCTCTCTCTCTCTGCTTCTTCCCTGCTTGCACTCTGTCTCTCTCAAACTTAAATAAACATTAAAAAGATTTTTTAAAAAAAGTGTGGGTATAACATGGGCATTTTGACATAAAGCGTGTTCCCTAGGCAGAAGATACAGTATGAACAAAAGCTTCTAGGTTTTTATTTTCGAATAAAACTTGAAAGTACACCTTAAAATATATATAAATATTTTTAATTAATTTATATATTTTTAATTTAATATATTTTTAATTTAATATAATTAAAAATATAATTATTTTTAATTTAATATATATAAATATTTAAAATTTTTATGCACACATACACTTTTGAAATATGATTCTACTTACTTGCAATGGAATGGCCATTAAATATACATTTTGGAAAATAATATGTGGCTTTCAAATGGAGAAGGGCATTCCATTTGCTTTGTGTCAAGTGCCAGATATGTGGTGAATGAGACTCCTATATTTTACATTGTAATAATTATATATTCATCATAAAAAAGGGAAAACTGAGAGTCATGCACGTAAAATCTACCTGTTGAATATATTGAAGGGCAGAAGGGCTTGAAGGGCCACTGAATTTTGGCCTCTACCTTTATACCCATCCACATCCTGTCAACATTCCACACATAAGTACTGCATTGTTTCTGCAGAAATATCAGATACCATTTACTATTTCTCAAAGTTTGGGGGTGTGTTTTTAATGCTTGCCTAAGCATTATTTTATTTACTTTCTCCTTACTTATTGGATTACATGTGTTAGATTGGGTGCCCTAGAAACATCTCGGGTTCTCTAGAAACTGATCTTGAGGTGGGAATTTTCTTTTTTTTTTCTTTTACAAATAGTTTATTGTCAAATTGGTCTCCATATAACACCCAGTTCTCATCCCCACAAGTGCCCTCCTCCATGCCCATCTCCCCCCTCCCCCCCACATCCATTAGTCCTCAGTTTGTTTCTCAGCATTCAAGAGTCTCTCATGGTTTGCCTCTCTCTCTTTCCCCCACCATTTCCCCCCTTCTTCTCCCCCATGGTCTTCAGTTAAATTCCTCCTAGTCCTCCTATACATGCAAACATATGATATTCATCCTTCTCTGCCTGAATATTCCGCTCAGGATAACACCCTCAAGGTCCATCCATGTTGCTGCACATGGCCAGATTTCATTGTTACTCATTGCCATGTAGTATTCCATGGTATAGATAAACCACATCTTCTTGATCCATTCATCCGTTGATGGACACTTAGGCTCTTTCCATGTTTTAGCTATTATGGAGAGTGCTGCTATGAACATTGGGGTACATGTGCTCCTATGCCTCAGCATTTCTGTATCCCTTGGGTAAATTCCTAGCAGTGCTATTGCTGGGTCATAGGGGAGTTCTATTGTTATTTTCCTGAGGAACCTCCACGCTGTTTTCCAGAGGGGCTGCACCAGTTTGCATTCCCATCAACAGTTAGGAGGGTGCCCGTTTCTCCACATCCTCGCCAGCATCTAGAGTCCTCTGATTTGCTCATTTTGGCCACTCTTACTGGCGTGAGGTGGTATCTCAGGAGGTGGGAATTTTCATACAAGCAGAAGAAATAGTGAAGGTTTGAAGTGAGCCACCATGTTGCACAAAGCTTTTGTCTGAAAAATGTATCCATTGTTAGGATGTTTAATTTTGCCTTTAAAAGATGAGATAATTATAAGGAAAAGGTTCAGCAATTTTCTTAATAGCTAAGATTTATTGACCACTTAATATATTTTGGGCACTGTTGCAAAAGCTTTGTATGTATTTACTCGTTTAATCTTCATTAAAATCCTATGAAGTATGTATTTTTATTCTTCTTATTTACAGAAAGGGAAATGGAGGCACAAGGAAGTTACCTAACCTTCTGTATAAGAGCACATGTAATAAATGGTAGATTTAGAATTTGAATGCAGGAAGGCTTGTTTTAGAAGTTACATATTAAACAATGTATAATGCTGCATCTTCTTAAGTTGAATAAAAATGTGGATGTGAATATGCTGTATATTAAGAAGAAAATGAAAGGACATTAAGTATCATGGCAGATTGAATTTTCGTATTTATTTCAAGATGACCTATCTACAGACAGAAAGGCATTTGTAGTTTGGTTGCCTTATAGTCTGTAAGGTAATAAACTTCATAGTGTAGGTTTCTAAGAACTGTCAAGCGTTTGTGAACTCCTTTCATTTATGTGAACCCCTGAGTGAGTAAAGATCACGTATCAAAAAAAGTGTTATCTTTTATTACCCTAAAGCAGCACCATTATTAATTGAATAGTGACCACTTGTGTTGATCCCTTGTCCATCCTTGCTCAAAAATGACCTTTGTTTATACTGATTTTTCCTTCTCTTTTAAAAATGAGGTATTTTTGTTTTTTTAAAAATTTTTAATGTTTTATTTATTTTTGAGAGAGAGAGAGAGAGACAGCATGAGCTGGGGAGGGTCAGAGAGAGAGGGAGACACAAAATCCAAAGAAGGCTCCAGGTTCTGAGCTAGCTGTCAGCACAGAGCCCGATGTGGGGCTCAAACATACAAACGTGAGATCATGACCTGAGCTGAAGTTGGATGCTTAACCGACCAAGCCACCCAGGTGCCCCCAAAATGAGGTATTTTTTTTATTCTCCCAAAGATTTAAATTGAAAAGTTATATTATCTTCCTCTTGGGTCATTGTATGTGTGTATTTTTGTTAGTTATATATGCTTTTTAAAATTATTATTCCCCATACATATGTTAGAATTCAGACCTGGAGAGACCGTCTTGAAATTAGTGCAACATATTTATTTTTTCTGTGTTCACTGAAATATTGTTAAACATTCAGTAAAGGAGGTGGTTAAAAACCTATTTGATTCCAAAAGTCCTTCCTCTGATATGTCAGTGGAGAGATGGAGCCACTTACTTGTCTTTTATTTATGGCAAAGGCCCAGAACATGTTAAGAGTGAATTGAATTTCACAGACAACTTACCTTTTCAATTTTCTTGATTTAGAATACCTCAGTTTTGCTATGGGATATTTGCAATAAACCTATCCATTTTTATGACTACCTCAAATAGTATCTCACCAGACATTTCTCATTGGAAATGTCCAAGGCCTCAGGAAACAAGCATGGGCAGAAGGGATCAAGGATCTTTCCTCTGCCTGACTCTGGCCACAGAAGGATCTTGCAGGCTTCCACCATACTCCAGAGAGCTTGCCTTCTGAGGTAGAGTGGTCAGTAAACATCTACAGTAATCCCATCCCTCTTATCTTTTCTAGAAACCACAGTGGTGATCAATGTCCAAAAGAAGAAGAAAGTTGTTTTTATTTTGCTGTTTATTTGCTTATTTTTCTTTCATAGTTTATTGTCAAGTTGGTTTCCATGTAGCACCCAGTGCTCATCCCAACAAGTGTGCTCCTCCATTCCCATCATCCACCTTCCCCTCTCCCCCACCCCCATCAGCCCTCAGTTTGTTCCCAATATTCAAGAGTCTCTCATGGTTTGCCTCCCTCCCTCTCCTCAACTATTTTCCCCTTCTCCCCCCTCCTATGATCCTCCGTTAAGTTTTTCCTAATCCTCCTATAAGTGGAAAAATATTGCATTTGTCTTTCTCTGTCTGACTTATTTCTCTCATCATAAAACCCTCAAGTTCCATCCATGTTGCTACAAACGGCTAGAATTCATTCTTTCTCATTGCCACGTAGTATTCCATAGTATAGATAAATCACATCTTCTTGATCCATTCGTCAGTTCATGGACACTTAGGCTCTTTCCATGATTTGGCCATTGTGAAATTTCTGCTATGAACATTGGGGTACATGTGCCCCTATGTATCAGCACTCCTGTCTCCCTTGGGTAAATTCCTAGCAGTGCTATTGCTGGGTCATAAGGGAGTTCTACTGTTAATATTTTGAGGAACCTCCACACTGTTTTCCAGAGCAACTGCACCAGTTTACATATCTGCCAACAGTGTAGGAGGATGCCCATTTCTCCACATCCTCGCCAGCATCCAGAGTCTCTGGATCTGTTCATTTTTGCCACTCTGACTGGCGTGAGGTGGTATCTCAGTGTGGTTTTTATTTGTATTTCCCTGATGAGGAGGGACTCTGAGCATCGTTTCATGTGTCTGTTGGTGTCTATCTGGATGTCCTCTTTGCAGAAGTGTCTGTTCATGTCTTCTACCCATTTCTTTTTTGGGTGTGGAGTTTGGTGAGTTCCTTATAGATCTTGGATACTAGCCCTTTATCTGATATGTCATTTGCAACTATCTTTCCCCGTTCTGTCAGTTGCCTATTAGTTTTATTGATTGTTTCCCTTGCCGTGCAGAAGCTTTTTATCTTGATGAGGTCCCAACAGTTCATTTTTGCTCTTGCTTCCCTTGCCTTTGGGGATGTGTCAAGTAAGAAGTTGCTGCAGTTGAAGTCAAGGAGGTTGTTTCCTGCTTTCTCCTCTAGGGTTTTGATGGTTTCCTGTCTCACATTCAGGCCCTTTATCCATTTTGTGTTTGTTTTTGTGTATGGTGTGAGGAAGTGATCTAGTTTCATTCTTCTGCATGCTGTTGTCCAGTTCTCCCAGCAGCATCTGTTAAAGTGGCTGTCTTTTTTCCATTGGATACTCTTTCCCGCTTTGTCAAAGATTAATTGGCCATACATTTGTGGGTCCAATTCTGAGTTCTCTATTCTGTTCCATTGGCCTATGGATTTTTGTATTTTTTATGGTGGTCTGTGATCAGTGATCTTTGATGCTACTCTTGTAGCATCTTGGGGTTCCATGAACCATACCCTTATACGATGGTAAACTAATCAATTAATGTGTTTTCTGACTGCTCCACCAGTCAGCCTTCCTACTCTATCTTCTCTTTTTCTTTTTGTTTTTCCCTCTCTGCCTCTGTCTCTCCCCTCAAAACTCCCTATTCCCTGAGACACAACAATATTGAAGTTTGCCAATTAATAACCCTACAATGGCTTCTAAGTGTTCAAGTGAAAGGAAGAGTCACATGTGTCTCATTTTAAATCGAAAGCTAAAAATGATTAAAATTAGTAAGGAAGGCATGTCAAAAGCCAAGCTAGGCTCTTGAATCAAACAATTAGCCAAGTTGTGAATACAAAAGTAAAAGTTCTTGAAAGAAAGTAAAAGTGTGACTCCAGTGAGCATACATATTAAAAAGTGAAACGGCTTTATTTACGACATGAAGAAACTTTTAGTGGTCTGGATAAAAAAATCAGCCACAACATTCCCTTAAGCCAAAGCCTAATCCAGGACAAAGCTCTCCCTTCTACAAAGGCTGAAAGAAGTGAGGAAACTACAGAAGAAAAGTCTGGCATTAGCAAAGGTTGGTGCACAGATAGGGAAAGAAGCTGTCTCCATAACATAAAAGTGCAAAGAGAAACAGCAAGTGCTGAGGTAGAAGATGCAGCAAGTTATTCAGAAGATCTAGTTAAATACTTAATGAAGATGGCTACACTAAACAACACATTTTCAATGTTGACTAAACAGCCCTTTTATTGGAAGAAAATACCAGGACTTTCATAGCTAGAGAGGAGAAGTCAATAGAAAAGGTAACTTGTTAATGGCTAACACAGCTGGTGACTTTAAATTGAAGTCAATGCTCATTTATCATTCTAAAATCGAGAGCCCTTAAGAACTATGCTAAATTAGCTCTGTGCTCTGTCATTGCAACAACAAAGCCTGGATGTCAGCACATCTGTTTACAATTTGGTTTACTGAATATTTTAGGCCCATGTTTGAGACCTACAGTTCAGGAAAAAAAAAGCCCGTTCAAAGTATTAGCATTCATTGATGATTTGCCTTATCACCCAGGAGCTCTGATGGTGATGTACAATGAAATGATTGTTGTTTTCATGCCCATTAACACAACATCCATTCTGCAGCCCCTGGATCAAGGAGTAAATTTGACTTTCAAGTCTTATTTTTTAAGTATATTTCATAAGGTGACAGCTGCCATATATACTAATTCTTATGTATCTGGGCAAAGTAAATTTGAAATCTGCTGTAAAGAATTTGCATTCTAGATGCCACATATTTGTGATTCATGTGAAGAGGTCAAGATATCAACATGAACAGGAATTTGTAAGAATTTTATCTCAAATGATGACTTGAAAGGGTTCAAGACTTCAGGAGGGGAACTTCAGATGTGATGGAAATACTAAAAGAACTGACGGAGACCCTGAATATGTGACTAAATTGCTGCAGCCTCCTGATAAAACTTGAAGGGATGAAGAGTGACTTCTTACAGATGAGCAAGAAAGTGGTTTTGAGATGGAAAAAAGTTCTGCTCATGGGGCGCCTGGGTGTCTCAGTCGGTTAAGCGTCCAACTTTGGCTCAGGTCATGATCTCATGATTCGTGGGTTAATGATCCACGTCAGACTCTGTTCTGACAGCTAGCTCAGAGCCTGGAGCCTGCTATGGATTCTGTGTCTCCCTCTCACTCTGACCCTCCCTTGCTTACGCTGTCTCTATCTCTCTCTCAAAAATAAATAAAACATTTGAAGAAGAAGACGAAGAAGAAGAAGACGAAGAAGAAGAAGAAGACAAAGACAAAGACGAAGATGAAGACGAAAAAGTACTGCTCTGGGTAAAATGCTATCAAACAGGATCACATACTACAGAGAAACCATTTTTAATGGAAGAGCCAATCAATGTGGGAAACTTCATTGTTGTCATATGTTAAAAATTGCCACAGCCACCCCAAAGTTCAGCAACCTGATCACTCAGCATCCATCAACATTAAGGCAAGACCCTCCACCAGAAAAAAGATTATGACTTGCTGAAAACTCAGATGATGGTCAGCATGTTTTAGCAATAAAGTATATTTTGATTAAGGTATTGCATTGTTTCTTAACATGTTACTGTACATCAATAGACTATAGTATCGTGTAAACATAACTTTTTTATGGACTGTGAAACCAAAAATATTTGACTCACGTTATTGCAATATTTACTTTATTATGGAAATCTAGAACTGAACCTGCAATATCTCCAAAGTATCCCTGTAGACAAGTGGATTGAACAAGCACTGGGAGTTTCGACAATGATTGTAAAGAAAGAATAATGGAGCGTTCTTAACATAATGAAATCTTGGGAATGAACTAAATTAAGAAGGAACTGAAAGAAAAAGTTAAGGTGAAATGGGAGGGGAAGGATCATGTGACAGAATGGGCAATGATCTGAACAAACAGATAAACCAAACAAGGTGAGTGGGAGGGAATTCGGCTGACCACAATTTCACTCTGAGCCACAGGCATGCTATGTCTACTAAAAATTCTAATACAGCATTAGCCTTCCTTTAAAAAGCAGCGACTGGCCTTCATTAGATAATCACTAAATTCTCTATGGCTGTAGAATGGATACTCACTTAAATATGGGAAATTATAACTCACACATCAAAAAGAAAGCAACCTAATCTGCTCTGGGCTGAATAAAACATGTTTGGAACATTAGGTTCAGTTCAGATGAGCCATTTTAAGAGGGTCTCTAATAAAGAGTCAAAGGATAGGCAGATACAATGAAAAATAATCTGCAAGTCACTTTTCTTAGGAATAATGGTCATTTTAACTACATTTTTTACATTTTTAAATACATTTTTTAAAGTATGATGACATAAAAGTTCACATTCATAAGTAGTAATAGAATGCTAGAAGTCTCAGGCATAATGAAGGAATTCCCATTTCTTTATCTTAGAAGTAAAGTGGTGCAGAATAATGAAGAGACTCAAAACATGGTCATTCTGGTAAATGATAGAAGACTGGTGTTACAAAGCTAAAAGGTCACAGTATTTCAGGGGGCATCAGTATAAATGTTGAATTCATACAAAAGAATCATAGAAGAGACCATGACATAGCTGGCCCTTATCCTTCATTTAGAGAAGCCCTAATGCATTTTATGAATAAGCCCCTGTATGACTCTAATGGGAAATTCTGTTCTGCTGAATATGCCTTTAAACACAGTGGAAGCTATGGAATGGAGGGAGTAGGAAGGGGTCTCAGGAAGGCCTGAGTGATTTAAAAAACAAAACAAAAAAAAAAAAAAACGTATCTGGAACTGCACTGAACTGGAAGTCTATAAACTTTAAAAAGAAAAAAAGTTGCTAAGAAACCTTATACCTTAAAGATGACTTTTTTCCTTGGGGCTCCTGGATGGCTCAGTCAGTAAAGTGTAGGGCTCTTGATTTCAGCTTAACTCATGACCTCACAGTTCAAGACCCGTGTCAGGCTCCGAGCTGACAGCATGGAGTCTGCTTGGGATTCTCTCTCTCTCCCTCTTTCTCTGCCTCTCCCCTGCTTGTGCTTTCTGTCTCAAAATATATTAAATAAACACTTCAAAAAATCTTTTAAAAATGACTTTCTTGGAGAGAGAGGCAAGATGGCAGAGAAGTAGGGAGCTCTGTACATTTTGTTCACCCTCATCTCTCAAACAGAGAAGGCCTGAAGCCATAGAACACTAAACCATAGGAGTTTGGGAGAAAAAGAGACAGCGTCCCCTAAGAAGTCAACCTCATAGGTACATGAGTGAGAACTGGGAAAGATAAAAACAGGCCAGGACCAGGAGACATGGAAGGAGGGGAGGGAATGCCCTTTGCGGGGAGCTGCGGTGAGTGGAGGGGAAAAGAAAGAGCAGCTGAAACTGCTCATAGAACTGTCCCTGGAGAAGAGAAAAACCATTGCTCGGGTCGGAGAGTAATCCTATTTCTAGCTGGGGTGCTGGCCCTGGGCTAGGTGCCATGGTCCCAGGCGGCACCAGGAGAAACTGCTCCACTGCTCTCCCAGCTCAATCCCTGTTAGGGAAGCGGCCAGGCCTGTGGGATTATATTTTGGGGAGTATCAATAAAGCGCACGGACTAAGACTTGGAAAGGAGGCAGGGTTATGAACATAGAACACGGCCCACCTCGGCTATGCCCGTGGCACAGGGGGATCAGACCCAAAATAGTGATTTGCAACACTTGGTTCAAGAAGGGACTGGGGCATCACCACTTTTCTCCCACAACCACCAAGCCTGGATATAAGGGAGCAGCTCACAGGACTGCAGTGGAGGCTAAGATGTGCTTACACCAAACCATGTCCATCCCCTCTAGAGAGCTGCCTTTTTTTTTTTTTTTTTTTTTTACTGTGGACCAGGGCAAGACCAACATGGATACACTGCCCTGATAAATTCTAGATCAATTCTTTCTATTCAGATATATTTTCCCTTGTCTCATTCATATCCCTCCCCTCTGCTGGACTGGGTACTCTGGTCATTGGTTTGCTTAAACAGTCACATTTAATACAGTCTCTAGATGTATATTCTACACATCCACTGCTACCTTTCTATCTTTCTCTCTCTCTGGAGTAATCAGACTATATAATTTCTCTGAGTAACATTATCTTCATTTCCTTCTCCTCACCACCTACCATATTCTCCTTTTTCTCTATCTGAATTAAGCCTCTTAGTCTCTGCCTGGTCATTGTCCAATTTTCTTTCTCCCTGCCCTGTCATTTCTCTCTTTCTATATGCTCTTCCATCAGCACTGCATGTGTCCTGCTCTTTATTTGTAGTGTGGAATTCTGGTTTTATGCTTTTAGACTGCCCTTTGTCTTTTGGGTTTTTTAATTCTTTTTTCTTTTCTTTCCTTTTCTATTTTGCTTTTTCCCTTTCAGTTTGCTTGTTTCTTGGATTTGTCTGTGCATCTGCATGCCTTCATTCCCTGTATCTTTGTCTGTTTTCTTTTCCAGGGCTACCTCAAGGAACAAGTAATGTATACATGGTAGAGAATCCCAAATACCACTGCAAGTAGGGAAATACAATAACCAAATCTCAACAAGAGAGACCAAGAGACACCATTCAAAGAACACTTCTTGAAGGCACAGTCCCTGGACAGTCAATGAGCTTTCTTTACTATAGCAATACTCACAGGTGCAGAGCACATGACAAGCATTTAAAACTAACAAGAGACAGAAAGCTAGCCAAAGTGACGAAACAGAAGAACTCTCCTCTAAATAAATTCCAGGAAGAAATGACAGCTAAAGAACGGCTCAAAAGAGATACAAGCAACATAAATGGACAAGAATTTAGAACAATAGTCATAATTAAACACTGGGCTTGAAAAAAGCATAGAAGACATCAGAGAAGCTATTGCTACAAAGACTATGGAGCTTAAAAATAGTTGTGATGAATTAAAAACTGCTATAAATGAGGTGCATAATAAAATGGAGGCGTCCAATGCACGGATTGAAGAGGCAGAGAGGAGAATAGGTGAATTAGAAGACACAATTATAGAAAAAGAAGAAACCAAAAAAAAAGATTAAAATAATCCAGGAGCACAAAAGGAGAGTTTGAAAATGAGTGATACACTCAAATTGAACAATATCCGTATCATAGGAATTACAGAAGAGGAGGACAGAGGGAAAGGCGCTGAAAGAGTCATGGAACAAATTATACCTGAGAACTTCCCCAATCTGAGGAAGGAAATAGACATTGAAATCCAAGAGAAACAGAGAACTCCTCTCAGAGGTAACTTGAATTGATATTCTGCACAACATATCCTAGTGAAACTGGCAAAATATAAGGACAAAGAGAATTCTGAAAGCAGCTAGGGATAAAAGGGTCCTAACGTACAAAGGGAGACCTATCAGAGCAGTTACAGACCTATCTACTGAAACCTGGCAGGCCAGAAAGAAATGAAGGAAATGTTCAATGTGATGAACAGAAAAAATATGCAGCCAAGAATCCTTTATCCAGCAAGCCTGTCATTCAGGATAGAAGGAGAGATAAAAGTTTTCCCAAATAAACAAAAATTGAAAGAATTCATCACCATTAAACCAGTCCTACAAGAAATCCTAAGAGAGAATCTATAAGGGAAATGTTGCAAGGAATGCAAGATACCAGAGACACCATGACAAGCATGATCTTACAAAGAACACAATGACTCTAAACCCACATTTTCAAATGAAAACACTAAATGTAAATGGACAAAATGCTCCAATCGAAAGACGTAGGGTACCAGAATGGATAAAGAAACAAAATCGATCTATTTGCTGTCTACAAGAGACTCATTTTAGACCGGAGGACACCTTCAGATTGAAAGTAAGGAGATGGAAAAATATCTATCATGCTACTGGAAGTCAAAAGAAAGCTGGAGTAGCCATATTCGTATTAGACAAATTGGACTTTTAACTAAGGGCAGTAACAAAGGATGAAGAAGGGCATTCTATAATAACTTCAAGGTCTATCCAACAGGAAGTGCTAACAATTATAAATATCTATGAACCCAATAAGGAGGCACCCAAATACATAAAACAATCACAAACAGAAACAATATTATGGATAAGAATGTGTTAATAGCAGGGGACTTTAATACACCACTTACAGCAATGGATATATCAAATAGACAGAAAATCACTAAAGAAACAATGGACTTGAATGACACACTGGACCACATGGATTTACAGATTTATTTAGAACTCTACATCCCTGAGGTCATGAAATTCACTTTCTTCTCAAGTGTGCATGGCACATTCTCCAAGAGAGAACACATACTCAGTCATAAAGCAGCCCTCAATAAATATAAAAGACTTGAGATCATACCATGCACACTTTCAGATCACAATACTATGAAACTTGAAATCAATCACAGGAAAAAGTTTATAAAACCTCCAAAAACATGGAGGTTAAAGAACACCGTACTAAAGAATGAATGGGCCAACCAGGCAATTAGAGAAGAAATTTAAAAATATATGGAAACAAATGAACATGAAAATACAACAATCCAAACTCTGTGGGATGTGACAAAGGCAGTCCTAAGAGGAAAGTACATTACACTCCAGGCCTATTTCAAGAAATTAGAAAAAGCACAAATACAAAATCTAAGAGTGCACCTAAAGGAACTAGAGGGAGAGCAACAAGAGCACACCAAACGCAGTAGGAGAAGAGAAATAATAAAAATCAGGGCAGAAATAAACAATATAGAAACCAAAAAAAACAGTTGAACAAATCAGCAAAACCAAGAGTTGGTTTTTTGAAAAAAATAAACAAAAGTGACAAACCTCTAGCTAGGCTTCTCAAAAAGAAAATAGAGAGCACCTAAACAGACAATATCATCCATGAAAATGGATTTATTATAAACAACTCCTCAGAAATACAAGCAATTATCAGGGAGTACTATGAAAAATTATATGCCAACAATGTGGACAACTTAGAAGAAATGGACAAATTCCTAAACACACACACCCTACCAAAATTCGCATGGGAAGAGATAGAAAATCTGAACAGATCCATAACTAGTGAAGAAATGAATCAGCTATCAAAAATCTCCCAACAAATAAGAGCCCTGGGCCAGATGGCTTCCTTGGGGAATTCTACCAGACATTTAAAACAGAATTGATACCCATTCTTCTCAAGCTATTCCATAAATAGAAATGGAAGGAAAACTTCCAGACTTATTCTACGAAGCCGGCATCACTTTGATTCCCAAGCCAGAGAGAAACCCAGCAAAAAGAACTACAGGCCAATATCCTTGATGAATATGGATGCAAAAATCCTCAACAAGATACTTGCAAATAGAATCCAAAAGCACATAAAAAGAATTATCCACCGTGATCAAGTAAGATTCATTCCTGCATTACATGGCTGGTTCAATATTCACAAATCAATCAATGGGATACATCACATCAACAAAGGAATAGATAAAAACCATATGATCCTGTCAATAGATGTAGAAAAAGGATTTGACAAAATACAGCATCCCTTCTTAATAAAGACCCTCAAGAAAGTCGGGATAGAAGGAACTTACTTAAACATCATAAAAGCCATCTATGAGAAGCTGTCAGCTAACATCATCCTCAACGGGGAAAAACTGAGAGCTTTCCCCCTGAAATCAGGAACACGACAGGGATGTCTACTCTCACCACTGTTGTTTAATATAGTGCTGGAAGTCCTAGCATCAGCCATCAGACAACAAAAGGAAATAAAAGGCATCAGAATTGGCAAAGAAGTCACACTTTCACCTTTTGCAGACGACATGATTCTCTACATAGAAAACCTGAGACTCCACCAGAAGCGTACTAGATCTGATCCATGAATTCAGCAAAGTTGCAGGGTATAAAATCAACGTACAGAAATCAGTTGCATTTTTATACACCAATAATGAAGCAACAGAAAGAGAAATCAAGAAACTTATCCCATTCACAACTGCACAAAAAAACCATTAAATACCTAGGAATAAACATAACCAAAGATATAAGAGATCTGTATCTGTATGATGAAAACTATAGAAAACTTATGAAGGAAATTGAAAAAGACACGAAGAAATGGAAAAACATTCCATGCTCATGAATCAGAAGAAGAAATATTGTTAAAATGTCATTACTACCCAAAGCAATCTACACATTCAATGCAATCCCAATCGAAACGGCACCAGCATTCTTTTCAAAGCTAGAACAAACTACCCTCAAATTTGTATGAAACCACAATGACCCCGAATAGCCAAAGTAATGTTGATGAAGAAAACCNAGTTTACCATCGTATAAGGGTATGGTTCATGGAACCCCAAGATGCTACAAGAGTAGCATCAAAGATCACTGATCACAGACCACCATAAAAAATACAAAAATCCATAGGCCAATGGAACAGAATAGAGAACTCAGAATTGGACCCACAAATGTATGGCCAATTAATCTTTGACAAAGCGGGAAAGAGTATCCAATGGAAAAAAGACAGCCACTTTAACAGATGCTGCTGGGAGAACTGGACAACAGCATGCAGAAGAATGAAACTAGATCACTTCCTCACACCATACACAAAAACAAACACAAAATGGATAAAGGGCCTGAATGTGAGACAGGAAACCATCAAAACCCTAGAGGAGAAAGCAGGAAACAACCTCCTTGACTTCAACTGCAGCAACTTCTTACTTGACACATCCCCAAAGGCAAGGGAAGCAAGAGCAAAAATGAACTGTTGGGACCTCATCAAGATAAAAAGCTTCTGCACGGCAAGGGAAACAATCAATAAAACTAATAGGCAACTGACAGAACGGGGAAAGATAGTTGCAAATGACATATCAGATAAAGGGCTAGTATCCAAGATCTATAAGGAACTCACCAAACTCCACACCCTAAAAAGAAATGGGTAGAAGACATGAACAGACACTTCTGCAAAGAGGACATCCAGATAGACACCAACAGACACATGAAACGATGCTCAGAGTCCCTCCTCATCAGGGAAATACAAATAAAAACCACACTGAGATATCACCTCACGCCAGTCAGAGTGGCTAAAATGAACAGATCCAGAGACTCTGGATGCTGGCGAGGATGTGGAGAAATGGGCATCCTCCTACACTGTTGGCAGATATGTAAACTGGTGCAGTTGCTCTGGAAAACAGTGTGGAGGTTCCTCAAAATATTAACAGTAGAACTCCCTTATGACCCAGCAATAGCACTGCTAGGAATTTACCCAAGGGAGACAGGAGTGCTGATACATAGGGGCACATGTACCCCAATGTTCATAGCAGAAATTTCACAATGGCCAAATCATGGAAAGAGCCTAAGTGTCCATGAACTGACGAATGGATCAAGAAGATGTGATTTATCTATACTATGGAATACTACGTGGCAATGAGAAAGAATGAATTCTAGCCGTTTGTAGCAACATGGATGGAACTTGAGGGTTTTATGATGAGAGAAATAAGTCAGACAGAGAAAGACAAATGCAATATTTTTCCACTTATAGGAGGATTAGGATAAACTTAACGGAGGATCATAGGAGGGGGGAGAAGGGGAAAATAGTTGAGGAGAGGGAGGGAGGCAAACCATGAGAGACTCTTGAATATTGGGAATAAACTGAGGGCTGATGGGGATGGTGGAGAGGGGAAGAGAGGTGATGGGCATGGAGGAGCATACTTGTTGCGTTGAGCACTGGGTGCTATATGGAATCCAACTTGACAATAAACTATTAAAAAATAAATACTATGAGAAACAAAAAGTATATAAAAGTCATGAAAAAGTTTGAAATATTACAAGAATTATCAAAATGTGATACAGAAACATGAAGTGAGCCAAGGTTGTTGGAAAAATGGTGCTGATAGCCTTGCTCAAGGCAAGTTTGCCATAAACCTTTAATTTGTAAAAAAACAGAAAACAAGGACCCTCCCCCCATCCTCCTACAAATCTGTGAAGTGCAGTAAAGCAAAGAGCAATGAAATGTGGTATGTCTATATCTCTTCCACAATTACCCCTAGGCTGCTGAGCCCAGCTGTTAAAAATCTCACCGCTTTGTGGTGTTTTTTTTTCCTGTATAAATATGATGTCATATTTTTGTTGATCTTCAACATCATTATTACAGCCTTCTTCTTAGATCTTATTAGCTGCCGCATATTTTTCTCTTAGACTTCAAGCATGCCATGCTCCTTCCTCTCAGTCTTTGCTCTTCTATTGCTTCTGTAATTTTCAGTCTTGACTACACATTAGAATCAATAGGGAGTTTCAAAAAATTTTATGCCTGACCCATTCTCAGACCAATAAATTTAGGAAGTTTGAGAGGTGGGACCTAGGAATTATTTTTGTTTTAAAAACATTCCCAAATGATGCAATTTTACACTGAAGTTTAAAGTCACTACCCTATATAGATGCATGCTTTGCTTTCTCACTTTGTTTTATGCTCAAATTATCACCTTCTCAATGACAATTTTCTGTCCATTCTATCTAAAATATAGGCCTGTTTCACTTTCCATTTCATTTCCCTCCCTTATTTTCCTTTACTGCATATATCATTTACTAGGTCAATTACTGTAGTCTATTTTATCATGGTCTTCTCTTTTTTCATGAATGCAGGCTTCATGGGGTCTTCATATACACAGTATCATACACATATTATATAACATTATTAATGGTAATTGGAACCAAAAGAATGGATAAGACTGCTTTGGAAAAGCATATATCAAGAGAAGATGAAATAGAACCCCATGAAACTACATTTGTGGAATCAATGGGGTTAGTTCTCTTAAGTTTCTTAGGTTTCCCCCTGCTTCCCCATCCCCTCACTGCTATATTCCTTATCTGCATTTGGGCCTCTCATACTATTTAACAAAGAGTTGTTGAATGCAATTCCCAATGTGGCTAACCCAAAATTGCACCATTTTCCTCTATCTCATTTCTTTTTTTTTCCCTGTATCTCCTTTTTAACCATGCTTCTTGACTATTAGAATGTGACTTTGCCTCTCAAATAGCAGAAAACAATTACATACTATCAATGATTGGAAACAAAAGACTGGATCAAACTCTGGGAGAATGTATATGCAGAAAATAGGGCCTAGAACAGAATCCCTAGCATTCAGGGAATTGGTGGAGTCCCCCATATCTATCTCCTTGGGTGTCTCTCTCTCTCTCTGCCTAGGTTTTTGTGTTTGCTGTTCCCTAATATTCCATTCATGACTTTTAACTATTTTTTTCCTGTGTAATCTTATAGATCCATCTCCTTTATACCTGGCTTCAATGACTAAATCTTTAACTCAGGGCATGTGCCTATCCAAAATGTTAGACCTATGTGTATGGTGGCTCATATGATATCTTCCCTTTCACATCGCAAATTTTCCTGGACTCTCCCAGTGGGAGTCAGGTAATACTTCTGTTTTTCTTTGTCATGTGTGCATTTCTCTATTGTAGCACTT
Organism: Hyaena hyaena; assembly: GCF_003009895.1. Taxonomy (NCBI): domain Eukaryota; kingdom Metazoa; phylum Chordata; class Mammalia; order Carnivora; family Hyaenidae; genus Hyaena; species Hyaena hyaena. The sequence continues at coordinate 202,844 of NW_024081422.1, read as the reverse complement.
TTCACATTGGAACATAATTATTTATTTTCCTATCTCCTTTACTAGGTCATAAATTTCTTGAGGATACACTATGTTTTTTATTTGTATATTGCCCAGGATTTGCCAGCTAGCACACAGTAATCACTTGGTAAAATTTTTGTGTCTATGAATGCATGAATTTAAAATCTCCTTCTGTCATTGAACATCTTATTTCGATCTCTAAAATACATTTCTTAGTAGGAAGGTCTTATGTGTCATTATTTGGGTTATTGATGAAAAGTTTGAAAACTTTTAGCTTGAGGACTGAGTTCTGTGATGTGTTATTTGACACCTCTCCAGAACATTGCTGATCTACTTTTGGATTTTATTGTACAGTCCACTAATAATATTTTATGCAGACTGTAGCTCTCTATTCTGGTCCTGGAGGATATAATTAAAAAAATGTTAAATGCTTTACTGAAATTATAATCAAATATACATTACATAGGATTGCACCTCACAGTAACACAAATTTTGACATAAGGCAATTGGTTTTTGATATTTGAAGTGTCTTCAAGCCAGCACCTCATGCTCAAGCAGGGATAAACTAAAAATCTTATTTTCTAGGGGAGAGGAAAAGTTACAGAGGGGAGCAAAACAGCAGGGATCTAGGTCTTAAAAGAGCAGAGAAGCTGAGAACGAACACATCATTAATATTCTCTCCTCCCAATCTCCTCAGATTGGGTTGACAAAATGAAGGTAAATTAAATAGGCCTTTGAATTGCTTCAGCTCCCCCAGAAGTGCCAGTTAGCCAAAACTCCACTACTTCTTGGATAGTTGAGCTAGAGGGACAGGTGCTGCTAACTGGTACCAAACCATATTTGGACCCACATTGGATATTGATTACTGCCTCTGGAACCTAAGTATTCTGTCCCACTCAAAGTGGATTTCACACACACACACACACACACACACACACACACACACACACTATTGACTATTGAGAGGAAAGGAAGGGGATTTTATTAGAGAGGAAAGTAAAGTACAAGAATACCAGTTAGGGAAGACTTATTACTATGAGTTTGAAAATTTTAGCATAATTTGAAATTGAAATGTCTTCCCTATTGATATAATAACGTTGACATAAAATTTGAAGTCTTGGCATGTTGGGTGGCTCAGTTGGTTGAGTGTCTGACTCTTGGTTTCTGCTCAGGTCATGATCTCAAGGTTGTGAGATAGAGCCCATGTAGAGCTGCATACTCAGCTTGGAGCTTGCTTGCAATTCTCTCTTCCCTGTTCTCCCCTACCCCTCTCTCAAAATAAATAAGTATTAAAAATTTTTTTTAAGTCTTAATGTTGATTCAAGAGCCAAAGGGAAACTTGGCTGGCTCTGTTGATAGAGCATATGACTCTTGATCTTGGGGTTGTGAGTTCAAGCCCCACATTGGGCAGGTAGCCTACTAACAAACAAATAAACAAACAAAACAAAAACCAATTAAAACAAAAAAATAAAGAGCCAAATATACCTCTGGTTGTATGGTCCTGAATTGTGGTTGGGGAATGGGAAAGACACTAGAATCTTGTCCTAAACTGATAACATGGATAGATGAGAGGCAGACACTTTACCTTTGTTTTTCTTCACTATGGCTTTGATAAAGAAATTTGACTTTTTTCTTACATTTTTTAATTTTTAATTTTATTTTTAAAAATAAACGAGGATATTATGGACTTCATATGTTCACTTCTTTAACAAAAATTTTAGTAATTGTTCAGTTATTTTATTTTATTTTTTTATAGTTTATTGTCAAGTTGGTTTCCATCTAACACCCAGTGCTCATCCCAGCAAGTGCCTTCCTCCATGCCCATCACCCCCCTTCCCCTCTCCCCCACCTCCCCTCAGCCCTCAGTTTGTTCTCAGCATTCAAGTCTCTCATGGTTTGCCTCCCTCCTCTCCCCAACTATTTTTTCCCTTCTTCTCCCGCTTCCAGTTGTTTTAATTGATTTGAGAAACAATGTCTTTTGAATATAGTCTAAGATAGTTGTCAAGTTTTTTTCTAAAGCTATGAAATTAGTTGTTAGTAAGTTAATGTGTTAGATCACAAAACAACAAAATATTAATTTGGGAAGATAATTAAGACTTTTTACCTTTCAGAATACACCTTGTTTATTAAGCCTTATATTACCACCAACTCAGCCAGAATTTTAAACATTACCAATGCTCTTTGAAATTTCTTGGAAAATGTTTCTCTTAATGTTGCTTCTGATGATATATTTTGGTAAATTATTTTGTCATTTGTATCCATTTCTAGTTTTTTCTTTTCTAACAGTTGAGTTATATCTTAGAGAATGTCAATGGTGGTAGAAGGGTAGGGATTGTCATGACAGTTGATGAACAATTTTGGTTGATTTTACTGAAAGTTAAAGTTGACAATGTTCATCTGGAAAGTGAACAGTTTTGACAATTAAGGCATACAGGCTGTGAATGTTACATCTAGCTCTTCCAAGTATAATGTGTTGATTAGAGCTGTTTCATGAATCCCTCTCAGGAACAGCCCGAGTGTTATGTACTGCTTACGAAGAAAATACAGTCAGTATATTTGCCATCACAATGTGCTGATTGCGGCAGCTTGCCTGGAGCTAAACTTGCTGTAATAAAAACTTCTGGACTGGAACTTGGTGATGGCATTTATGTTATTTGCCTCCTAAGTTGTTTCTGCCCTATATAAACCCAATGCTAACAGTTCTCAGTTTGAGAACCTCAGAGAGCTCTGTCAGTAGATACTGCTGAGGTACTGCTGAGTTCTGTTGTGTTGAATCATTGAAGAATATGTTAGCTGAAGTCTTGCAGTGAACAGTGGAATCTGGATCTTAAGTAGCAGAAGGTGCTGGATTAAAATGGCTTACATCTTTTAACTTTGTCCAGATCATTGTATGGTACTCAATTTGATAGATGCCTCAGTGAGGGTGTTGACTCAGTGAGTTCCTTGTCCTATGGATCTTTATTACCTTCTAAAACAGCACTAAGTCAGGGAACTTAGACTTAACCAGACCAACATCATACTCAAGAAAATTTGAAAAAGGCTCAAGGAAAAAATGACTAAACCTATTTTATAAATGCAATATCCTTTATGAAATCAATTGGAGATTAGCTCTAGGAAGTGCCCATATTTGTCAGCATGGGAGACTGCATAGATCTCCTGTACATATTCCAAGGTCTATATAAATTTTAAATGTCTAGGAATAGCAATTCCTTTGAATGCCTCCTAAAGGAACTGGTTATGGAGATAAACCAAAATTAAAAAGTAAATAGGAGAGAGTAAAGGTGGAGGGAATAGGAATTTGAGATAGAAAGAGTAAAGGATGAGTGATGAAAGCCTTAGCAGTGGTGTATACTTGTTAGGACAATCCCATAGAAGAGTTGGATCTCCATATGCCCAGAAAGGATAAGCATTTTTTGTTTGTCAGCTTTCACTGCATTTCCACTGTGTTTTTGGATCACACACCATGTGAATAGGAGGTTTTTTTTTGTTTTTGTTTTTTTCTTTTTTAATCACTCTCAGTGAAACTGTTATCATCACTTAGCATTGCACTGTGAACCATCCTTTTGAGGGCCTGCATTTAGAAGTGGCACATGGAATTTCAGTCTTATATTATTATTTTTTCTTGTATTATTTTTTATTGGATAAAATGAGGAAGACCAATGACAGATTTTCTTTGAGGGAGACCATGATATAGCCTCTTCACAATTTTTACATGGCCTTACTAATAAATTTGATCCCTCAGATAATATCCTTGAGTGGAAGAATTAATTTCCCTAGTCATAAAAAGAATACAGTACCTGTTTTTTTAAAATTAGGAACTTTGGGAAATCAAAATAGGAAAAGGAAGAACAAAAATCTATCATCTCACCACTCAGTCATGACTGTCAGGAGTAGTTAGGATTTCTAAGTTCCCTTTATTTTCCTAAGGCTTGAGGCAGGGGATAGCTGAAAAACGTGATGGTTGTGCCTGCTTCCTTGGATCCTATTTTAAGGAATACCTAGTAGATGCTTTATTTTAGCTCATGTTCCTATGGGTCAGTAATATTTGAGTAACTATAATGACTGTTTAAATTCATTTTATTTCAAATTCATGCATGTATTTAGCAATTATCTAATGAGGAGATTACAGAGTATTACCTAACGATTTCACTGTTTTACATCTCCACTTACTATGCTGGGTCTCGACAGCAGTAATTCTTGACCACAAGGTATACGTGTCTAATGTAATTAGTGATTTATTATACTGAAACATATACACATTTGCCATGGTAAATAAATGTTCTTCATTCAGTAGAATATCGTTGGTCCTATTTTTGGTGTCATTGTACTTGAGTTTCCTTACATAATTGTTTATGGTTGTGTTTCTACTAGGATGTAGAATCTAGATCCTTCACTTTTAGAAGTTGTTCTTAGTTTGGGCATGTACATGGTATGTATGTGGAGTGGGTATGGAGGCTTAGGAAAATGGAAACTTTGTTTTTTATTTTCTTAAAAAATGCAGATCCAAGTTTGTGCTAATTTTACTAATGAGAGATAAAGTATACTTTGTTCCTAAAGACTAATATTCAGAAGGGTCAAGGAAAAACTGGTATACTCTTTAAATTATTTTTTGCAGTGAATTTGTTATTTGAATGTTCTTCAGTCATTAGCATTTTTAGCTCATTAGCAATGGCAGCAATGCCATAAATAAGTATAACAGACTTCTTGAAGAACAAGACCTTTTGAACAATAAGACCCTTTCTGAACTCCTCAGGAAAAATGGTAACACGTAATTTATGTGTATCTCTGCCAAATATATTTTCTTCCTTTCTGTTTGCCACTCTCACTTTCCAAATGATGTTAATTTTTAAGAAGTAGTTTGTTTTCTGATGAATTTTCTTACACTGTGAACTGTACTTTAATACATGCTTAATGAATATTTGATACTGATAAATACTCAACAAAATAATTGCTAATAAAAAATCTTTTTAACCTTCCCATTTCCATTACATAGTACTTGTAAAACAGTAATTCTGCTTAGTGGGTGTGACTGCATGATATTCTTCCCAGGTTGTGCATTTGGGTGCAGCTTTAACTAATGCAAGGTTTTGAGTCTGCCCAATGTAGCACTTACCTGGGAAGCTGATTATACATACAGATTCCAAGGCCCCACCCCAAACCTGCTTAGTCACAGTCTCTGGGTGATTTGTATCATCAAACAAGTCTGGGAAACCTGAACTAGGGAGTCTATACTATGTGTAATTGCATATTGGTATATAGGAAAGATTTCTTGATGTGGATTAATAGTGTTCATTTATTTCTAATGTGAGTCCACTCAAATATCAGAAGAGAAAATCCTCTGATATGCTCATTAAATTTCACTGTCTATATGACTTTGTTGAAGTAATTTTAAAATTATTGAGCACTTACCATGTACAAAACCCTCTTCTAATATTTTTCATGTATTTACTAATATTAGTAGAGTGAGGTGAAATAATTTGTCCAGTGCCAAACAAGGAATAAGTGGTAAACCATGGCTTTGAATCTAAGAAATAGAATTTCAGAATTTGCACAATTAGTCCTTGGCTAATTACTTATCCATTAAATGCTACTTACTTATTAATGTATCAGGCACTACTATACTAAACATTTTATAAGCACATATTCTTTAAATATTTTTAAACATTTATGCAATTTTTGAGTGAAAGAGACATTATGAGTGGGGGAAGGACAGAGAGAGAGGGAGACACAGAATCCCAAGCAGGCTTCAGGCTCTGAGTTGTCAGCACAGAGCCTGACATGGGGCTCGAACCCACAAAGAGTGAGATCACGACCAGAGCCAAAGTTGGACGCTTTACCAACAAAGCTACCCAGGTGCCCCGAAGCACATATACTTTAAATTCTTTGCCACTTCTATAAAGTAGAGTTGAGAAAGGCAAGTTTAGAGAGATTAAGTAATTTGCCCTGAGTTACCTTACTAGTAAGTGGAAGAACCAGTGTGGTTTGAACCTGGGTTGGCACAACTCCAAAATTCTGTGCTCTTAACTATTACCCTATATGGAAGAATGACATGTTTGAATATGCTAATATCTTGTCATCTCTACAGTATTTTACACAAAGAATAGTATTTACTGGGAGCTTTCTGGAAGTTAATTGTGTAAAACTTTAATGTCTACATTTAACATCTATATTAAAACACTTCAGTGTGGACATTAACTTTCAGAAGATTCTGAAAATTTCTTGTGCCAGAAAGATTTTTAAAGAACAAACTAGTTACTCTGGTATCTGCTACAGACTTGCTAAAAGTAGAACAAGGGATTAAGATACTTTAAAGAGATTCTTAACCCTGTATTTCTTAATATTAAATGATAGTATAGTTGGTGGATTCTTATGCATTATGTGCACATTTGGAAAGAAGTTTCACTTAATTGCCTTCAGTTGAGCATTAAGTATTTTACACATGTACATTTTGTCTCAAGTAAATGTTTTCCTTTACTTGGAAATAACTTATGAATGAATATATGCATTCATTAAAGAGTTAGCTTGAAGTGCTTCTCCTTTTCCCTCTTATTTGTCCCAGAATGAAAGAGAGGTGTTAATTGGTTTTAATGGCCCCTACTGCTACCTCTCTGTCTGGGATTTCTAAGGGAAGGTGAAGAATTGGAATAGAACTTGTGAAATTTGTCTGGTGAGGTGAGAAAGTTTAATGTGTTTGTGAACCAGCACATTTTTTTCAGGTATTACTACTACACTATAATAAATATTGAAATCTAATTTTCACTTAGACCTAACCCTTTAAATATATTAGTTACCATTCAAAGAGGAGTTTTCTGAAAAAAAATGTTAACTAAATTCCTGTACCTGGAAAAGATCAATACCCGATAAACCAGGAAATAAGAATCTCTTGTTTAAACGTGTTTATTAAACCAAAGAAAAAAAACCTCTCTCCTTTTCCCTCCCACCTCCCCTTTAAGAGCAAGGGCATGCTAATTTGGGTTTATAACTAGAAGGGAATAGCCAGGATTATGTGGTTAGCTGTTGCACTTAAACAGAAGACTGTAGTCTACTGAGGCCTGTATCTGGCTGCTATCACTCATTCTTTCCAGATAAAAATCATTCCCATCAGCAGGAGCTAATTCATCTAAAACATTGTCCTGGGTGCTCATACACTGATACACTTCAGTAGCTGTGATTTTATTTAACAAGTAACCATCTAGATATTTGTTCTTATTTAACAAAATTATTACTGGGTTTCTGGAAAATATAAAGAAGACTATTACCATTTTAACAGCTCTAAGATAACAGATATTTTAAAAGGTTGTTATTCCTCCCAGTTTTTAGCAGTTTTTGGCATTCCTACTTGTTGCTTTACCAAAGGGTAGCAGGGTAATATAAGGAGCCCACCTGTGTTGGGGAGAGAAAGAAAGGTGTACCTTTGTTAGTATTTGCTTCTGTACAGTCTGTGCATGGTTCAGAGGAAAATAGAAATGCAGAGAAAGTCTATTGATCTTGCTTCCTTACTTTCTACTTTTGCCACTCTATGTTCAAATGATAGTTTTAATATCAGATACTGGGTGAATATTTCTTCATCATCAAAGGTGAAAATAAAATTTACTGGGCATTTACTAGGAGTCAAGTATGAGTTAAGTGCTCCATTTGAAATATATAATTTATTCCTTACAATTACAGAGGCACTATTATTATCCTGTTTTACAGAAGGTGAAACTGAGGCTTAGCAAAATTGGCTAAATTGCTGAAGGCCATACTCCAAGTAGTGGCAGAAACTTGAGCAAACCCAGATCTGCCAGATTCAAAGACAGTGCTCTTAATCATCATCTTAAATATCAATTGTACATACAACTAATAGAGTGTTCTAGTATATTTCGTTTTACATACTTGGAATCAGTCACTATGTCACAAGGAAGAGAGCAGTGTAACAAAGACAAATGTGGGGTTAAGATCCTTGCGTTTGGAATCAAGTTGTTTTTTTGGAGTCTTAATTTTACCATTTATATTGTGTGATATTGGGTGAGTTGCATAATCTGTTTGAACCTCAGTGTCTTTTGTGAATTGGGGAGTAAAGGAGATAATGGGTATAGAGTGCTTAGTATGATGGTGATAATACACTACATTCTTAGAAGGGATCACAGTTTAAAAAGTGCTTTTACAAAGATTGTCTCAGATGGTGCTTAGTGATAGAACCCTTTGAAGCTCATTCATTCTTTTATTCATTCATTTAACATTTTTTTTTAGTGTCTGCTACATGCCAGATGTTGTACAGGTTGGGGGCATGGGGGCATTTAGGTGAAAGAGCAGGAGAAAAAAGTTTCTTGCCTTCATGGAGTTTGCATTTTGATGGGGGATAGGGACAATAACACATAAGTAAAAATATTTAACATGTTAGATAATAATAACAAGAGAGTTAAAGGGAACATTTAACTCTCATAGGGGGAATGCTGTGGGTCATGCATAATAAAGTAGTTAGAAGCATACTGTGATTCATAGACTAGCTACATGTTTTTCCATTATGGACTTTTTTTTAAGTTTATTTTGAGAGAGAGAAAGAAGAAAGAGAGAGACTTGGAGAATGTAAGTGGGGGAGGGTCAGAGAGAATCCCAAGCAGGCTCCATGCTGCCGGTACAGAGCCTAAGGATCATGGCTTGATCCCATGACTCTGGGATCATGACCTGAGCCAAAATCAAGAATCAGCTGCTTAATTGACTGTGCCACCTAGGCACCCCTCTATTATGAACTTTTTTAAAAAAATGTAAACCAGTTACAGTTGAACTACCAACTTTTGTTTTTGAATTTGTGTTGTTTTAAAACCATGAAGACATTGATTTTTAAATTCGTTAGTACAGGGGCACCTGGATGGCTCAGGCTGTGATCTCATGGTTTACTGGTTCAAGTCCCATGTTGGGCTCTGTGCTGACAGTTCAGACCCTGCTGGGAATTCCCTCCCTTGCTCTCTCTGATCCTCCCGTACTCAGGTTCTCTCGATCTCTTTTTTTCTCAAAATAAATACACTTAAAAAAAAAAAAAGTAAATTTGTTAGTACACATTACCAAAGTTCACAAAATCTTTTCTAGCTAGCTCTGAGATTCTATGAATATGGAATTAAATGTAGATCTCTTTATACCTTGTCTGTATTTATGTCTATTAAGTATACTGTAAATAAAGCATTTTAAGAGTTCAAAGATAATTAATGGTTTTCAGTCACTGTTTTTTAAAATAAATCTTGACGTTTCTTTACCTTTGTAGGCAAAGTGGTAGTACTCATGGGTTGTATTTCTCAAATTCAGCACCCAGCCTGGCAAATAAGTTAGGCGATTTGGCATTTCCATTCTGGGTCTTAGAAGACACAAAGGAATCATAAAGTCATGCTGCAGTGAACTCAGACGTTAAGATTTGTCTGCCAACTATGAGTTTAAGTTTATTGAAATCTACAAGAAAGACAAGTGTTATTCTCAGGGTAGTTTATAGCCACCAACTACTGAACTCCAAAAGTTGTATCATTTAGCATTGTAGGGCTGGATCCATAAGCCTTGGAGGAAAATTCACAATTGCCCCATTAAAGTGTTTTGAGATTTAATCCAAAAAGGAAGTACTGGGGGAGGGGAGGAGGGATGAACTCCTTTGTTTTTTCTTTAATTATTAAGAAATATATTTAAAGAGATGGTTAAGAGCTCAAGCTTTAGGATCAGACAGAAACCTTGTTCCACCACTCACTACATAACTCTGGGAATGATTCCATTAAAATTCTAAAATGTACTTGGCTCTTTTCTGTTCTCTCCTCACTACCACCATCCTGTTCCATACTACCTGTTTTCCATATAATGGCTAGTGACCTTATTGCAATTGAAATCTGATAGTATAATCCCCACACATCTTTCTCCTCCTCCTTCGCCCTCCCCCTACCATGTTAAAAATCCTCCAATGTTTTTTTCTTTCACTAGGATGAAGTCCAGACTCCTTACATTGGCTTTGGCTGCAAGACCCTGCCTGATCAGATCTGGGCCTGCCTCACTGAACTCACCTCTGTCTTCCTCACTGAGCTTGAGCCCCCTGACATTTTTCAATCTTCAGATTCACTAAGCTGATTTCCTACTTGAAACTTTAACACATCCCCACTCCTGTGCTCAGAACACTCTTTACCTTATTCTTCAAATAGCTTACTCTTTATCTCTCAGGTCTTAAGCTTTCCCTTACCACCTAATTAAATAAGTTCTGTTATGCTCATTCATAGCACGGTATTTTTCTCTTCATGGCTTCTGTCACAACTTTTCACTTTATATTCATTTGGTTTTAGACTAGTATCTGAAGCCCTACCTCCTCCAACTATAATCCCTATCTTTTTGGTTTAGTGCTGTCTACCCAGCTCTAAGCACAGTTATTGAGTGGTACTCAGTAAACCATTGTTAATGTTGAATGAATAAAATATCTCATTACCTTTCAAAGCCTTAATTTACTCATCTGGAAAATGTGGATATAATTTCTATCTGTAAAGCTATTGTATGGATTAAGTGAGGTTAAAAAAATATAAAATCCTTAACACTGTGCTTGTCAAAGTCCTCAACAAACAGTATCCCCAAACATTCATTAAGCCCACTCTATGTGTAAGACATTGCTGATGTTTATAGAACATATTTATAAGAGAATTTTGTTAGACTTTTGTATTACTTGGTCTTTACTGTTTTTTTTTCTTTTTATTAACATTGCTCTTCATATCTAGGAAATTAAAATGTGGAATTCCAGCAGTGATTCCATGCCTTTTCATGGAATTGGTATGAACTAGCCTCAGCTTTCTAATGTCACAATTATCAGAGCCATAATGTATATTCAGAAGGGTAATTAGTTTGAGTAGTAATTTCCTAGACTATCCTCCACCCCCACCCTGCCCCAGCCAGCTGGCCTTGAAAAAGAAGCACTGCTTTTATGTGTGCACACAATCAGCCTGTAAAATCCTATTATCCCCAACTTCCACACCCCTGTGGCTGCATGCTTCCTTTTGAAGCCTCTTAAAAAAGGGGAAAAATCCTTTCAAGTCAGTTCTAAAGTTCATTTTCTAATCTCATTTCACCCAAATAATGTAAAAATGAGAAGGGGGGGCTAGGAAGTGGGAGGGATTCATAATGTTATTTGCTTACCTGTTCACCTGGAGTTACCTATGATACTTGTGGGAAAGATGATAAAAGTAAAAATACTTCTTCAGTCTATATTTTGAGATAAAATTAGATTTCATTCTGTTTTGATATTCAAAGAATAGAACAAGGTTAATTTGGTTATTCTATTTCTTTCATCTGTTCAGAATGTTATACTGTTTAGAAAAGGGGTTTCCATGAACTTCTCATGGCCAACATCATTTTAACTGTGATCATCTGCTGGAGTCCTAAGTGGAGGGCTCTATTTTCCTGTTTTGTGTGTCTTTCCATCTGGGAATTTGAACTCCTTTCAGGCCCATCTTTTTAACTGCTTCCTCTGGGCCTACTGCAGTCTTTCACTTTTGGGTTCTAACTCCCCATGTATCTGGCCTTTTTCTGAGCATTCCTTCCATGACCTTGAATTAATTGACATCTGTTCTCTGAGGATTATACCTTCCCTGTCACTATTTGATGAAAGTTTGGTAGGGAAGGAGTATAGAATATAGGAAGGGAATTTCAAATTTTTCTCTGTCTCTGAAAGATCACTTCCTGAATATGTTTCTGTCCTCATTACTCAAAACCCTTCCTTAGGAAGTCCTTGTTTTATATCTGTATCACCTAATCCAGTCATCTCCCTCCTCTTTATCTCTGGCACATTTCCCCATCTTCCTTAGGACTCGTCTTAAAAACCTTATCCTCATTCCAACCTTTTCTCCTCTCTCTGGGTAACTTTGTCCTCCTTGCTAGTGACTCCTCAAAAACTGCAACTTCTCAGTCACATCTTTACTTCAGTCATCTTAGACTCACAGAAAAGACTTGGATCACACCTCTCCTGCATCCCTGTTTTCTTCTATCAAATATGCTCCTTGTCTTCATTGTAGGTTCTTATCTCTACAGCCCATCTTATTCCTGAGGTCAGTAAATATTCCTCCTAGTATTCACTTCCTTTCCTTCTTACCTATCTTGATCCCTTCACCCTCCAGACATCTTAAAGAGTAGTCTTAATCATTGTTTCTGTTTTCTTTATCTCCCATTATCCTGTCAATATCCTAGAGGCTTTTACGTCTTTACTCTGCTGACACTGCTTCAAAATCTCTGGCTGTCTCTTCCTTTTCCATTTTAAACAGTGTCCTCTTCCAAATCCTCTTTTTTTAATATTTGTAGTTCCTTGATTTTATACTTTTCTCCTCATGATGATTTTCTTCCTTTTTGACTACCCCTTTTTAGGTGTTTTTGTTTTTTGTTTTTGCTTCTCTTTCTCTTCTATCCCCACAAAGGGTGGGTGTTCCTGTGGCTCATCTCTTTTCCGTCCCTCTGTCCCTCCACACACTTCTGTTGCTGTTGTCTTCCACCCTCTCACCTTTAGTAATAATGGGTTAGGCTATTGACGATCTCTTCCCAGATCCTCATTTCCAACTTCCGCATTGACATTTCCAGAGAAATAACATACAAATATTTTAAAACCTAAGGCAATGACAATTTATCATCTAAACTGGGTCACTAGCTGGTATAAATCTATACTGTGCATATGGTCACCTGCTCAAACCTAATATGTACAAAAAACTTTGAGAGATTTTTTCTAGTATTTTTTTCATCATTAAATGCCTTACTGACATTCTACTTACCTGGGCTAAAAATCATGCCCTTCAATTTTAATTCTTCCCTCAGTTCCTAATTCCTAGGAATTCTACCTTTCCTCTATCTTTGAATTACACTTTTTTTTAAAAACCCCATTCCAATCTTTAGGGCCTTGTTTCCTCTTGCCTGCAATACTGCATGTCCTTCTAACTTGTCTTCTTGCTCTCAGTTTCTCCTCATTCTTCCTTCATTCAATATTCCTTATTTCTATAATATGTCCCTAAAGGATACTGATTATTTATATAGCTGCTCAGAAACCATCGTCAAAGCATATCATCCAGACTTCTTAGCTGGGAATTCAACACACTACTGACATAAAAAAAGCTTTTTCAGTCTTAATTCCTTTATGAACCGTGTATTACAGCAGGCCTATTGGCTTCTCCCCAGATAACTCCAAAATCAGTAATCCTCAATTACATCAGAATCACCTTTGGAATTAAAGAAAACTTTAAATGCCCAACCTTAATGTGAGAGATTTAAATTTAGTAGGTCTATATTGAAGCCTGGTTATCTTAATAAAAGCCTCCCCAGGTGATTGTGACCAAAGCCAGCATTGAGAACCATTGTCCCTGTTTTCCTATCTCCATGACTTTGTTTACCATTTTCTCTATATGGCCAGTTTCTACTTTTCTTGTTTTCTCTTTAAATATTTTCTTATCTTTCAATCCCCAGCCCCCATTTTAGCTCGTTCATGAGATCTTCTTTGATCCATCCAGATAGTTATTTTCCTATACTGCAGTTGCAGTAAATGTTCATTAGATTATATGTTTATACCTTACATCCTCTAAACAGGATACTTCTTGAACCTAATGCTTCTGCTATTTATAATGTATAAGTCATTCTGTATAGGTCATTGACTGTTGAGATTATCTGCAGAGAACTTTGAAGTTCTTAAGAAAGTAATTGATAAGCATGAGTTATTTTTTTGCTAATTTAACCAGAAGTCCAAAAATATAAAACACAATAGTTTTAATTCCAAGACTATGCCAAATTAGGATTTGCTAATCATGCTAAGTAGGAGAAAGGAATTAGCATTTTAAATGCCACTACTGTTTTCATCAGCAGATGAGCTAATATTAAAGTAAATTCAGTGGTAGATTGATTCCTTGAACACCCACACCTCAGGTGCTCTTTAAAGCATGTGGGTCTCTTTGGATTCCTCAGGAAAACTGTCATGTTGGCATGTAGCTATAAAATATGCTTTACTCAGAAACTGTAGTTAGTTAAGCAGAGTTTTTGGGGTTTTTTTCTAGTTCATTTGGCACAGGGGAATACTTTTAATAAATACACCTTGCTGAAAGATAGAGCACAGTGTTGTTTTTAATAGGGAATGAGAGTATAAGTACAGTGATTTAATGCAGTTACAAGTAGCTGTATCCAAAAACAATTTTTGATTTTTGTCAAATATTCAGCAAGGGAGTGATTTTTTCCCTCAATTAAATTTTTTTGGTAGCTTCCCCATAGTATTGTTAAATCTATAAGTTGTATACTGAGGTTGGGGTTTTTCTTTTTCCTACAATTTTCTGCTAATACCTGATCAGTAAAAATTGTGAACATTTAGTTTGGGATATATGCACATGTATCTATAATTAATTTAGTGCCCTCTGAGGTATTTTATTATTTTATTGAAAGGAGACAAATATATTTGTTCAGTAAATCATTTGGATTTCATAAAAGCCTAGGGAAAGAATAAACTTTTACACTGTTGTTGCTGTTTCTATTTGCTGGTATAAAACTCATTTTTGATTTATCCCAGGTAAAATAATTAAAATGCATGTATTAGAACACACATAAAATTTCCTGTGGTCATGAAAGATGTACTAATTGGAAAATAGTCAGTATAATCTTTTGGCTTTTGGCTTATGATAAACTCATGGGTTTAAGTGATTTTATGGAATCATCTAGCCCTTTCTGGCAGCAGGACTACTAAAAACCTCTGGAAGCAAAAGGTTTTCATTCCCAAAATGTTCCCTGTATTTAAGGTTAATCACATCAGTCTTCGCTAAGTTATTCCTAGAAAACAGGTATTCTTCATGACAAAAAGTCCAAAGACATTTGTATATGGCAAATGAATAGTGAATAACATTTCACAGGCTGCTGGAGATGTTTGTCAGCAGATTAGCAGAAGCAGAAGTATCTAACAAACCTCTGGAAACACATGGTGTATTTTTCTTGACCGTAATAGTAGTAACATATTTGGTTGACATTGCACAGTTTCCATGTATATCATCTCATGTACGAGATGAGAAAGTGGTTTGCTTTTAATTACATGCCTAGTAAGTGATAGATCTGAGATTTCAAATCCTCTAATGGATTTGAAACTACCATACTACCAAAAAGCTATTTAAAAAATTAGTTTTTCAAAGACGATCTTAAAATGTATTAGTAAGGACATTGGCAGTAATGTGAAAAAGACTGAAAGATCACAGCACCACTTCTGAAGCTTTCCATCTTTGGAATGAGTAAGGAAAATGATTGTTCCAAAAGACTGCTAGGAAATTAACTTGTTCATGAAACACTAAACTCTTTAAAGTTAAATGATACACAAGGTCAAGATATTGCTATATATATATTTTTATTTGTAGCCAACGTTTATTTTTATGCCTAGAAAAATACATGGGGGTGCTTAGGAATAATGTGCTGGCAATTTGCTACTTTAGTGATAGTAAAATAATCCCGAAAAAGCAAGCACGATTATTTTGTACTTTTTTCTTGTTTTATTCAGCAATAAGACCATAATTTTTCATATTTAAGGAAGTATGAAAAATTTGTCGAGTTTTAAAAGCTGAATACATGTAGCGTTGGATCAAGGCACATACAAGACTGGCCAAAGGGCGTACAATGCACTTTGGTTTTTTGTTGGAAAAATAAAAATCATGGCAACAGAAAAATGATGTGGTTTTTAAATAATAGCTCACAATTCAGTAGGAAGCTAGAAAGAAATGTTACATTACAAGTTCGTTATGTAATATGTGGAAAACTGTGACAGTAATGGGCAGTATTCTTGATCATTGTGAAGGTAAATTCAACTTTTATGTACAGTGTTAAAAACATTTCATATAAACCAGATCTAAATTTGATTTCTAGTAGTTATTTTTCTTTTAAATTCTCCCTTTTTTGAAGTACTACTTTCTCTGCATTATTGAGGGGAATTGCTTATGGGTACACTACCTTTTTAAATACGTATGTTTCTTTTTTGATATTATTTATGATAAAAACATTATAAACATTAACAATTATATCTTGAGAATTAACTTTTCAAAAATCAGGATGGTATAGGCAAAACCAAAATGCAATTCTGGTGTTTGTGTTCATTACACTATGAGAGTCTAAGATTTCGTGTTTTCCTAAGTATACATTTCCCACCTAACTTAAGAGTGCGCTTACGTTATTGATTTTGCGAAGTCCTTTCTTCGCAGTGTTTGGTGAGCTGTGGTTTTAACAACAGACTTCACACTCCTTTATGCCAGCGGATGTATTCAGTTCAGAAGATATGCTTACTTTCTTAAAAATATCTAATTTACTTAGAGTAAAAATGGAGATATGCAGTAAGTTTGATATTGCCCATTACTTCACATATTTTAATTTATTGAATACCACTGGGATAATACAAATTTAATAGTTGGAACATTATTTCATAACTATTTTTTGAACTTTAATTTTTCTCATTCAGCCAGGTTTTCTTTTTTACATTTTATTAATACCAAAGTGAAAAATGGCCTGTGCTTATACTACAAGGATCTCATGTGAACTCAGTCTTGATTGTTCAACACAGCAAGAAAATTCACTTTCACAGTCAACAAGTCATCTTACTCAGTAGAACACAAAGTAAATGGTTTATAACTTCAATATTTGCAAGGAAAATACAGTACAAATTACTAAAAAATACTAAAATATAGAATTGTGTTCAGGCCTCTCTACTACATCAATCGCAGCAGTAACCTGAAATTTGAAACTTTTAATAAAAAGTTCTTAAATATAAATTATATGGCAAATGTACAGTACATTGCTTTTTTCAGTCTTTTTCCAGTGTTTTGCAGTAGAACAGGGTTCCTACCATCACCTCCCTTAGGTTTAAAAAAACCGAAACACAGTCAGCTACAAGGCCTCCAGCATCATGAGTGTGAGTGATCTGAGTCTGGAATACCACTGTCTCTGTAGCTTCGGTTACTACTGCTTTCACTGTGATTGTTTTTGTACAGATTCATTCCATTAGGAGGAAATATGGTGTGTATTACAAATTCCTCCTTTGAGATTGGTTCATTGCTTATTGGTAACATCTGAAAAGAAGTCTCCCTGATTTCCAGGATAGAGTTGTCCTTCTTAGTGCCAGCTTCCGCATAGTCATCCTTTCTTCTCCTCCCTTTGCTATATGCACAGTTCCTTGAGAAGAGTGATCCATTCCTATGAACATACCAGCACACTAAAGCAAGAAGGGCAATGGTCACCAGGGCCACAGCCCCACCAATGATGGCAGCCAATGGTAAATTGGGGTTTTTGTAAGGTTCTTTCTCTTGCTCTCGATTAAGGGTGGTTGTAGGGTTGTACATTCGAAGGGGTGCAGTTTCAGTCTCAATACAAACGGGGGCTTCATCAAATAGGTAGAGGTTACTGGTTTCCATGGGAACCATGCAGACTCGATAGGGCGAATCAGGCTCCAGGGCTGTGACTAAGTATTCATTGCGTTCCCCTGTTACAATTGTTTCTGTTATAGATCCAAATGCTGGGCTATGGCCCAGTTTGAGCCAGCTGAGTCTTAAAGCAGTCATAGGTAGGACAAGTTTCCAAGAGATATGAATCGTGTCAGAGGTGACGGATTTCACAGTAATTATAATTGTTTTTCTTGCTGGACTCCCTGTGGTTCGCTGATCTTTAGTGACCTTGGGGTTCTTAATGTCTGGTTGTTTGGTCACTGGAGCTGGCCACTGTCCTTGAGCAGGATATACTGTGTTGGGTATTGCAGTGGTTATCTGAATGGTGCTTACAACTGCACTGTCCTTACAATCAAACAGTTCCGCATTAAGGTCCTTGATAGCCATCCCCCGAACTTTTTCTGGGGCTTGGCACATAAGCCCACGCACATTGACCTTCATAGGTAGTGATTGTAACCAGTCACGTACCCATTTCATCTTGCACCCACAATACCAGGGATTGTTGCGAAGAATCAGTTGGGTTATATTGTCCAAATCATCAAAGATGCCCTGAGGTAAATTACTTAGGTTGTTATTGGACATGTCGAGTCGATACAGCTGCCTTAGATAAGAAAAAGCATTTGGGGGCACCCGATTGATGTGGTTATCTTGAAGATAAAGCTTCCTCAGGTTTGTGCCTGGAAGGTTTACTGGTGCAGCAGTCAGGGAATTCCGCACCAGTGACAGTTCTGTTAAGTTGACGAGGTTGAAGAAAACTTTATCACCTAAACCGTGGTTGTTCAACAGATTTCCATCCAGAACCAGGCGTTTTAGGCTAGTGAGACCTTGAAGAGATGGTGATGAAATAGTGGATATGCGATTATCATCCAAGCGTAATTCTTCTATAGTCCTGGGCAAACCCCAAGGGATTGTGCTAAGGTGATTACGGGACAGGAAAAGCAGTCGGAGATAGTTGCTGTCTCGGAATGCCCCTTCTTCAATGCTAACGGCAGAGACTGAGTTGTCATCTAAATGTAATTCTTCCAGATAGGGAATTTTTGAAAGTGAATCATAAGTGATAGTCCTTATGTTATTTTCTTGCAAATGTAACTCTTTTACATACTTTGGTAGGTTGGTAGGAAATTCATCTAAACTGTTGTGGTATAGGTATATTCTTTCTACTTTTAGCAAGTTTTTCAAATCTGAAGGAATTCCAGCGTTATTTATTTGGTTGTTCTGAAGGTAGAGTGTTGTAGCATCCTCTGGTATTCCTGTTGGAATGGATGTCAGAAAGCGATCATTACAGTAAATGAAACCTGCGTCGCAGCGGCATACAGATGGGCAGGATTTAGCCATAACTAAGAGAGGTGCCACCTGAAGGAACAGTCCAATTTTAGTCCAGATGAGGAAGATGCTCCAGGCTGGGCTGATCATGGTCAGCAGTGTTGAGGTCTTTGTACACGGTAGCATCAGAGCCCTAAAATTGAGTGAGTTCAAAGAAAGACAGAAAACAGTCAGGTCATGATACTTGTAATAATATTCAAAATAGATGTGGAAACTAAAATGTCTATAATCACTTTCAATTTTTTAATTTTTTTTGCATTCTTAGGGTTTATCACTAGCTTACAATGAACACAATCATATCTCTTTACCTTAAATGTTTGTAGTATTAAATTAAGGAGTATCATGTTCCAAATCCATTTGATTTTGAAATGTTAAATATAATTAAAGTCATTGAAAATTCTAAAGCATTTTCATAATACTTGATATCAGTTCTGTAGCCAGTCATTGACCAACCTTATCAATTTTCTAATTTTTTCTTAACATTCATAATGAATTGACACATAGGAATATGATTTGTTTTACTTTAAGATAATGTTACTGTTTTTAAAAAAATCAAAATTTGATATCTACTGTACAGGTATAGAAATATGTAGTAAAACATTCCGTCCTCCTAATATTCAAAGGAATAGTCAGTTAATACTTCTTAAGACCTGAATCCTACTAAAGCCATTCATTTGTTTTGATTATTGATGTTATTTTTCTTTGATTATTAATATTAAAATTGTTATACTGGTATTTCTAACAAGAAAATCAGAAGAAATCTTTTTAATCTATTTTAAGGGAGGAAAAAATACATAGCCAACACATCCAGCTAACCTAGGTGGAAAGTTCCATTTCATATTAAACTAGCTCTTTCTTTTGTTCCCATTTTTTGTGTTTCATACTACATAGCTTAATGGCTTTGTGCAAACTTTTCATTACATCCTATCTCATAATATGTTTCACAATGCATTTATCTTTCTTCAAGATCTAATCTAGGATATGGTTCAACTTTCCCCATGGCTGGAGAATTATAGATTTATACTAATCTGTTGTGTAATATGAGCTCATCTGTACTTTTATGTATTAATTAGCCTTTATAATTTCAGGCATGAAAATAAAACACTTTAATATTTTTCCTACCTTATTGAATGATGTGAATAAATTTTGCGTGAGTGAAAATCCAATGCACATATATTATTTTCCTGATGAGGGGCTGGGACTTATAAATTCTTGTTCAGTCCTTGGAAGTATTCTTCACTGTTTATTCAAGTAATCCTATGCCGCACACACCTCCAGATCAGGCTCGCTGCTGTCAATGAACATTCCACCTGTGGTTCAGCATGGTGGGCAAGCTCATTAAAGTAAGGACCAGAAACAATTCAGCTTCCTGTTACTATGTAGAACACATGGCTTCCTATGTACTTTTTTTTTTTTTTCTGATAGGTTTTCTGTGTGAAGGTTCCTTTTGTGTAGCTTAATTCCCTTAGTAGAAATTGCTCTCTTTGAAATTCTTATTGGCTCTTCTGTGCAGTGTGGTCAGAGATAGTAACTTCAGATCCTCATGAAGAAAACCATTCATGATGCTAAGGCCTGTATAGTAATAGGTTTTTCAGTCAGTTATCCCCCCACCTTTATTCCTATCCAGGATTATCCAAGTATAAACTTTGTACAGTAGCTATGTCCTGAGGTATGATTACCTGCTGTGAAATAGCTATTTCCAGCTTTTGCTTCTTGCTGCTTTCTCAGAATATCTGGTGCAGTCACGTTATACAAGAACAGGTATTCTTTTTAAAGAGGTATAGAAAACTTAATTCAAATATTCTTCATGAGGAAAAAAGGAAGCATACTAGATTTCCTTTACATTTCTCTTCCTTAAAATATACTGGATATGAGCATCTCCTGTGAAAGCAAAAGGTTTTAATGAGCTATTAATAATGAACTTTTAATATGAGAGATTGCCTAGAAATTTAATCTTATTAGTTCTTTCTTTAAGCAACATAGCTTTCCTCATCGTAGTTGGTGAAAAGGATAAGATGACCTGTTTGTTTTTTACAATTTTTTTTTCCATTTTACAATTGTTCTTCCTAATTTTACTATACAAATAAAGTAGGAGCTGAAGCTGAGGTTGTCACCAAACAAGATAATTTCTAGTTAACTGTTAATATCACTTTGAATTAAACACAGAAGCAAAGCTTCATTCAAGAACCAGTAAGTGCCTTCCATGGCTTTTGAATTCAGGTCAGACTACTGTTTAGAAATTCACTTTTAAATCTTAGATATAAAATGCTAAAATGTTTGAAAAGAAGAAAACAAGTATATGTCAAAGAGGTGAGCAAATACATAACAAGGATTTTGATAGAAATGCCATGATAACTTTTAAGAGATTTCTGAACATGGTCTTATAAAGTCATATAATCTACAATGTAAAGAGTTGAAAAGAGTTTGTTTTAAATCTTTTCTTTTGGTTTCTTTGGTGTCCTGTTTAATTCTTCTATAGGCCTCAATTTTCCTAGTTGTAGAAGTGAACTTCATTACCTCCTTCCTTAGAGGTATTTCTGAGGATAAGTTGATGATCTTGAAACTCTAGTTACTCAGGCATTATTGCCAAAAGATAGCATAGAAGTTCAGGTTACTATTAGTTTTTTAGGAGAATACAATTTTAATTTTCTTTTAGCAAGATGAACTTGAAAAATCTGTATTTGGAATAGAAAGGACACTATGTCAATCTTTCTCTTTAGAATGATCATTAAAGTATATCAAAATCTGACAAGGCATTTCTCTCTAGGTTCAAACATGAACATGCCAATTTCCAGTGAGTGTATTTGTCATTTCTGAAAGACTTAAGGCTTCACCAAAGAGATCAGTGATTTTAATGATGACTGCTTTGCCCATTATCTAATATGCTTGAAGATTTTTTTTTGGGTGGAGGTGGGGAAGTGGGTTGCATCAGTATCTTTTATGCAGGATTACCCACTCAGAGGCTTTCTGTACATGTAGGGAACATTAGGGTGTTGGGAATATTTGACCCTGAAATTAAGGACTTACACTAGAAACAATTTGCTTCTCCCCTAGCAATTACCTTGCATCCAACAAGGATAGCATCTGTTCCAGAATTCAAATGCTACTGAAAGTGAATGTTAAATAAGGCCAATTTGTGTTTCTGGGTGTTTGAAAATTCAGTTTCTTTTACTTTGCCACCCAATACCAACATTATCATAGAATGCATTAACAGAAAGAAACTTAAAAAAAAAATTACAGATACAGTTAATTTATTATTTAAGCAACTTGAAACAAAAATAGCCGTTTGTAGATGGATAAAGTAGTTTCTAGTGGATATTGCAAAGTGCCCACAGAGGAAAGTTTAAATGATTTATTGTTTAAAGTAAGGTTTTACTGTGATGCATTTAAGGCTTTGCTCATTATTGTTGAATTTCAATAGTGTATTTTCTTGAAAACTTTTGCTTTTGTGGAATGTGAAAATGAAAAACCGAGTTGTTGAAATTATGATTACAAAGTTATTTAAACAAGTATCTGCTGTAAATGTTTTCTGAGCTGGAAAATTATTCAACATTTAAAATGTGGTTAATTTAAGTTTAGGAAATAATTACTTTTGTTAAATTGTATTAGAAACTAATTAAAAACTATTATAAAAATCACTGGTAAAAACCTGCTTAAAATTTTACCAGTAGTCAGGCATTTGTCACATACCACAACACACTCTAAAGTTGAGGAGATGAATCTGATGAAGGAGGAGTTAAGAACTGATTGTTCCTCAAGCCAGGATAGCCTAGAATATGTCCAAGATGATCATAATGATAACTAGTGATAAAGCTTATATCTAAACTAAAAATATTTTATGAAATCAAGCTCTAAGAATATGTATTGATTTTCACATTTTTAACCCAGAAGAAAAAAAATAAATCCAAATTGGTGTGAAAAGAAGACTAATTTGTTTATTTTTCTGGTTTTACATCTGTAAAACTGCTTCCTTTGCTCTGTTTGATATGCAAACCTACATTGCCATTAGTACAATAGTGGTAATAATGTGAGATTAACTGAAAGCCTTAAATCTCATTAAATTCTTTAAAAATGTCATTTCTCTTCTCCCCAAATTGCATTAAAACTAAAGGCAAAACTGAAAAGCAGGTTTCTCTGGAGAGGGTCCTCTTTTAGAAATGAAGATTCCC
Source organism: Hyaena hyaena (assembly GCF_003009895.1). Lineage (NCBI taxonomy): Eukaryota > Metazoa > Chordata > Mammalia > Carnivora > Hyaenidae > Hyaena > Hyaena hyaena. The sequence goes on along the minus strand of NW_024081422.1, from coordinate 179,941 downwards.
TCACATATTCGTACTTCTTTTACTTAACTTCAAAACCATTCAATTCATGATTGATTGTGTTTTATAGTTTATGTTTTATATCTTTTCCTTCCCTTTTATATTTGAAACCATAGTGCTAGACAGTTTTGTTTTGCATATTAAAGGCTACAATAATCTATCTAAAATAAGTGATGCTGCCCTCAATGCTTACTTTCCCCTTTTTTTGAGCTGGTTCTACATAGTCACGCACATAGAGAAGCTATAGTTGATTGTGAATGATAAAAAGAAAAATGAGACCCAGTGGTATGGACACTGTGGCCAGGTTTCTACAACATCGACTTCAAAAGCCTTTATGTCTGCATAGTCTGGGAAAGAGGCCATTACTTCTGAACAAAAAAGGAATCGATCTTTTAGAAAAATATTGTTATTAGGGTATCTTGAGGAAAAAAACATAAATGGACCCTTGGCTACACAAAGAAATGTTTTAAAACTGTTTTTTAGTGGAATCATTACTACGTAAATAGCATTTAAAACTGTGATAAAAAGAACAACATAATCACCTCCTGGATAAATCAGATCTTTAACAGGGATCTTTCTCTTCAGTTTCTTTTGATACACAAAAATTGTGGAGTTAAAAGAAAATTGTATTTATAATGTAAACATCAGGTCTGTGAAAAGCCTCTAGTTAAGTTCCATGATGTAAGAATGTATTAAATAGTAAGGATGCTTTCATTTTGAGATATTTTAAGAAAACTAATATAAGTTAAGAAGTTTTATCTGAATAGAAAACTGGTATTTACATACAAATAAGAATTTGAGGCAATGCACATGTTTATATGATTTCTTCTCTGCTACTACAATATTTTAGAGGTGGGGATGTTTGAAATGAGAAGATATTCTCATCTTTTGATCACTTAGATTAAGATTATACATTGATAATATGCTGCTTTAACATCCTAAATCCTTTATTTGTTGCCTTTGACTTAAATTGATTTGAAATCATGGCTTATTTTCAAAAAAATCTTAAATTGAGTACAGAGTTTTTGAGATTTTAGTAAAGATTCTTCTTAATGATTTGCTTCATATAATCCTATCTTAATAATGGGAACTTTAAAATAAATTTAATCTAAAAGTAGAATTTTTAATCCAAGTTAATTGCATTATTATTTTGAACAAATCCTTGAGGTTAAAGAAAACACATGCTTAGACTTATCTAAGTCTGTGACTATTTCTAAGTAAATTAGAATTTATATAATCATAGAGGTTTGGAAAGTAATTTATTTATGAAAGCTTAAATTGTTGCTTGAAAGCACAACAAAATGATCAACTTGTGAATGCTAAGTCTGTGTAAAGACAACTGGTATTTAAAATAAGCTACATATATGGTTAAATTGAAAAACTGGAGTATATCAGGTTAGTTGATAGTGACAGCAAAATGCTTTCTAAGCAGCCTGTCTGGTAGTTAAATTTTCCACGATCATCAGATTTCAGGAAAGTTCCAATTCTTTTGTTTAATGCCAGGCAAGCAGAAGGACCTCTAAGTCCCCTCTTGAGAGTCATGAAGTCTGAAGGGTTTGCTGAGCAGCATAGAAGCAAGTGTGCCTTTTCAGACTTGGTTTTATCCAGACTGTTTTCTAGTCTGAAGACGTTGTGTTTTATTTATGTAGAATAGGGGATAAAAGTTCCAAAGCAAAGGAATTTTACTTTCTCCTTTTATGTTACTGGTTCTTTTCTCCCAAAAGGTTTGTGAAAAATGAATCCAATTCTGCTTCATTTATTTTGGTTTTTAAAGTTAAATCGAGCATCCTTAAAAGAAAAAGGCAAGCTAGGATGTTATCTTTCATCACAGTGAATGCTTGTTCCTTTTGCGATATTAAAGCCGGACCAAAGGAATTGGATAACTAAGATTTGTATGAGTGAATAAGACATGAATTTAGAGGGTGGTAAAGGTGAGAGAAGAGGGCTTGGGACAGGGAACATGCTTTAAATTTGCATTGACTTTTGAGCAATTGCAGTTAAAACTGTACCTTTTTAAATCACAAACATTTTCCCATTGCAAACTTTAAAGTTCCTTTCCCAGTGTTGCGAGTACAATTTGGTGGATGTGCTTTAAATTTCTAGTATTCAAGTTTCCATACACTAATACAACAAATGTTTGGGTCTCCTGTGTGCCTAGCACTGTGCTGGTTGGTGAGAACATCTCAACTCATAAAACACTTTTTTCTTTTCATTTCAAAGTAGGGTATTATTGATGTAAAGCAAATGAAGAGGAAGAAAATCAACAACACATAAACTGATCAACCCACAGTCCAGTGGCACACTTTAAATATAGTGTTTAACCAAATGTGGTCTGTGGGTTTTCTTTTCAAAGTTGCCACGGTAACTTGTGCACATGAAAAGTGAAAGAATAAAGAACAAAAGCTGTCATTGTCTCATCAAGTGAGAGCAACTTCACTCTCCTCTCATTTAAGGAGACTAATACCTGGAGAGAGCTTTTTATACATTCTGACACTTAATTTTGAGTCTAAGAAAAAGATGATGCATATGTAAAACAAATGCAACTTTAGCTGCTGCTTACATTATATTTCATTACTTTTTTAATTAAAATCTGTTTTCTCTAGAGTTCTTGTCAATAGACAAGTCAAAGTGCTGAAACCTGCTCTCCTATGCAATGTAAACATGGCTTTCAAAACTTTTTTGGTGTGATGTCTCACCAAATTTAGTGATGTTGATTTGTAGTCTGAAACTAGAATATGCTTTCTGAAATGCATATTCCTATTTTGGTTCTTAAGAGGAAGAAACCTTTTTTTCAGAAGACATTTATAAACCATCTCGTTGTTGGAAATTGGTTCGTTGACTTATGATAAGTTCTGAAATGGTGGAATGTTAGAAGCAGCTGAGAAACAGCCCTTTTTATGCTCAAGAGGAAAAAGCAGTTTTGAGAATTAATATTGCTGAGAGATTTACTGTCGAGTTTTTTGCCCACTGGGGGGTGGTACACTCTACCAGAACACTGCTTTCAGAAGCCGCAAGTCAGATGTTGGCTGCTGCCGGCCAGTTTTTCTCTGGTTTAATTACAACAAAGCCTCCCGTTGAGAAGAACAGTGAAGGCCTCTAGGGCAAAAGGTGGGGGGTGGGAGAGGGAAAGGGGGCTAAAGGGAAAAGGAGGGAAGAAATTACAGCCTTTGAAAAATTACTGAATCTTATTTCCCTCGTTGATGTAATTTAGGTGGTCTTCATTTGACTTTCAACAATTATTTACAATGCTATAAATAAACTGAATAAAAATATTTAAGGTGATTTAATTCAGAATTTTTAAGTTAGCTCTGGGTTTTGCCATTAATCACATTCTTTGTTATGCAGCCCACCCACCTTCATAAAGGGGGGAAAAGTTAAGATCCACTGAAATTTTTCTTTAAATGACCAGATTTAATTTACTATTGGTATAACATATCAAAAATAAAAAGCAGGAAGAAAAAACATTCATATAATGTTAATACAAGGCAAGTTCTCTGCTACTGATTTTTGTAGGGTTTAAAATTGCTCAAAAGAATCTAGAAAGCGAAGGGAGCCTTAGGGTGTGTGGCCAAGAAAAGCACAGACAAATCTCTCCGCAGTGCACTTGCATGTTTAAAGCTGATAATTGTATTTTTCATCTGGAGACACTGAGTGTTCATTAGGATCTGGTGTCCCTAGGCAGGAGATGCTGAACATAATTGGAGTTTCTATTTGATTGGGCAATATAGTCTAGAGAAGAAACTGGGGTAAAGATAATTAATAGCTTGCTAACAAAGTCTGACAGCCACAAGATTTCAACCAAATTTATTTTACACCGCTTCATTTAGCTCTGAAAAAGTTTTGATAGAATTGGAGGCTCCTTAATTAACACTTGAAAGCAAAAGAAACATACCTTCTATTTTGCTGCCACATTCAGTTATGACAAATTTTCTTATTGTTTTTCTTCTTTTTGTAAAAACTTTTTTTGTTGCCCAATTATGTATTTCACAAGTGTTAATGTTTAGGGAGTGTTTAGTTGAGCATTTGAACCTAATGAAAATTGATTTAAAAGGGGGTGCACAGAAATGAAAAGCCCAATTAATAACTGATGGTTAGTATTAACAAGAGCAGGGTTAATGAATTCATTACGTTTGTTCATTTAATAATATCTTTGCTGATTCCTGGATTTGATGTATTTTGGCAATACTCTTAAAAAATTATTAGATGTGATTTTCCTACTTAAATTCATACAATCATGTTTTTGTAACTTTTGTTTTTTTATTTCAGGCTAATAAATATATGTATGTGTATAAGTATGTGTACATGTATATGTGTTGTGTACACATACATATTTGCAAACTAAGTAACATGTCCTTGATTTAATCTTCTTAGAGATTAAAATCTGCTATATCATTATTAATATTGACAGTAATGTATTAAAATTTTATGGTACTTTTAAAGGAATTGATTTCTTTCTTTACTCATTTCAAAAGAGAGGAGTATCAATCATCTGTCACTTTGGGGCAGGCATAAATGTTTCTATCTGAAAACTGACACATTAATTCTTTAGGTTTCAAGCTAGTCAGGATATTTGTATGTGGTTTGGGATAAATGAAAGGCATTGCTACAACTGAAGCACTTTTCTAGTGGCTAATTTATTCATGTTGTTTCCTGCTAATAAAATAACATATATGTGCATTTTAGAACAGAAAGATTTGATAAAATTTGAAACAGCTAATTGTTAAAGCCATTAGAGGATTTGGTTCCATAATTGGCAAATATCAAGGCTTTTTTTTTCTTTTTTCCTTTAATTTTAAATAGATAAATTAATCAATCAATAAATATCAACCCCCAGATGTTGAGAAAATATAGGCTTGTTGCACTTTTTACCTCTATGCAACCATTTTGTTTCAGACCTAATTCACTGAAAGAAAATTTTTTTTTGAGAAGATACATTAAACTACTGTTTGGAAGCTTTGCTGTATAAAAACATTTCTTTCAATATAAAATTTTGCTGTTGTAAGTTATAAGTGAGCGGATACTCTGCATATCCCACTTGATGAGGGCTCTACTCATTTTTGTTCCTTTTGCCACCCCGAACTCACTGCATACATCAGGCATCGTTTCCACGCTGAGCTTTGTTAGTTTTTCTGAGTAGGCTTTGCCAATTACTATGCTGGTCACATACTACATTTGCCCAAGCAATGTATTTTGGCGTTCTCCTGGAGCGGGGGTATGGTTTGGAAGAAAGTCTCCCCCTCCTCTGAGCTGAATTCACTAGTTGAGATTTGCAAGCCTGAAATGCTTGAAACAGCTCAGGCAGGATAGCAGTGCAAGCTTTAAAATCTAGGTGTAGCTGTTAATCTTTACAGAGGCAACAGAAGTCTCTGGGAGTAGCTCAGCTAGCTGTGAGCAAGATGTATGCTTTTCATGTACTGCGTACTCATGAGCTGAGGGATTATTGATTTTCTTTCACAGTTGTAAAAACAGCAATTGGTGATCATACCACACATACAGTACACACCAAGTTAGCAAGACCTTTCGCTTTCCTTTGAAAAAAATCTGCCTTGTATTCTTTAATATATAACATTTAACATTCCAACTTAATGTTTTCCATAAGGCTCTTTTCAAATAGCAACTATACAAGGCAGAAAATAGCCATTAATTATTACTTTTGAATGAAAGAAGATTTCAAGAAACTTCTTGCATTTGGCTATATAGTCCAATTTTTCCTTGCTGACTCGCACACACATATTTTGCTCTTAATGGTGACAGAGCAAACGTTCATATTTGGATGCCTCACAGTACCAAGTCATTTCTGTCTACAGAGTAAAACCAAGCAAACTTTCTGGGACAATCTTAAGGAAAAACATGGGAAACACTTACCAGGAAGACGAGAAAAAGCAATCCCATGTATACTGCCGCTATAGCTGTAATTCCACTGACTGTGAACTGGAGTAATAACCCTCCCCCCTCTCCCAAGCTCCGCGTCCAGTCCACACAAAGCCAACAGCAGCTGCAGGCAGAGCTTGTCCTGCTTCGGATCACTCCTACACTGAGGAGTGAGCGAGGAAGAGCATTCCAGTTTACTGCACACAGCCCACCTCCAAGTCTGAAGTTAAAGCTTCACCTCGCAGTGGTTGAAGAAGGGGGTGATGTCATAGATGGGCAGGACTTAGCCTAGCTCTTGTTCAGTGAGGTAACTGGATAATCAGACAGATGAGCTTTGCGAACGCTAGAGGGAGTGAGAGAAGCCAAAATGAGGTGCTCAGCCTGCCAAAGCTGGGATGCCATTTGGTTTGTAGGCAGGCCTTTGGAATCTCAACATTTTCTAAAGTTTAATACAACAACGTAGTGGTAGCAAGCTTATAAAAAAATACGAGCATGTTGGAAGGATACTTATAAGATTGTAGTAGAAAAACACAGGTTCTTTTTATTTTTAAACTATATGTATTAAAAAGTTAACCAAAAATCATTTTATTTTCATTATTGAGTAGTTCCAATAGCATTGGAATTTTGAAGTCTTATAACTCTGTTAAGAGTTATTTGACAAATGAGTAGAGGGCAGGTTCAAATAAATAACTGATTTATTTAAGGGAACGGGAACCGGAATGCCAAAAGGTCCTAGAGGTAATGAGTAATTTATTGTTCTATATATGTTTTAGAAAATGAAACTTTTTCACATACTTCTACTATTTATCCATCTCCTTTGAACCTAGGAGATATTAGACTTTTTCATAATTAGGAAAGCCTCCCTCAAATGAAAAGTTTTAGAAAAATTAAATAGAATCTTTTCCTTTCTGATATATTTTTGCTACTTTATTTATGGACTAAAATATAAACAGGGTGAGTTTGCTTATATTAAAATGATTTTATTTTAATTTTGGTACATGAATAAACACTGGACAATTGCATGTTTATGTCTAATTAGCAGAATTATAGACATTCATATTCAACTATGATTTTCATAGACTGATTTCTGCTATTTGGTCACTATTTCTTTGGGCTCATAGTTTTCCACTAAGTTCATTTCACTTTTTATTGTTGCTGGGGAATATTTTGCTTTTAGATTTACCTGGAAGGCAGTTTCCTTAAACTAATATCATATGTTTTATTCTTAAAGGTTTACAACGTTGTTCTTTGTACTTTTTAAAAAGTTCCTATGAATGTTTGTTTCTGAAGGAGGCCAGCTGATTGTCTTTCCCAGGAGTATTTGATTATAGTCTCTTCATTAGCTTCATTTAGTTTATCTATTTTTGTGCTTCTTTGATAACAGCTTGACCTTCTGAGTTCCCTTCCAAGAATGGGTGATATCAAAGTAGAAGGTGTACCCTCGATAAGAGGTATATTGACCTCTATTGTTCTGTGATTGCACTTTTGCTGGCACTGATGACAGATCCATTAAATCCAGGAGTTTTAGAACTCTTATGTCTGTTAAAAAGACAATTTCTTACAAATGTTAGGTAGCACAACTTAAACTGAGATGCAGCTGCTAAGTTTTTGGAGGAAAGGGAGGTGGGAATAATCCTCACTAAATGGTGAATTTTCTTCTATTACTGCAAAACAAATACATGGATTAGCTTATTTTATGAAATAATTTTTTCTAGAGGCTCTTTTCAGATGGGAGTTGTGTATATTTAAAAAGGGGTTTTTGCTTTAGCCAAATTACTGTGTGTTCATATCCATATTTAATCAGTTTTGTCTCTATTCAGGCAGACCTTAAACAGAAAAGACAGATAAATGGGCAGTTTTGGTTATAAGTATCTAAAATATGGCATAGTGGCCTGGGAGTTAGGAGTTCTGAGGTTTCCATTCCCTAGGCTGCCACTTGTTATATGACTTTATATTATGTGCTCTGGGCTTTGGTTTTATCATATGGTGAATAAAGGCAGCGGGAATTTATTGAATGTCAATTATATACTGTTGCTTTTTTTTTTTAAATATGGATTAAAATGTAGAAGACGGCAAGAGATTCTGAAAAATATAATCTACTAGAGGAGATACATAGTATATATGATCTACTAGAGCTACTGACTTTGGAGGTAAACTCTTAAGATAGCCTTCATCATCCTACCCTGTTCAAAAACATATACCCTTTTGTTGCTTCCATGTTTTTTTTTTTTTTTTAATTTAATTTCCTACTTTTACCAACTGGCTAAATTCTGCCAGTGGAGGTGAATAATACTAGTAAGTACCGCCTCTGGAAAGATTTAAAGAGTTACCTTGAGTAACTATAGACTGTTTTCCTTCTTTGTTACTTAAAGGAGATTAGCTGTAATAAAAGGATGACTGCGCTGGTTGGAGGAGAAGGAAGACAGGCAGTTTTCAGCCTGATGCCCTTTAGGCTGTGATAGGAAAGGAGGAACTGATTCTTATAGCAGAGAGGACTCAGCTCAGAGAGGAAGAATTAGTGTAGTCTAATGTTTAACAGACATGGGCCTCAGAGCCTAGCATACCCGGACTCCATCTTGGCTTTGCTACAAATCCCTGAATCTTTCTGAGTTTATTAGCTTAGTGCCTGACTCATAGTAATTATACAGGGAATGGTAGCTGCCATTATTAAGAGGAGGGCATTGGAACACCTGGAAAAAAGGGACATTAAGAAGTAGAAAGAGGGGCACCTGGGTGGCTTAGTCGGTTAAGCGTCCGACTTTCGCTTAGGTCATGATCTCGCGGTTCGTGGGTTCGGGCCCCGCGTCGGGCTCTGTGCTGACTGCCCCCTCAGAGCCTGGAGCCTGTTTCAGAGTCTGTGACTCCCTCTCTCTCTGATCCTCCCCTGCTCACGCTGTCTCTCTCTCTCTCTCTCTCTCTCCTAGAAATAAATAAAAATATTAAAAAAAAAAAGTAGAAAGAGAGTGCACAAAGGGAGGTGCACAAATTGGAGTGTGTAAATAGACAGCCATGATAGCTTTTTAACAGTCTTCTAAATTTCCCTTTGAAGTCGTTCTGTAGCCAGAAAATGGGGGAAGAGGAAGGCAAATAGGAAATCTTGGTTTTGTTTTGTTTTTTTTTTCTGTTGTCCTCATGCATTTCATAGCCTCATGTTCCCAGGATTTAGAATTTAGTTGAGTTATAGTAGACCTTTAGGTTGTGTTTCATTTGTTTTGTGGGCTAGCCCATGAATCCAACAGTATCCATGAGAAAATACATTTCAAATTGCAAATAGCTGGATTAAAAATGAACTCCAGTAGCATATCCTAGTTGTAAAACCCTAAACTGGTCATATCAAAGGACTTTGTGTTTTTCTGTTTTAGGGAGAAGACATGAGATGTTCCTTGGAGGAGATTAGGGGAGATTGGGTTTGGAATCAGATTTCAGGCTCTGTCATTTACTTCTATATCCAAATGAAAACAGCAAATCAAACCTCTGTTAGTATAACTCCCAGCTGAAAGTGACTTTAATACATATTTATTCCAGGGAGCAGTTTAATTCAGGAATTCTAACCTATCTAGACTTAACATACCTTATTCATTCATTCCTCATTCATTGAACATCCTATAAAAGAAGCTAGTAAGGCTAAATGATCCACCAAACCACCAACTGTGCTGTTTATGATTTAATCTTAGAATGTATTAAAGTTGTTTTAAGTCTTAGAAAGAAACATTCTGGATGATTTTTTTTTTCTACCCAACATTTTCATGGGAAGTAAGTCTTCAAATTTGGGTAAAACAACAAATAAGCAATAAACAAACAAACAAAAAAATGAACCCAGCTCAGGCTTTTGGCCTATTAAATGCCTTAGGCTATTATAGTTGAGAATTTTTTTATTGCAAGTGATTTAAAATCTAGGCCTTACTATCTAATCAACAATTGGAATCTCTTGGTTCATATAACTCAGATGTTCAAATGCATGATTTGGCTTTAGGTAAAGTTTGATATGGTGGCTTAAAATATGTCAACAAAATTAGAGTTTCTCTTTGTCTCATAGTGTTCAGCCTTGTTCAGTGTTGGCAGACTCCTCAGGCTACATGTAGTGGACCCTCGGCAGCTCCAGGCTTTTCCCTTAGGCTCTAACATTTCCACATACCACATTCCCATATTACAGTGTTTAAGGGAAGAGAGGCCACTACTAGAGTATCCTGTACATTACCCTGTGATTCAATTTCTCTCATTCCTGAACCTGTTACAGAAAGGTGGGGGGCATATATGGGTGAGCTTAATTAAGCCCCCTACTCAAATATATGGTTAAGAATGGAGAAGAGGGTATGGCCCAGAGGAAGATTGGCCACTGTTAGTTTGAGAAGGAAGGAGTGGATCCTAGACATCAGTTCATTTTCAGAGGATTTGGCATGCTGAAACTTAGACATGTTTTATAAATTTATAAACTTGAAACTGCTTTTTCTTTTCTTTTTTCTAAACCAGAGTTTCTGTTTAAATTGCCAAAACATCTTTAAAAGATTTTCTATTTGTAGACCCTCCCAAGACCCTCTCAGTTTTTTGTTTGTTTGTTTTTTGATTTTTTGGTTTTTTTTCCCTATCAACAGGTAGTGATACATGTCAGGGCATATCAGTACTACAACTTAACATAAGCCTATGGGATGTTAATAAAATATCTAGAGAGTGCACATTCAGCTATCTGTACTTCTGTGAAGTCAGGCCAGATGCTTAATGCACCAGTTAGAAACTGTACCACATCTTTCTGAACAATTCCAAAGGGTATTGGAGAAATAATTAGATTTTAGCAGTCACAGATGCCTTAGTATACTAAAAGGTTTAAAAGTGCTATATTAAACTCTTCCTCTGATATTTGCCTTTTATTAGTCAACATTTAAAATGTACCTAAAAACAATCACACATCCCTTTTAAGTATATTTCCAAAACATACTGTTCTGGAATGAGATCTGTCATTACAGGACTTGAAACAGAAATCAAAGCAAAATCAAACTGGTTATTTCCCTGCCTGCCTGCTTGTCTGCCCACTTTCTGGAACACCCTTCTTTCCCTCTACCCCAAGTTAGACTGTTATACTTCAGGGACTGGGAAAAGGGTGATCTAAAACAATAGTAACCACCACCACCTGAGAAAAAAAAAATCACCCCTTTGGCCTCTCAGGAAAGGAAAAAGGAATTGTGGTTCAGAACAGGTTACCATTTAGCCAGAAGTGATGGTATGAAGCAGCTGGCAAAACTGAAAGCCTGGGGATCCCTACTTTCTTCCATCTTCAGTGCTTCCATGTATGGCCATACAGAGGATGCAGTGTGCAACTCCGACTGATACAGGCTGTGCCCTTTATCCGTTCCTACTCCCCAGTGTCTTGTCATCTTTATCTCTTTGTTTTAAAATGCAAAAAAGAGATTTTTTAAATGGACCTTGGAAAAAGTGGAGACTTGGATTAAGCAGACTGAGTGAATTCTCTCTCTGATACTTAGCAGGTAGCCCTGGGAAAAGAACTTCAGTTCTTCAACCCTCAGTTCTCTCATTTATGAGGATGAAGATATGGGACCCTCATTTAGCTATAACGGACTTCAATGAAGTAGTGTATGTAAGAGTTCATTACTAAATCTCAGAGAGCACTTACCAAGACAGAGCTAAAATCTGAGGATAGTTGCTTTTTATCTTCCTGGTGATGAGTGGGGCCAGGATCTATTCAAAATGCACAATCCATTAATGTTGAATTGAACTGTACATTTTAACAATTTATCCTTTGGAATGAAACAATTTGAGAAATGATTCTGTCTACTGTCCTGGATGCTCAGACCTTGAGATAATAGTATCTAAGTCTGGTTTGGAAACTTACAACCAAAGGACAAATTCCTTATCCTTGGAAATTATTAATCTGAAACATAGCTTTGGATAAATAGCTAACCGTTAATAAGAGCAGATCAATGTATGTCTAATTATTGAGATATATATTTACTAGGTATCATACAAGTGCATTGCCCTGCAGCCTTGTGATTCCCTTTTTTATAGCTAGCTATTGCTGTTAGTCCTGACCAAAGCTGTCCTCACTTACAAACCATCTTATTATTTCACTATTTCTGGAATATTGATGCTAATTTTAGGTACACAAAGAGACTATCTGAAAGGAAGATTTCCTGAAATTGTTGTCAGATTTTTCTTATTTTGGAAACCAGCACTGTAGTTCTTCTGTTTGAGATTATTTTTTTAAGGATTGCTATTTTCTTGCAGTCCAGATTACTTAGGTACATAAACATGTTTAATGTTGAAAAAGCATGGTTAAAGTAGAATAAAAAACCTTTATATTATATCTGTTTTATAAATGACTAGGAAAATCGTACTTCATTGGCATCATCTAAGAGGAAAAGATTTACTACATTTAGTATTTCTTATTTGGAAACTGCTATAAATCAATTACTTGTAAGATATTTTAAAGGATAAAATATTCTCAATTGATTAGGTCTGGATTAAGCGAATGTTTTATAATGTCATGTGTTCCAAATAAAAATAAGTTAAAATTGAGTCATGTGTTTACCACTTGGAAATTTTCTCTAAAATTTAAATCTATTTCTCTAAAATATAAATCTATTTAAATTTTCAGAGCATGATTTATGACAAAGATTAAACTATGTCTATAGTTTCCTCTGCTTTACTTTCTTCATACTTTAAGAGATTGACCTTAAATTTGGGGAATTTAATTCTTTAATTAGTTAAGTTTTTATTCCTTTTGTTTGACATTTGAAATATATTAGAACTACATATTTACAGATGCTTTATAGGTTTATTAAAAGTGTAAAAATATTGCCAAATTGTACCTTAGTGAGTTTTTATTCTTAATAACTTGTTTTTACAAACAATGGTAGCATTTTAAAATATTTTAAAAAACATTCCTTTTTAAAGTTTATAACTTTTATTCAGGGAAAAAGTTGAGAAGTTTTTTGGTAGTTGTTTAATTGTCATGTTTACATAGAGGCAATATGGAACTATTTGACTTGCTTCCAATGCACCTCCTCTTTGTTTTCTTCAGTAGCCTGAGGAACAGACTTGTCACTCTGAAGTGTCCACGTGTAATTTTGTCCTCCTCTTTTTCCCCAGGGCAAGTCGGAAATAAGCTTATCAGATTATATCTTATTGACAAAGAGCAAAGCTTGTTGGCTGACTAAAGAGGAAAGGACAAGTAAAATATAGATGACAGATTTAATACCAAAAATGCTGGGTTAACATTGGTTTTTCAATAGCTAAGCTTTTTTTTTTTTTTTTTTTTTTAAGTAGGATTATATCTTTTTAAAACATTTGCTTGAGTTTTACTTTATGTACAATTTAAAATTAAAAGTTTTACTTATATATGCTGTAAGTGAAGTTATCAGCATTATCATTATTGTTTTTGTCACTGTTATTATTTGCTCCTTGCAAGCAAATCTTTCTGTGAAAGCACATCTTTCATCTTATGTGCTTCCGGAATAGTTTTCTTACAGAAAGTAGGAACAACTTCCTGATAGAAAGTAAAAGTATTAGAAATGTAGAAATAAATTATTATAAGTGTTAAGTAACTATAAGGAATTTTTATATCTTGTCTTGAATAAACAAAAAAAAAGTTTATAGGAACTTTTAAATAATATTTACATATTACTGTCTTCTTGATTAACAATATTATCATCTCCATTCTATACAGCTGGTATCTACTAATTGCATAGCAGGTGCCAGTCCAAGAGCTTGTTTTGGGCACTCTGAAGATGGTATTAAGGTGGTATCTGTGGTTCTAAGGGAAGTAGATGCTATTCAGGCTCAGAAGGGCTGCAGTTTTTAATGCAGTTGATCCAGTTTACTAGCATCCTCTTTATTTTGTTTAGATTGGTTTTATTTCCAACTAAGAATCTGCATTAGCTGGTTAGGAGGAGTGATGAGGTTGTCTAAGTAAGCTCTTGGGATTCAGTAGACACTCAGAATGAAAGGGGTAAGTAAGAATGAGAAGGTAGAAGAGGCATTCTAAGGAGGCCCCTCGAGTTCAGTGTCTAATTTGCACTGTGTCTTCCCACTACTCTTCAACAAATGTTTTTTGGATGGCAAAATATGTGTTATCAGTCTGGTCATTTTGGGTTATTCTCTGTTTCCCAAAGAGTTTATAACCAACCTCCTCAAGTTGTTCTGTCCACTCACATATAGATTAAGGTGGACCCAAGTCATCTCATGACAGCTAGATAGAGATTTCAAAGCAATCCCAAAGAAAAGGCAAAGAAACCTGTTTTTAGTCTGTGGATGAGAAGGTCAGGAGCAATTTAACTCTGGGCTAAAAAAAACATTCAAAATGAAACTGATAGCAGCTAAGCAGAGAAAGTTTTTGAAGAGATGTTAAGGAGAAAATCAGAGTCCTTGAAATGGGAATAATATGCTAATATTAGGGGAAGAGAGCCATAGAAGGTAGATTTTGGACTTTTTCCTAGTTACTGTGGTGGTAAGTGCAAGCAAAGATAACAGAGGAAATTGTCTAAGAATATTCATAATGCATGTTGCCCTCATCCCTCCTTGTATTTAATTTTGGGGAAGAATGAGGAGATTGGTAAATTATAGAGGCCAATGAGGAAGAAGAGTTCAGAGATCAGAGCAAAATAATGAGACTATTTATTATTCCAGCAATGGTGATAGTGTGAATAAAGTGGTAGAAGTCTTAGCATAAAATTTGATAAAGAGGAGAAGAAAGGGTTTTCAAATATGGAGATGTTACTAATTTGAGGTATTAAGGAATATGACCTCACCCTGCTCCTTCTCATATAAGGCCTTTAGAGGGCAGAAAGTTGAGGCTTTCCCAGTGCTGCCAGTTCTAAGTTTATAGAAGAGTCTATGAGACTCCCAAGCTGTTATTCTGCATCTTGGATTGCAGTCCCTTGACTGAAGAAGGGTCTTCTCTCTATGGCAAGGAAATCATCTGCTTTAGGAGGTTGAAAGCTGACACTTGCCTAGAAAGCTAGAATGGCCCAACTAAGCCATGACTATGAAAGAGGGATATATGTGTGAGGCCATATGTCACAGTCAAATCACCCACATATCCATTAGGAATATGGGGCAGCTTTCAGAGTCTTCTGCTTTGTATCCAGATTAACATGTAGTCTAACATTGTAAATATATAGAGGAAACAGAGTCATTCAAAATATGAAAACAGAACAAATGTATAGGTCTTAGACATGGAACAAAAATACTATGTTTTTAAGAGTTCATTGTAATTTGGGTTTATTTTATTTTGAGAGAGAAAGAGAGAGAGATAGGGTGCGAGTTGGGGAGGGGCAGAGAAAGACGAGAGAAAGAATTCGGGGATCAGACTCACTATGAGATCATGACATGAGCCAAAATCAACAGTTGGATGTTTAACCAATTGAGCACCCAGGTACCTCTGTAATGTAATGAATATAATGAAAGAAAATATTAAGAAAAAAGTTATACCAGTTTAGGATGTGTCATTTACCATATAGTGAGCCAGAATCCTTTCATGCATTTCTATTTACATTTGGCTCTTCTGAACCTGATTTCTTCTTTTGACTTGTCCTTTATAAACAAGATCCTTCATTGGTAAGCAAACAAAGTTCTTTACTCATGAGTTAAGAAAAACCACTGATTGTCCTATCAGTCCCATGGATTGATTTTGGTGGAATATGTCCCAATTATATTTTTTCCCTCAGTAGGTCTCATGGGATGCTTATGACTTATTTAAAAATGAATGAAGGTTTTTAAGAGGGGAGAGAGAATGACTCAGAAGACTATGCTATTATGAACCACTTATGCATTTTGTAATGATAGGAAGTAAATTGACCAATACTGTCTATTTCCATCAGACTGGTTGCAATCAACTGTTACAATTCATCTTATAGTTTACCTGCAGCCATTAAATGCCACTGTTTAGTCATTTGTTGTGGAAAGTTAGAAAATAATGATGAGAGAAAAATAAAGGTAATGTGAATCAACATTGGGTGGTATTAAGCCAATCAGACATTTAGAACTTATGTCTACATGCAAAAAATAAAATTAGGAAAATACTTATTGTTTTATAATTTATTTGATTTATAATTTTTTTCACTTAAGAAATTTGTGATCTTGTCTCTGCATTATCAAATATACCTCGATATCATCAGTCATAATGGGAACATAGCAACAGAGTATTCCATCTTTTGTACAGGTAGGAATAATCAACATAACTTGTCTGTCTTGTTGGCTATTTGTGTGGTCTTCAACTTTTCAAGACTATAAGTGAAAATATGATGCAAATGCTTCTAACTAAATCTTGGTGCTCATCAGAATTGTTAAGATAACTTCTTTGAGGTAAAATTGATGGTTCATAGAGCTGGCAGTCTTTTAATGGATTTGCCATAATTATAATATTGCCCTTCAAAAAGGATGTGTTCGCCAGTCCCTGAACCATTCACAACATTGGGTAGTGTTAATCTCAATTTAGTAGGAGATAAATTGGATCTTAATATTGTTTTAATTTGTAAACACATAAGGAGCCCATTTTCTTTCTTTTTGGGACATTGAACATTTTCTTTTCATTCCTTTCCTCCTCCCCTGCCCTACCTTTCCCCCCTTTTTTGGTAAGCTTTTGTCTATGCAATCCCTTTATTTTGAAAAGTTAAACACAGGGAAATACAGAGAATAACACAACAATAGAGTGTGCATCACCTAGAATTAACAAAGATTAACATTTAATTTATTTTAATTAATTATTGCTTTAGATTCTTAATTAAAAGTAGAATGTAAAAAAAATAATAAAGTTGAAGTATGCTTAGTTTCCTCTCTTATCCAGTTATCTCTTTCATTTCCCAGAGGCATCCACTGTTATGAATTTGGTGGTATGTTTTCAGTCTGTGTATTTATTTTTGTTTAATTAAAGTTAGGGACAGCTTTGAGCCATCAAAAACTTAAAGTAGAAGAGGCTTAAACAATATAGACGTCAATTTCTCACCTGTATAAAGTCCAGATAGGTACTTCAGGGTGGGCATGGCTCTCTCTCCACACAGTCAGTAATCTAGGCTTCTTTTAGCTTATTGCTTTATAGTAGGTTGTACCCCTGTCTAAACAAGACTACAGAGAACAATTCTTTTACATATCTCCCACTCCATGTGGATGAGGTTCTCTGGCTTATATACATAGAAGTAGAATTTGTGGGTCTTAGGGTTTCACTATAGGTATAGGTAACTATACTAGATATTGCAAAATTCTTTTTGTTAGAGTGATTTCAGCAGGAGATAACAGACAGTGGAGTTCAAAGTGGCTTAAATAAAGAAATCTCCCACATAACAATAAGTTTAGAGGTAGGGCTACTCTAGTTTTGGTTAATTCATTGATTCAGTGGCTTGCTGTCCACATAGTTACAAAATCACATGCAGACAAAATGACAGCCAGAGTCAATGTATCTCTATTTCTGTTCTTCTTCTTTTTAAAATTGAGGTATAATTGACATATGACATTATATTTGGGTGTACAACATTATTCAGTATTTGTATATACTGTGAAATGATCACTGCAATAAGTCCAGTTTCTCCCTTTCACCATATAAAGTTCTATAATATATACTAAAATATTATTGACTATGGTCACCATGCTGTACATTATATCCCCATGACTTATGTATTTTATGACTGGATGTTTGTACTTCATGATTTTCCTTCTCTCATTTCACTCACTCCCAAGAGCCCTCCCCATTGGCAACCATGAATTTGTTCTCTGCATCTGTGAGTTTTGTTTGTTTGTTTTTTTAGATTACACATGTAAGTAACATCATCTAGTATTTGTCTTTTTGTATCTGACTTATTTCACTGAGGATATTTTCAAGGTCTATCCATGTTGTCACAAATGGCAAGATTCTTTTTAATGGCTGAATAATGTTCCATTGTGTATATATATATACACATTTCATCTTCGTTATTCATTCATCCATTGATGGATACTTTGGTTTTTTCAATATCTTGGCTATTGTGAGAAATGCTGCAATGAACACATGAGTGCATATACCTCCATGAATTAGTATTTTCTCTCTCTCTCTTTTTTTTTTTTTTTGCATAAATACCCAGAAGTGGAATTGCTGGCTCATAAGGTAGTTCTATTTTTAGTTTTTAGTTTAGTTTTTTTTTTCTTTTTCTTTTTTTTTCTCTTTTTTTTTTTTTTTTTTTGAGGAACTCCTGTAATGTTTTCCATAGTGGATGCCCAGTTTACACTCCCACCAACAGTGTAAGAGGGTTTCTTTTTCTTCACATTCTTGCCAACATTTATAATTTCTTGTCTTTTTGATAATAGCAATTCTGACAGGTGTGAGATGATCTCTCTTTGTGGCTTTGATTTGCAATGACCTGATGTTGAGCATCCTTTCATGTGACTGTTGACCATCTGTTTGTCTTTGGAAAAATGTCTATTCAGATTTTCTGCCCATTTTCAATTGGATTGTTTGGGGGTTGTTGTTGTTATTCAGCAGTACGAGTTCTTTATGTATAATTTTGGATATTAACCCCTTATTGGATATATGATTTGCAAATTATCTTCTATTCAGTAGGTTGCCTTTTTATTTTGTTGATAGTTCCTTTGCTGAGCAAAGCTTTTTAGTTCAATATAGTCTCATTTGTTTATTTTTACTTTTTTTTTTTTCCATTGCCTTTGGAGTCAGATCCAAAAAGGAAAAACAACAACAACAACAACAACAACAAGACTGATGTCAAGAGCTTACTGCCATTGTTTTCTCTTAGGAATGTTGTGGTTTCTGGACTCATAGTCAAGACTTTAATCCATTTTAATTTTTGTGTATTGTATAAGATAGTGGTCCAGTCTCAATTTTTTACATGTGGCTGCCTAGTTTTCTCAATACCATTTAATGAAGAGACTGTCTTTTCTCCATTGTATGTTCTTGCCTTCTTTGTCATAAATTAAGTGACCACATATGCATGGGTTTATTTTAGGGTTCTCTATTCTTTTCTGTTGGTCTATATGTCTGTTTTTAATGCCAATACCACACTCTTTAGATCTTGATAGCTTTGTAATATAGTTTGAAATCAGGGAGTTTGATATTTCCAGCTTTGTTCTTCTTTTTCAAGATTGCTTTGAGTATTTGGAATCTTTTGTCTTTCCATACAAATTTTTGGATAGTTTGTTCTTTCTGTGAAAAATGCCATTGGAATTTTGATAGGGGTCGCATTGGATCTGTAGATTGCTTCGGATAATATGGATATTTTAATAATATTAATTATTTCAATTCATGAGAAATGAAATATCTTTCCATTTAATTGTTTCTCTTTACTTTCTTTCATCAATATCTCATAGTTTTCAGTGTACAGGTCTTTCAATTCCTTGGTTAAGGTTATTCCCAAATATTTTATACTTTTTTTGGTGTAATCGTAAGTGGGATTATTTTCTTAATTTCTTCTTGTGACAGCTTATTGCTAGCGTATAAGAATGCAATGGATATTTACATATTGATTTTGTATCCTGTAGCTTTAGTGAATTTATTAGTTCTAAGGTTTTTTTTTTTAGTGGAGTCCTTAAGGTTTTATATGTACAAAATCATGTTATTCATATATATTAACAGTTTTACTTCTTCCTTTCTAATTTGGATTGCCTTTTATTTATGTTTTTTCCTTGAGTAATTGGACAGCTAGGACTTCCAACACCGTGTTTACTAAAAGTGGCAATAATGGATATTCTTGTCTTGCTCCTGATCTTACAGGAAAACCTTTCAGCTTTTCACCATTAAGTATGATGTTAGCTGTGGACTTGTTATATATGGATTTAATTATGTTGAAGTACATTCCCTCTATACCCTCTTTGTTGGGAATTTTTATTATATAAATGGAGGTTAAATTTTTCATATAGTTTTTCTCCATTGAGATGACCTTATGATTTTTATCCTTCATTCTCAACAGTAGTATATGAGTCCTTTTTTTTTTTTTTAATGTTTTATTTATTTTTGAGAGAGAGATAGAGACAGCGTGAGCAGGGGAGGGTCAGAGAGAGAGGGAGACACAGAATCCGAAACAGGCTCCAGGCTCTGAGCCAGCCACCAGCACAGAGCCCGACGCGGGGCCAGAACCAACGAACCGTGAGATCATGACCTGAGCCGAAGTCAGCCGCCCAACTGACTGAGCCACCCAGGTACCCCAGTATATGAGTCCTTAATTATGAGGATTTTTGTTTGTTTTTGCCAATCTAATGAGTACAAAATGACGCTCTTTGTTGTATTTCTTGGCATTTTTCTTCTCTCAGTTGTATACTTTTTGAGATATTTATTGGCCCTTTGGGTTTTCTCTTCTGTGAAATACCTGATTTATGTTCTTTGTCTTGTATTCTCCTGAGTTATTTGCATTTTTCTTATTGACTTGTAGCAGTTTTAAAAATAAGTTCCTAATAATAATTGTAAAGTTGCGTTGGAAGTGTCTTCTGCCAATGTATGGCTTATCTTTTTTATCTTTGTTTTAATAAAAAAAATGTTTTCATAACTTAAAATTTATACTTTTTGTGTCTAATTCAGAAAATAATTTTTTATAGCAAGGTATACAAATATTATTTTAAAGTGTTCTTTATCTTACTGAATTTTAACTGGTTATGAACCTTTTATGTAGTGTATACTAGCAGTTTTTAGTGTGATATGGGGACTCTTCCATAGGATCTGTAAGATGAAAACTATTTTTATGGTGATATTAAGATATTATTTGTCTTTTTCATTTTCATCTTCCATTTGTGTGAAGTCTCATAGAGACTACATGACCTGTGATATCCAGAAAATTGAAAATGCCAAAGCAAAACTAGGAACCCAGTTGTCTTTTATGTCAGACATTAATGTGATTTTCAGAGATGTGACACAATGCTGCTCTTCTGAATAAGTCTTATGTTTGAAAAATAGCTTTTCTCCCCATAAAATAAGCTATTTTTTTAAAAAAAAATTAAAATTTATTTCTGAGAGAGAGAGAGAGAGTGTGTGAGCAGGGGAGGGTCAGAGAGAGAGGGAAGTACAGAATCTGAAACAGGCTCCAGGCTGTGAGCTAGCTGTCAGCACAGAGCCCAACGTGGGGCTCGAACCCACGAACTATGAGATAATGACCTGAGCCGAAGTCAGATGCTCAACTGACTGAGCCACCCAGGTGCCCCTAAAATAAGCTTCTTAATGTAGATGTACATTGAGTTATTGTTATTTTTAAATTTATAAGTTTTTTGGGGCACCTAGGTGGCTCAGTCAATTAAGTGTCCAACTTCAGTTTGTGAGTTTGAGCTCAACATTGGGCTCTGTGCTGACAGCTCAGGAGCCTGCTTTGAATTTTGTGTGTGTGTGTCTCTCTCTGTCTCCACTTCCCCTGCTTGTGTGCTCTCTCTCTCTCTCAAAATTAAATAAGGAATTAAAAATATTTGAGATGAAATTCATAAGTTTTTAAAAATTTTTTTCAGTTTCTAACATATTAAACAATGAGAACTGTAACTTACATAAATAAAAGCTCTTTAAGAGCTTAATAATTTTTAAGTATATAAGGCAGTCCAAATTCATGAACTGTTTCTATATATGAACAGTAATTTTTTTTAATTCATTAATTTCCTTACCTCATACCCATGTGTCAAAAATTAGAACAGTTATTTCATTGTCTTAGAGAAAATATGATTTGGAAGACAGTTCTGTTCCCATAGACATCTATGTATTGGTTAAAGTGGGGTAAAGGTAATTAATTAGAATTATCTATAGTTTTTATTACCCATCTACTGCAATCATCCATTAGCTCAATGGGTATTGTAAAATTATAGAAAGAACATAAGTTTTGGTGTCAGACAGATCTAGATTTGGATTCCCAGCATGGACCCTCTGTTACTTAACCTAGTAAGTCAGTCTATCTAAGTTTCAGCTTCTTGAACTGTGTTTCAAAAGAAAACAATACTTAATTTTTAGTGTTGTCAAACAGATTAAAAGTTCATATAGAACCTAAATAGATGCCATGAACAGAGTTGCTTCTAAATAAAAAGAGGCTGCTACTCTCTTAGTGTATTGTTTTAGAATTATTATATCAATAATTATTTTTTCTTAAGATCCCTTTGAATCCCTCACAAGTAATCAATAAAATGAAAATTAAAAGATACTATTCATGACCTATCACATTATAAAATACTGTTTTAAATGATAAATAATGTAGGGTAGAATGAAGTATATAACTGTGACTAGGAGTATAGCATGGTAACTTTCTGCAGATATGTATCAAGGACCTTAACAATCTGTATATTTTCAACTAAGTAATTTCTACTCTAGGAAACTATCTTAAGGAAATTGTAAAAAAAAAAAAAAAAAGGTGTTCATTGCAGAAATATTTATATCAGGAAAGAAAATGGAGTCAACCAGATGTCCATCAAATAAAATGTGAATTATGCTAGATCTATTGAGATGATCCTTTTGTAACCATTTAAAAATGATTTCAGAGGTTTTTTTTTGAAAGACACAGGAATAAACTGATTATTTAATTTCAGAAAATGAGGATATAAAACTGTACATTTCAATGATATTAAAAACAAATGGAAATATTCCCCATACCATGGAGTTATTGTGAGACTTAGATATTACATTTAAAACTCTTATTAACAGTGTTACCCCATAATAAGTTCTTACTGTTTCAGTTAATGTAGCTCGTACTATTAGTTTAAGTGGATCATTATTGCCTCATAAAAACTGCTCAAAACTTAGTGCCCTAAAATAAAAACAATAATGTATTTTGTTCATGAATCTCAATAATTAAGAGTTGATCTCTGTCCGTGTGGCATCAGCTGGGGTGGCTGACCTGAGGACTGGGGGAGTCTACTTTCTTTTTTTTTTTTTTTAATACTTTTTTTTTAATGTTTTATTTATGTCTAGGAGAGAGAGAGAGAGAGACAGCGTGAGCAGGGGAAGGTCAGAGAGAGAGGGAGTCACAGATTGAAACAGGCTCCAGGCTCTGAGCTGGCAGTCAGCACAGAGCCCGACGCGGGGCTCGAACCCACGGACCGCGAGATCATGACCTAAGCAAAAGTCGGTTGCTTAACCGACTAAGCCACCCAGGCGCCCCTGGGGGAATCTACTTTAAATATGATTCACTCACAGAATTGCTACTGACTTCTCCTAAAAGCTCAGTCAGGGCTGTGTGCTCTAGGCCTTCTTCACCAAGTGGGCTTCTTCTTGGACGGTCCAGGCTTCTTTTTGGACTGTGTAGTCTTCTTCAGGGCATGATGCTGGGATTCTAAGAGTAAGTGTCTCAAGAGAAGCAGGGAGAAATGCATCTCTTTTTAAAACCTTGTTCTAAGTAGTCACTTAGTATTATTTCAATTAATCAAAAATCTATCCAGATTTAAGAGGAGGGAACATATATACTCTCCATGGGAGGAGTATCAAAGTCACATTGTAAGAAGAACATTAGAACTGGGAGATACTGTTGCAGTCATCTTTGAGAAATATAGATTTCCACAATGATAGTCTACCAACCTATTAGATAATGTAAATTCTTGGCATTCTTAACCACCAGGAGCAGCAATCTGATGTATCAAAGTCTGTGTATCAAAATAATCTTAATATTTTTAAACATAATGCAGATTATAGGTAACTATTAATTTCTTTTTAATAATTTTCTGTTTTCTTCATTTTTATCAGTATTGAACTCTTATTAGTATAATAAAATTTTTTAATGTAAGGATTAACAGTTTTGTAGTGTATAAAGATATTGTGTATTCTATTAATACAAAATTTCTGTATAGAGTTTAAGTCAAAGTTGAAAATCTGTTAAACTCCTTTCTCATATTTGGTCATATTTCTAGTAGCAGTGACCTCTAGAATAAAAGAAAAGAAAGAAAAAATGATTCTATTCACAAGTATTTCTAGGTTAAATGAAGGGGTTCCTCAGGGTAATCTTCAGTTGCTAAATATAACTTATAAAAGTATAAAATGTGGTTCTTACTGCCATATCCTTAAAACTGTGGGTGGCAAACAACTGATGAGCTGCTGCTGGCTTTTACTGATGGTGAACTTGGACAGAGAGCAATTGCTATTCATCTCTCAGGTAAGGCACACAGTAAATATGTGAGTACATTTGATATTGAAAAAATTCATGCAAATAAACTTGCAAAGAAGGCAGTGCTCCTGAGATTTTGGGAAACAGCCGTTTTGTCCAAAATCTGCCCTGTTCTCACACAAGGCCATTTCCCTGACTTAAATGTATCTATTCTTAAAGATATCAGGCATAGTTCTTTGAAATATTTAAGTTATCTTTGCAGATGTGATATATTTCTTCCCCTAAAATGGGAAAATTGTTCATTTTAAAAAGAAAAGACCATTTTAAGTTTGAGGAGAAAAATAATGAAATATGGAAGTAAAAGATCAGTTTCAAGAACAATACTTTATAACAATTTAGTTTACATTTAAGTAGCAGGTATTGTTACATACATAGAGGACGTAGTACAGTAAAGGAGTAAACAGTGAGCTGAATGTCATACTGGGACTTCAAAGGCATTAATAAAACTTCTCAAGTACATTAACTTAGTATTGGGGACAGTTTATAAGATAGCAGATTTTTGGCTTAATGCAATTTTCATTTGCTGAGCATGTATTATGTTCCAGGTCATTTCCTAAGCACTTTACTTATATTAATTTTATTCAACACCTTGTGAGGTAGTTAATGCCATTATCCCTCTTCTACAGCATAGAACAAAGTGGTTAAAAACTTGCCCGGTGTCACACGGTACTTCAATGAGGCTTCATATCCAGACTGACTGGCTCTAATTTAGAGTTTTTACCCACTGCTTCTTACTACCTTACAGATGATATTTTTTTAAGTTATATTGTTTGGAAATTTTGCATTAGATGATTTTAATTGTGCAGTAGTTCTTGGAAATTTTTGCATTAGTTTAAGAGAATGTAAGTAAGCATTTGCAGGAGATTCTTACAGAGTTCGTGTACAAAAACCAAGGGCAAGCCAGTTCTCAGGAAAAGAGTTTAGGCAGTAATCATTAAATTGCTCAACTTTCTTTATATCTGGAAGTCAAGTCTAATGTGTTCAGAATCTGGAGGAAGGTTTGATACCTTGCACTATTTGTAACAAGAATTTGGGTGAGTCACTTCCTCTCTCCTAGGGATATTAGCACCTGCCCCACCACCCTCAAAGGGTTGTTAGAACAAATGAATTATTGTGGTTATCAAATTCAATTGCAAGGTATCAAGTCCTCTTTACCGTTAGTTACTGCTGTGATCAGGCATCATTTCTTCTAGAAAAGCATTTCAGAAAAACTACTTTTAGGATATCACATTCTGTAGTTTTCCCTATATTTGATACAAGGTATGTCAAATGTCTGCTTGGCGCTTGGCTTATGTTGGACTCAATAGAGTCTAGCAGTTATTACTTAATTCTAGCAGATGTCCTTGATTTGGGGAAGCAATAAGAAGAAAATGTCCCTTGGACAGGTTGGAAGCTGCTGAACTAAGATCTGAAACATATGTCTTCTTGGCCTTTCTTAGTTGGCAAGGGCTATAGTGATACTGAGGACATTTGGGAAATCTTATTCACATTTTCAGTTTTCAGTAATAATAATCCCTCACATTTATACTATCTATCATGTACTCATGTGCCAAGGCTGATCTATATATGGTGGCTCTCAGAGGACTGTTAAGTATTCTGAGGTCACATCCAGGTTTAATGAAATGGGGTGTTATGATCACTGCTTCCAGGAGGGAAGAGTATTTGCCATCCCTAGACTATCCTATAATGTTTTTCAAATACTTTTGATTCTTCTTCATAATACCCTCAATTGTAGCCCTCCATATTTGTCAGGATTTATAGTATTCCCTTATGATACAAGGAAATGGAGACTCTGGCCCCTTTTCTACTATCTCTCTGTTTTTCTCCCTGGTACATGCCGTCATGGCTTTGTATAACCCTTCTCAGTTCTCAACCCATGCCTTGAAATCTAGCATGGATCTGGTCACATGATGACTCATATATTTTGTATGAAATTAAATTTTAGTGAATTAAAAATACACTCAACTGAATGATTGATACTTAAGGATAAAAACCTCAAACTTCAAAACTGAAGCTCTTAGCACTTATCTTATTCTTCCTAAAGATCTGATATTTCAGTTTATGTAGGTGAAAAGGATACATAGAGTAATTTAACTGCTTGGTACGGTTCTTGGTCTTTTTTTTTTTTTTTTTTTTTCCAGAATGGTCTGAGGACTAGGCAGCTGTCTAGAAACTATGAAGGATTCTGAGCAGGATGCCAGAAAAAAGGAGCCAAAAGCTAATCAAGTGACCATGGGGACGAGGGGAGAAAAAACCTCAGTAGATAGGAATGCATACTTCTTTCTACTGAGTCTTTCTGACATTTAGTCTACTTATGTTTTGTCCACAGCTCACCTTAACCTTTTATTTTCTTTGTGTGTGCCCAGCACAGGTTTATTTTCTAGATCCCCTTTATTGACACTGCTGATTTATCTGCACATTTCACTTCCTTTTCTAGCTGCTTAATAAAGGTCATGTTTATAACTTTAGTATTGATGATGTGCCCAGCAGGCCAGCTGTCAACTTCTGTAATGTTCTGTAGAATCCTTTTCACAAGACAGAATCCTAAGATTCCATTCTGGAGTATCTGAGTTTTCATAGCTTTAAGTAATGACTTGGTGTACAGAAATATATACTGTAGTAATAATAACTTACTACATACCGGCCACTGTCATAAAATTGATCTTTTTAAAATGAACAATTTAATGGCACATAGTATATTCATAATGTTCAATCATCACCTCTGTCTAGTTGCAAAACATTTCATCACCTCAAAAGGAAACCCATACCCATTAAACAATTATTCCACATTTCTCCTACCTCCCCCAGCTCCTGGCAACCATCAGTCTGTGATCTGTTTCTATGGATTTGCTAATCTGTATATTTTACATAAATGGAATGATATGTTTCGTGTCTGTCTTCTTCCAATTATCATAATGTTTTTGAGGCTCATATACTAACATGTATCAGCATTTTACTCTTTACTTTATGGCTGAATAATACTCTGTGTGCATGTGTGTGTGTGTGTATGTCTGTGTTTGTATGTATACCAAACTTAGTTTATTCATTCATCTATTGATGATCATTTGGGTAGTTTCTCCTTTTTTGCTATTATGAATAATGTGTCTATAAACAGTGTATAAGTTTCTGTGTGGACATAGTTTTCATCTCTCTTGGGTGTATATACTTAGCTGCAGAATTGCTTTGTTGTCATAATTCTGTGTTTAAATTTTTCAGGAGTCACAGTGGTTGTAACGTTTTACATTCCCACCACCATTGTATGAAGATTTTGATTTCTCTACCCCTTTGTCAACACGTGCTATTTTACTTTTTTGGTTATACCATCCTAGTGGTATGTGAAATGGTATCTTATTGTGGATTTGAAGTGCATTTTCCTAATGACTCCTAGATGTTGAGCATCTTTTCTTGTGCTTGTTTGCCATTTTATATCTTTCTCAAATTACCTACTCAAGTGTTCTGCCCATTTTTGATTGGATTATATGTCTTTTTGTTTATTTTTGACTTGCAAATATTTTGTCCCATTTTGTGGGTTGCCTTTTTACATTCTTGATATTCTTCTTTGATGCACAAAAGTTTTTAATTTTGAGGAAGTTCCATTATATTTTTTTTCTTGTTTGTGCGGTTGGTGTCACAGCTAAGTATCTATTGTCGAATTCAAAATCATAAAGATATACTCTATAGTTTCTTCTAAGACTTTTATGGATTTAGCTCTTATATTTGGTTTACCCAATTGGACCTGAAGTTTATATATGGTGTAAAGTAGGGTCTGACTTATTTCTTTTACAAAGAATAACCACTTGTCCCAGTAACATTTGTTGCAAATATGACAAATTACCACATTTAATGGGGTTGGCAGTCTTGTTGAAACTCAAAATAGCCATAGATGTTTGGGTTTAATTCTAGACTGTCAGCTCTGTTCCATTGATCTATAAGTCTGTCCTATGCCAGTACTATACTGTTTGGATTACTGTGTTTTGAAATTAGGAAATATGATTCCTACAATTTTATTTTACTTTTTCATTGCTATTTTAGCTATTTGAGGCCACTTTACAATTCCATATGAATTTGAGAATTTACTTTTCCAATTATACAAAATAAAAGCTATTGGAGTTTTGATAGTATGTAAAAAAACATTAGAATTTTGATAGGAATTACATTGTAATTATAGCAATATTATAGGTATATTGCTATCTAATAATATTAAGACTTTTTTTTTTTTTTGAGAGAGAGAGAAGGCATGAGCAAGGAAGAGCGGTCAGGAGAGAGGGGAGAGGGAGAGAAAGAGAGAGAATCTTAAGCAGGCTCCACACTCAGCACAGAGGCCAATGTGGGGCCCAGTCCCACAACCCTGGGATCACAGCCTGAGCCAAAATCAAGAGCTGGATTCTCAACTGACTGAACCACCCAGACATCCTAATATTAAGACTTTCAATCCATTAATACATTTCATATACTTATTCCATGGGATATCTTTTTCTAGTATTTTCATTTTTAACCTATTTGTATCTTTGGATCTAAGGTGAATCTCTTGTCGCAGCTTATGGTTGTATGATGTTATTTTTGTTTTTTCAGTCTATCCTATGAAACTCTGACCTTTAATTGGTGAGTTAATCATTTATATTTATGGTAACTACTGATGGGGAAGGGCTTTCCTTTGCTATTTTTCTATTTGCTTTCTGTATGTCTAATAGCTTTTATTGTTTCTCATGTCTTCTATTATGCCTTCTTTTCTACTTAGTTTTTTGTAGTGTGCTATTTTGATTCTCTTCTCATTTTCGTGTGTGTGTGTGTGTGTGTGTATCAGTGGTTACCATGGGATTAAAATTAAAATACTATATTTATAAGAACCTAGTTTGAATTGATATCAATTTAGTATTGATAGCATATAAAAGCTTCTCCTGAACAGCTGTCCCTTTTATGTTGTTATTGTCATTGCAAACTACATCTTTTTGCATTGTATGCCCATTACTAACATAGATCATAATCATTATTTTATGTATTTGTCTTTTAAATCCTGTTGTAAATAAAAGAGGAGTTACAATCCAAAAATATAATAATACTGGCTTTTTCATTTGCTATGTAGTTACCTTTACCAGAGCTCTATTTCTTCATACTGTTTCAAGTTGCTGTCTGACATCCTTCCTTTAAGCCTAAAGGACTCCCTTTAACATTTCTTATCGGAAAGTTCTTCTAATGATGAACTCTCAGCTTTTGTTTTTATGAGAGTGACTTAATAGTCACATAAATATGACTATATATAGAATAGTGTATGTGTGAATATATGTGTGTGTATGTATTTTGTCTTTATGGACAAATCTATATGTACACATATATAAAGATAGGATATATACACACGTACTCTTTTAATCCTCAGTTTTGAAGGACAATATATCAAGAAACAGATATAAGTTTCTTGACTGGCAATTCTTTTGGCACTTTAAAATACTTCTTTTTTCTCCC
The DNA here is from genome assembly GCF_003009895.1 of Hyaena hyaena. Lineage (NCBI taxonomy): Eukaryota > Metazoa > Chordata > Mammalia > Carnivora > Hyaenidae > Hyaena > Hyaena hyaena. The sequence goes on along the minus strand of NW_024081422.1, from coordinate 150,572 downwards.
TTGTGGGTTCCATGACTTCTGATGAGAAATCAGCTGTTAATCTTTTTGAAGACCCTTTGTATGAGTAATGAGTTGCTTTTCCTTTGCCAGTTTCTAGATTCTTTTGTTGCCCTTGCTTTTTGACAACTTGATTATCATGTAGTCTCTGTGTAGAACTCCTTGCATTTATCCTATTGGAGTTCATTGAGGGTTTTGAATGTGTAGGTACATACATTTTACCAAACTTGATATATTTTTAGCCATTATATCTACAGATACTCTTTTTACTCTTTCTTTCTCTCCCCACCACCTAAAGTTTCCATTATGCATATGTTGGCATGCTTTATTGTATCCAATGTTCTCTTAGGCTTTGTTCATTTATCTTCACATTCACTGATTCTTTCTTCTGCCTACTTAAATTTATATTTGAAAGCCTCTAGTGATTTTTTTTTTCATTTTACTTATTATACTTCTCATTTCCAGAATTTGTTTAATTTCTTTTTATAATTCCTGGCTTTTTTTTTTTTTTTATGTTACCTGTTTGTTTATATATCATACTCCTGTCTTTTTTTTTTTTTTTTTTTTTTTTTTTTTTTTTTTTTTTTTTTTTTTTTTTTTTTGCCCTTTGATTTATTAAGACAGATGATTTAAAGTTTTTGTCTATGAAGTCCTATGTCTATGCTTTCTCAGGGACAGTTTCTGTTAACTGCTTCTGTTAGTAGACCATAGTTGTTTGTTTGTTTGTTTGTTTGTTTCTTTCTTTCTTTCTCCTCCTCCTCCTCCTCTTCCTCCTCCTCCTCCTCCTCTTCTTCTTCTTCTTCTCCTTCTTCTTCCTCTTCTTCTTCTTCCTCTTCTTCTTCTTCTTCTTCTTCTTCTTCTTCTTCTTCTTCTTCTTCTTCTCTTTCTTTGTTTTGTTTTCTTGGCATGATTTTATTTACAGTTTTTTAGTTGAAAACTGGAAATTTTATTATGATGTAGTAACTGTAGAAATCTGATTCTTCCCCTCTCCTTGGGTTTATCTTTATTGCTGGCTGTAACTACTTGTTTTGTGACTTTTAGATTTAATTTTGTGAAGTCTGTACTTTTTGTCAAATGCAATCTCCGAGGTCTATATTCCTTTAGCTTTTGTTCAGCAAGTGTTTTGCCAGAGATTAACTTAAATATCAGTCAGCAGAAAAAGAAAAAAAAAATGAGAGAGAAGAACAAGAAAAAAACCAATCAAAACAGAAAGAAAAATAAGAAAAAGAAAAGATACTCCCCCATAGACAAACTTTTCTAGTATATGCAGATTGGCTTTGGCTTTTGCTGGGGCTCTTCTTCAATACTGCCAGGCCATTTCTCACCTCTGGATTAGTCTTAACTTCTTGTTTGCACTGAACACACAGAACAGTCAGAGGTAAAATCATTGATTTCTTTTTAGGTCTTTCCTGGGCATGTGCATGGCTTTTCAAATTCTCCAGTATATATGACTGCTCTACATGCCCTATTTTCGAAAAAGGCTCTCTCCCCAGCCTTTTCTCCCTGTCTTTGGTTGCATAATCCTTTGTTTCAGGTAGTTGTGGGTTGTTTACCTTACAATATTTTCAATCAATTCTTGTCATTTTCCCACCCTAAGTGAGTTCCCAGTTAGGCAAAACAGTTCATTTCAGTGTATTGTTCCTCCAGCTATGCTCTGAAAGGTTAGAGTATATAAATACATTCCTATGCAAGTAAGGCCTCTGTTTCTCCTGGAACCAAGGACTAGGTCACACATGAGGGAAGCTAGCTGCCATCTTTCAGACCTCTTTGAACAAAGAGGAAAGTGGGATAAGGGTAAATAGTGCAAATCTTTTCTGGCATTTTTAAGTTAGTTTCCTTTGTTTTGATTCAGTCCTGACCCGTTGTATAAACCTCAGAATATTTCCCAGAATTCTGACAAAGTCGATTCTGATAATTTTGCTTGATTTCTTGATGATTCTGTTGTGACTTGTGGAGCTCCCTACTCTGCTATATTCACTGATATCACTTGCAGTTACTTTTGGGGCTTTAGTTATCACATGACATGATATGTACTATTTCTTGAATACAATAATGACATGCATATCAAGTCCTATTTCCCACTTATTTACCCCCCAATTTAATTATATACATATATATATTTTAGAATACAGACATTTCATGTGCTTTACCAAATCCACATCCTCATTTAAAAAAGTATCTAAAATGCAGTTGATAAATACTTATTGCAGAAATGCACTCCATTGTTCCCCACGTATTTTCATACTGAATAAACTGAAAGATCATTCAGAAGTAATTGTTGTATAACTTAAAAAATATTTTTGGCTACTGAAAATCAATTTCAGTTGTTGGCAAAGGTAAGATGTTGAACAGAATGAAATACAAACTCTTGTGAAGTTAAAACCAGTCGTTTTATTGGTTGAGGAATTTTATTTTAATGTTTGTTTATTTTTGAGAATGAGACATAGTATGAGTGGGGGAGGGGCCAAAGCAGAAGGTGACACAGAATCTGAAAGAGGCTCCAGGGTCTGAGCTGTAAGCACAGAGCCCTACGGGAGGCTTGAATTTAAGAGCTGTGAGATCATGACCTGAGCTGAAGTTGGATTCTCAACCAACTGAGCCACCCATGTGCCTCTGGTTGGTAATAAAATAATTACCATAGAATTTTTAAGGGTATAATTATAAATAGAAATGAACTTTTCTCAGCCATTTTGAAAATGTCATTTTAAGCTTTAATATTAGATTGTTATTCAGTACTTCATAAACTAATGTGGTTAAGGATGATTTGAGAGAAAGTATTAAAGTATAAGTTGTAATTGAATTTTCATGTTATATAGTCTAACTTAATTATTAGAAAGCAGCAAAGTCACCTAAAAAAAGCATTTCTGTGTTGAGGGTTATAAAAAAGACTGTTAAATAATCAAAAGTGTACTTTTTGATGAAACTTCAGGATAGAAATAGTGAGACTGAAAGGACTTCGAAGGTAAAGTTTTATTTTGTTGGGTTTGTGAAGACAGTGAATACTTGAAACAAAGTGTTTTTTTTTTAACCTGATTCCTTTTTTAAAACGAAGAGAAAATGTACATAGAGTTTATGTCTTAGTTAAAGGAAGTGGAGCACAAAAGCTACCTAAAGGATGAAATTCCTGTAGTTTTCTCAGCCACTAATATCAACTGCTCAGAACGTAGGTTTAATTAAATTTGCAAGGCTGGGGTGGGGACAGGACAATGGCCTGCTTTAGGGACAGAGTATCAGCTTTAACTTTTAACTTTGAATTTCCTGGCCTCAATCCATTGGTGTCAGTACCTCAGTGTTATTTAAATTCAGGATTTTCTATTTAATTTCCTTTCAAGGGAGACTTAAAAACCAGTTTCTTTTTTGCTAGAAACTGCTGAAGAATCTCCCTGGGCTTTATTAGGTAAACAATAGCATTTTCAGTGGAGGAATGCAGTCTATGTGGTAGTGTGTTAAAACAGTATAGCGTAAATGTATAGATGAAAATCGTAAAAATTAAACAACTATTAGATTATTAATGGTGTCGAATTCATTTATATACATATTGAACTCAGTGGGGAATTACTAATTGTAAAAGAGATTTTTTAAGGATACTATTTTTAAATATAAAAATATTGAATTTTGTCTTACAAGAAATATTTTCCTTTCATGTCTTATATTAACTACAACTTCTGCTCTCATATTTTGTGACTTTGAGAAATTTATAATAAGCTTCTTCATATTGAATATGGAGTAATTTCAGGCTAATCCAGCTTTTTGTAAGCTTTAAAAATAATAACTTTGATCATATCTCACCTGCATTTATCTAAATACATGCTTTTTCTATTCTTAGTAATGTTTGAAAAGTTGGTTCTTTTCTAATTATTGATTTTATTTTACATATTTGATTACTGAGCATTTACTATATTGAGATCATCAGAAATGAAGTAATAAAATAACCCAATAAATAAACTTTTAGAATCTTCTTGGTATATCTGTGGTTAATATATATATATATTATATATATTATGTTATATTTTATATATATAATATAATATATATATAATATTATATTATATATAATATATTTATATATATATAAATAATATAAAATAATATATTTTAATATATTAAAATATAATATATTTTAATTTTCAAGTAATCTTGACAACCAGGGTGGGGCCTGAACTTACAGCCCCAAGATCAAGAATTACATGCTTCACCGACTTAGCCACCCAAGCACACTATGATTATTATATATTTTTAAGGGGCCTTTGCCAATCTCCCTTCCACTATAAGCCTTTTGCATGTAAGTTGCCTCTTCCAGGATTACTCTTCCTTTTTTCTTCATCTACTTAAATTCTTCTCATTCTTTAAATTTTAGCTCATACTATCTTAAACTATTTAGAATAAGCAAAATATGGATAAATACATATCAAAAATATATGCTGCATAGCCAAAGCAGTAAGCAGAGGAAAACCTACAATCTCAAATGCATCTATTACTAAGCAAGGGTAGAAAAAATGAACAGGAAATAGAACAGTGTAAGCATGAAGAAAGTAAAAGAAGTGAACTAGATAAGAGTGAAAGCAGAAAAAGTCAAACCAAGCAGTTGATCAAAGACTGACAAAATTTACAGATATTAGCAAATCTGATTTTAAAGCAAACATAAAAACACAAATTAAGGATGCAACTGAGAATCTGGATGAAATGTAATATTTTCTAAGAAAAGATAATTACAAAATTTGATTCAAGAGATTTAGAAACATAAGTAGATTAATAACCATAGAAGAAATTGAAGGAGCAGTTGTTCATGTTTCTTTTTATGTATCTTAACCCCTTTGGGTTGATTTATCATGATTATTCATGACAGTAGAAAACAAGTGTACAGTTGTCAAATTCTAGAATTTGAGGCCAATCGCCTTATGATTCCATCCTATGTCCCAATTTCCTCCACGGAACTTCCCAGAAGAAGGTTCTAACTTCTGTTAACTATGCAGTTCATTTTCATGATTCTTTTTTGTGCACTATTTTAACCCCTATGTATGAAAACAGGAACAACCAGAAATGTTTGGCATGTAGCAGATAGTTGAGTCTAAGTGGAATCCTTAACTCCAGGACATAGGATTCCAATAATTTTCTTGCATTCACATTTAGGATTTCTTTTTTTTTTTTTAATATATTTTTTAATTTTTTTAATGTTTATTTATTTTTGAGAGACAGGCATATCACTAGTGAGGGAAGATCAGAGAGGGAGACACAGATTCAAAGCAGGCTCCAGTCTCTGAGCAGTCAGAACAGACATGGGGCTCAAACTTGAACTGTGAGATCATAACCTGAAGTCTGATGCTCAACCAACAGAGCCACCCAGGCGCTCCACACTTAGAATTTCAGTAATGCAGGCACTCTACATCTTCCTAGGTTTTTTTGTCTGTTTTCCCTTCTTAATTTACTGGTTTGATACATTTTGTTTCTGCTAGTAGTCACTAAATTAAATCTATGCCAGCCTTTCAAAGTCAGCAAAAACAGAAATGAAGCCAAAGTTAGCACATGTATAAGTGAAAACTATTGGCCAGTCTTAAGAACATTAATGCCGATATTCTAAATAAAATATTAGCAGGTTATATCCAGTAGTGAGTGTATTTTTTTTTAAAAATGATACATTATGACTAAGTATATTTTGAGACAGGTAACAGAAACAGTGACTGTAACATGAAAATGAAATGTGCTTAGGATATTTGGTGTCTGTATAAATGTATATGTAAAAGCCCTTGGACCTTGTGTCTTTTTTAGTAGCAGACTTTTAGCCATTCTTAGTTAAAGCTGATCAGATTTTAAAATGTAATATATTAGAGAAGGGAAGTGTATTGAGACATTTGTTTTTCTGGTTTAGTCCCTCCCAACATTACTCCCAGCTCCCAGTCCCCCTCTATCTCTCCTGCACCTTTATTTCTTATTTACATTAGTCTTCCAGTCTGTTGATAATAGATTTCTATTTTTGGAAGTTTCCATGAGATATTTCTTCACATTACTATCCACTGATGCTTTAAAAAGTTTTCAACCTAGGATTTATTTTCATCTAGTCCATACCCAGACAGACAAATGTGATCAAAAGATTTCACTGGTTCTGTTTGTTGTATATTCTTTACTATCCATGCCTGATTCTACCATGGCTTTATAACTATGTGCCAGTGTAGTTTATTTAGAAGCATTCTCTTCCTGGGGCATACTGTCAAATTTCATTTATAGTATGAAATTTGCTATAGTATTTATAGCACTTGAATTTTATTTTTTAAGTGTTCAAATCTTTTGCCTTTCCAAAGGCTCCTTCAAACCTTCTAAGGACTCCTAAAGTCTCTAAGGGACACATGGGAGAAAAATTGCTGGTATATTCTTTTGAACAGATATGTAGGTGACGGATGAGAAAATAAAGCACCAAGTAGTATCTAGTCTTTCAGCAGTTCTGCTTTCTGAGACTCCAAACTTTCAAATGAAAAAGAAGAAATACGTAGTGTGCTTTCTATTCCAGGTGTTTATATATCTGGTAACATTTGTGTGTGTGTGCGTGTGTGTGTGTGTGTGTGTGTGTGTGTTTATATATGTTGTGGGTATGTGTGTGTAATTTCTTTCATTTTAAAATATGAGCTGAAATATATTTGAATTATACCTTCTTTCAGATTCTTTCGAGAAAAATAGACTTTCTTAGATATAAAATCATGGCAAATGTAAATTATATATAGAATTTGTGTAGGTGTATGTTTTAAAATTGAGCTGGTTGGGGACTATTTAAATCTGCTTTGCTTATATGGAAAGCCCTTGCTTACTATTTTTCTGCAGAGCTCCACCTCCACACACACTCATAACACACACGTGTATATATATACATATATATGTAGTAAACAAGTGAGTAATTTGCTTAGAATAATTAGCATAGAAATAATCATGGCCTCAGGATAAATATCCATGAGGCAATGCCTCAGAACCTGCCTTTTTGTGGAAAAGGTTAATCTAGCTTATTATTGGTGTAATTAGAAATTCTTGTAAACAGAGGTTCACAGTTTCTATGTGAAGTTCTGGTTTAATTATGCAGCGAGAGCACACCTAAATACAAGGAGTGTTCATATTTAGGAGGAGTAGCCAGCGCTCTGTGGTGTTAACACTAGCTCTATATTTTTACATGCTTGTTGTTTTTGTTTATTAAAGGTTTTCCTTAGAGAATAATATTGTATGTATACACAATTTTTATTTAATATATATTAAAGTAAATGACTGTGCATTTGTTCACAAGAATGTCCCTGTGTTTTAAAAAATGATTTTATAATTTTGACATAGTTAGAGTAGGAATTTGCAGAAGAAATTATTCACTTGTGATTGTGTAGACTTTGATAATGGGGGTATATTGTATTATGTCTATAAAGTATAGGGTATATTACTGAATGCTTAACACTGATTGTACTTTTATTTCCAACTTCCTTAGAGTTTAATGAATTGATTCCTTTGCCTGTTTCACAGCTTCTACTATTCTAAAAACTTCAACAGATCAAAAAAAATTTAACTAGTTTCCTTATCACAAAAAGCTTTAGCACAATTGACCTGCTGACCTTAATTCCTAGGAAACTGTCACATTACTTCTTTACCCCTTTGTCTAACTTAACAATGTGACCCAAAATACTGCAGAGCTTTAAAGTTTCTCAGCATTGTAAGGTCAAGCTTTGGTCACCATAGTTACAGTTTAGATCTGCAGGTCAGAGGTCAAATAGATTAATGATGTCAGACACATCTTTAAATGATTCTAACACTACTTCACCATGCGGTTAAACAGCTGAGCATATTTGATATGACAAAGGCATTCTTCAATCTTGCTAATAAGATCTTTTGAGACATCTGATAGAAAGGCATTTTCTATAAGAATTTGCAGCATAGGACTGTGGAATAGGCAGTGATAGTTGTTATTAGATTTATATCATCAGATTGAGATTAAAAAAGAAAATAGATTAAATATTTCAGATTGCACTTTCCTGCACATTTTCTGTGTATTTTTTTCCTCTGCAAACCTATATGTCATCAATCTAATTGATCATCTATTTTTAAAAATAGGTATCCTCACTTCCCTGTTCATTTGTGGTTAACCATGAAAATGAATAGAAAACACAAGCTTTTTGATTAGGTGTATATACTTTTTGTGTGAATGTATTTTTGTAGTATTTTTTTTTTTCTTCTGATTTGGGAAGCATGCGTTTAAAATAGTTATATTTGTTTAGGAAAGTATATTTCAGAAGCTTTCACATTAGAGATCAGGTAAATTCTCCATCTGTGTTTTATATCCAAATATTTTTTTATGGCCCCAGTGTCTCTATTTATAGATATTGGGATGCTGTATTCAAATTTTTTTTTTTTTTTTTTTTTTGTTCCAAGAGGAAATTTTTCTCTTCATTTTAAATCAGAATGGAAGAGGGGGAAAGAAAGAAAAAAAACACTATTATAGTGAACACTACTGCTAAAATTTTTAAATGTTACTTTTTTAAATAAACAGTACTCTGTAAATAATAATTTTAAATAAAAAAATCACAGAAACATGACAAAGCAAAAATATTAAGTGAGACGAGATTAAAATTAGTATTACAATATATTTAAGTGAATTAAAAAATAACCAGACTATAACTTAAAAATGTGAATTACACTATAAATACCTTTTAAAAGTCTCTAACAATATGGAATTGTGTAGCCAATAGACAGAAATATATTTAAGCAACATGCTTAGGTTAAATTAAACCTTAAAAGATGCCTTGTCTTGGAAGGTTTTGTTTCCCTTGTGTATTTTGTGCAGCTGTAAGATTTTAAGCTAGCTGGATCATTTGCTCTTGATCTCATACTATAAAGGTAGACAAAGGAGAAAGTTAGGGGGGTTGGCAGCTGAGAGGTGTTAATATGGAATTTAATAGCAAAAACGAGGGGGTTATAGCTTTTCTAGGTGAAATGGAGATTGGCAACTGGGAGGAGGAAATAAGTCTTGGTGTCTGAGAAGAGCTGCTAGTGCAGTAGCTTGTGAGTTTCACATGACAAGCTAGCTTTTATGGGAATGAATGGATTGTCTCCTGTTTTGCTTTAAATTCAAAGAAATTGTTTTCTTATAGATATCATGGAAACCAACTACTCAGCAAAGACATTAATTGCTGACCTGTTTGGCAGCACTTACAGACATTGGTTCAACGAACTGATGGAGTATTCTGTTCGGTCATTATACCAGAAGAATGGCAAATCAATATTTAACTACCTTTTGAAGAAGCCATATCATTAAAACACTGGTTTTGTATAAAAATGTTTATGTGCACATATGAGAAGTGTCCTGAAATGCAAAAAAAAAAAAAAAAAAAAGCTTATTCAACATGTAGAAAAATTATAAGAGATTATAAGTCAAATAAAATAGGTTGAGTTCTGATCTTCAGAATCTGAAAATATCATTCTATTTCTGTAAAACTTGATGTGAGCCTTGCTTTTAGCTTTCTTGTTCCTGATACTTATGGGTAAACCTATCAATACTTAATATCCTAATATTTCTTTATCAAAACTGTGGAATATGGTGTATTTTATTATCCTTCTTTCTTAAAGAAACTCATTCCTTATCTACTTCTTATGCCTTTTTATTTATTTTAATTTTGTCAGTTTACACATTTACACTGTAAATGTGTGTCCTGGTCAGAATTGTACATGTTTTGCTGCAATAGCTGCTTAGCAGGCTTTACCCATGCTGGTGCACAATAAAGTCACCTGAGCACATTGCCCGGGCCCACCTGAGACCAGTTGAAATAGCATAGTGGAAGGAATGGATGCTTTGGAGCCAGACTTCCCTGAGCTCTGGCTCTGCCACTTAGTAGCTGTATGCTGTTGGACAAACTACCTCACCTCTCTTTGTTTCTTTATAAGAGAGAAAAATAATAATACTTAACATGAAGCATTTTGTGAGGATTTTATCAAATATTAATATGACTTCTGGCCTCATCTGTGGTATCTAGGAAACATTCCATAAAGCATAATAAGTTCTAACAAATAATAGTCTCTCTAATTAGCTTCCTATAGGACCTCGAACAAGTCACTTAACCTTTTTAGGCCCACTTCTTTATTTACAGAATGTGGGTACCACACTGACCATCTCAGAAAGTACTTATGAGAGTCAAATTATAGATGTCTGTGAAAGAGCTTTTAAGATAGAGAACTATGTAGTAATGTAAGATAGAGCTTTTATTCCAATTGCTAAGGCTGCTAGTTCTAGCCTCAAAGAAAACACCATGAAAATTTGAAACTGTTTGTGTGAGGCATCTGATACTTCATTTATCATTTTCTCAGAAGGTTCCCTGGAATGCTTCCTGGAATGAGTTGCAGATTACACCACGGCTCCTGTGTCATTGAATACTTGGAGTGATGATATCTATGAAGAAGAATATTTTCACCACCTTGTCCTGTCACTGTTTGACATTCGTCTTACTGCTCTCCATCACATAGAGTTAATGCAGATTTGGAGATTTTCCTTGGCATTTTCCAACTCTGTATATCCCCCTCGGCTACAAAGACCACTTCTTAGGAAAGATAAATTACCTGGAAGTCATTCCCTCCCTCCTTTCTGAGCTCATCTTGTTATTTTTACCTGAGGGTCTTTGAAGTCCAAGAAAAGAGTCAAATGCCAACCAAGTTGGATTTGGCTAGAGTAGTACACCCCTTAGCATTTTGCTTTACTCAGTTTGTATTTTTTTTTTTTTTTGCCCTTAGAATGTTCTTTTATATTTATAGACTTCTTTTTTTGCAACAAATACAGCCTTATTGTTTTGTTAACTCCCTTTTCCATTGATCTGCATCATGTATAAAGTGCCATATCAACTATTGCTGCAGCTTAGTAATTACCTTCAAGTCTATGAAACAACAGCTCTATAACTGACCCAAAGTCAGGGCTCTAAGTGATTACATTTTCTTATTTTCCAGTGGTATTGAAGATCAGTCCATGATGTGCATTTATAGAGTACAGGTTGTATGACAACTGTTGCTACAATATAATAATCTTGTTTGCATTTCATATTTTACATAGTACATGTGGCAGTGGTTCTCAAACTTAGCATGCATCAGAATTACCTGATAGGCTTGTTGAAACACAAATTGCTGGGCCCACTTCTAGAGTTTCCTATTCAGTAACTCTGGCATGGGGCCTGATAATTTACATTTCTAATAAGTGTCCAGTCTTTGCTGCTGCTTCTGTTCTGGGGATTACAGCATAGGGAACCACGGATGCAGTGAGTGTCAGTTGCACTGCACAGATCCCCTCCTGGAGTAAGGCACTCCTTCCCAACTGCAAGGAGTCCTGACTTTGATGTTTCCCAGGCCTGTCTGTCAGTTGCCCTCATCTGATGGGAGCTGATTCTTTTCTTTTCTTTTTTTTTTCTTTTAATTTTTAATTTTTATTTTATTTTTGAGAGAGAGAGAGAAGGAGGGACAGAGAGAGAGGGAGACACAGAATCTGAAGCAGGCTCTGAGTTGTCAGCACAGAGCTTGACATGGGGCTCAAACTCACAAACTGTTAGATCATGACCTGAGCTGAAGTCCACGTGTAACCAACTGAGCCACCCAGGTGCCCCGGAGCTGCTTCTCTTAAGGCTACATTCCCCACTCTACTTGCATCTCACATAAAATGGTAGGTCAATGCAGGGATTACAAAATCAATCCTTGCCTCAGTTCAGGGTAACTGAGGGGCCATCCCAGCTCCAGAGATCCTGTGGGATGGGCTGAGTCCTTCGTTGCAATTATATATCACAGCCCAATTTTTCTCTCTGCCTCATGTTTCTTCCTTTACTCTCAAGAGCATGTTCTGATTAACTTTTATCTAAAAGTCTGTGTCCACAGACTCTGGCCTGCAGAAGTAGATAATAAAATCATATTGTAGTTTTGAAGTACATATCTGACGGTAATTAAATATCCCAACTCATTCTTGTGTAGGAGCATAAGGAAATTTGTTGTGGATTATTGGGTGATTCATGAGGCTAATAGCCATCTAATTCACCATTAGATGAATTACTACCTCACTAGGAGGTAGTACCAAAGTTTTTGATTTCTGATTTAAAGGTTATATCCATTCTCTTTAACTATTTTACTACCTTTCCCTTACATGTCAGGTCCTCTTAGGCTAATTTGGTCCATGTCTTCCTTTCTGTTCATCTGCATTCTAGCTGCACAGGTTTTCCCATGATTCCATTTTTCATCTCTATATTTGCGCCATTTCATCACAGCAAATGTTTTTCAAGAAGCTCTTGAAATTTCATGTCTTTCATAATGCAGGCTGTTGTTCTTCAATGGGTTAGAAGTAGTATAACTCTCCCTCTCCAAATCCACCCTAAAGTCACCAGATGTGCTTCTCTCCAAACACTTTCACTACTAATAATGACTAGCACTAATGTTTCATATGTGATCAGCACTCAATTAAGCACTCTAAACATAATAACACTTTTAATCTTCATGGCACCCTTTGAGAAAGCTACTGTGTTCATATTTTAGAATAGGAGAAACCAAGGCATGAAAACATTAAGTAACTTTCTAGAATTATGTAATTGAGAAGCAATGAAGCCACAATTTAAATCCAGGAAAACTGGTTCCAGGACTTGTGTTCATCACTTGTGTAGCATTCTACAAATATTTACACCTTCTGTGTTATCAATTGGCATTTATGTTATACTTTTTCTCAAGCTGACATAATTTTCAACAGCTTATTGAGATGTAATTCATATATTATAAAATGCACCCATATGAGAGTATAATTTAATGGGTATTCATATATTACAATATTAATTTTTAAAAATTATAAAATAAAACAAACTTAGCCATTTAACCATTTTCCCAGTTTTATTGAGATATAATTACATAGAATATTGTGTAAGTTTAAACCATAGAACATCATGATTTAATAAATGTATATATTATGAAATAATTGCCACAATAAATTTGGTTAACATCCATCACCCCACATAGTTGCAATTTTTTTCTTATGATGGATTTTAACATCTAGAGGTGTAGCCATTTTCAAATATGCAATATTGTTAACTGTAGTCACCATGCTGTACATCATGTCCCTAATCATGTAATTCCATGAACTAAATAGGTTTTTGGAGCTCTGGCTTTGATGAAAGTGGTCATCAATTTTCAAAAATTAAGCTCTGGTGATAAAAAGGAATAATGTTTTGTTTTGGTACCATGTAAACTATAATGGGATTGATCCTGGAAAGGTTAACATGGCTTCTTGTCCAGGGTGACCCGCAAATTTGTTAAGTATTCTGTGTTTTGTTGAGAGGCGGCAGCCTTAGGATTTCCCAAACTCTATTCAGCCTTAAACCACTTACAGAATTTTTGCTGTAACTGAGTAATCCTGTATTATTATTAGTGCCTTTTTTGTTATTTTGCTTTAAGTTCTTTTTATGTTTATTTATTCTTGAGAGAGAGACAGAGATAGAGACAGAGAGAGACAGAGATAGAGACAGAGAGAGAGAATGAGCTTGGGAGGGGCAGAGAGAGAGGGAGACACAGAATTCTAAGCAGGCTCCAGGCTCCAGAATTCTAAGCAGGGCTGTCATCAGCCCTATGTGGGGCTCAAACTATGGACTGGGAGATCATGACCTGAACTGAAGTCAGACACTTAAATGACTGAACCACCCTGGTACCTCTGTTATGTTGCTTTAAAAGAACCCTACATTTAAAAGGAACATTTTAAAGGATATTTGTAATAAAAGAAAAAACAATGTTTCACATGAATACATAACTACTAACAAAACAACAACTGTACTTATGTTTGCTATTTGAAATCATCTCAAAAAACACTGTAAACAAAGACCCCACACTCTCAAGGACACTGCTCCAAGTTGAAAGAGGAATGTGATGTACCTTTGAAAGGATAAATTTATAGGAAAAGTTTGGGGAACGGGGAACCCACAAAATTTTCTTAAAATCTGGGATTAAGAATGTGTAAGTGATTTTTATATTTAAGAATAAAAATAGGGGCCCCTGGATGGCTCAGTCAGTTAAACATCTGACTTTGGCTCAGGTCATGATCTCACAGTTTGTGAGTTCGAGACCCGCTATCGGGCTCTGTGCTGACAGCTCAGAGCCTGGAGTCTGCTTCAGATTGTGTCTCGTGCTCTCTCGCTCACTCTCTCTCTCTCTCAAATAAAAAATAAATGTTTTTATTTTTTAAAAAAAGAATAAAAGTGCATACCAGTGAAGTGGCCACCATAGAAATCCATATACTGTATTTTTCCTACACTTCCTCATTGTATAGAAGTGGTCTGTTTACATACCCGCTGCCTCAAACTTAAGTCTTCTAGCAGGAACTTGGAACTTACCACTTTTTGTAACTCCATGACCAGCACAGTACCAAGTAAATAGTAAACTCTCCATAAAGTTTGTTTAAAACACAAAAAACACAAGCAAAAACTGTGCCTTTTGTTCCTGTATACACACAGAACTAGTGAGGAAAATGATATAGTTTAGAAACATTTGGATTTTGATTTTTATCTTTGCTGTTAATTTGCCTTAGGCACTTGAACTCAACTTCAAGAGATTGGCCATTTGTTAAATGAGACGACTGATGGTGCTACCCGTTCATTCCAAAGAGATGGAAAGACTATTTAAAAGCCCTAAAATGACATAAGATGGGCTATAAAAATCAGTTTTCCTGATTCATTGTCACAGTTCATTTAAATATGAGGTTGACCAAATATTATAACTTGTAATTAGGAAATTATTATTGGTTAGAGAAATGGTGACTATCTTTTCTAAACACTTCAGAAACTTTATGTATCAGCTATAGAGATGGATCCTTCAATTAAGTTGACTGTGTGACAGGGGGAAAAAAAGGAGGCTATTATTAGAAATAAAAACCAACTTTTCATTAAGTTCAACTTTTATCTATTAAAGTAGTAATCCAAAATTATGGCCTCCAGCTCCTTCTTTATTTCTTATGTATATATTTAATAGAGAAATTTAATGACATATTTCCATTAAATCTTTTATCATAGTTTTAAATTTAACATATTACCAGGTTTTGGAAATATAGATACAAATCTCTTTTAATTTTCAGATTTTATTCATATTAACTGTTTCTTAAGCTTTAGTGATTTAAATGTTTTATTTATCCATTTGTTTATGCTTCTTAGAAGCCTAGTCTTACAATAAGAGAAGGCTTAAAATGCCAGAATATGCTGATAAATTAAAAAAGAAATGTCCATTGTATTTCTCACATTATTTAGCACCGATGAGTATAGTCTAATTGATACTTCTAGGATTCAAATTCATAAAAATCAGAGATTTTAAGTCAGTGATATTTTATTAGAGGAGAAAGACACTGAAAATGAATAATCAAATGATTGTCAGGGAACAAAAAAGAACTGCTTATCATTTGAAATTATTAGTCTAGAGCTTTCTTTAACTTAAAAATGGAAAGTCAAGGCTTTTAACATTTTATAATTTGTACCAGGTGTAATTGGCTGTAGTTGGCACCAGGAAACTAAGTGATCTGAAGTTGTGGTAATTTAAACACAAATGTTTTGTTTCCATCTGAAAGAAGAAAGCTTTTTGATGTCACCTGGTGTGGATATTTATTGGAGAAAAGTCCTCTGCCAGGCTACATTCCCTTGCAGTTGACTTTTAAATATGGTGCCAAACGGGAAATATCATGAGTGATGTGACCATCTGTCAAGTGTGAATGGAGTCAGAGCAAGTGGAAAGAATCTGCACAAAGCAAGGCAAATGCATTGAAGTACAGTTTGAAGAATTATAAACTCATGAAGCTGTGAACCCAGGGTGTATAATGTTTATTTCACATACTTGTGGTTACTGTGTGACTGTGTCCTTTGTAGCTCTTGTCACAACTGTGGTAATTTTCACTAAGTAAATCTAAATAACATCTCATTTCATTTTCAGATGTGCTTTAGAATAACTGGAACTAAACTTTTAGGAGTTCTCTTTTGAAATCCTTAGGAGTTTTTTTCCTAGCCAATAAACCAGTTTTCATAGTAATTATAAATTGGGAATGCAGGTAAGAGGAAGGAAGAAACACAAAAGGGTGCTTTATGTAATCCCACTCCTCTGCTCTGTTCAAAGGTGTCAAAAAGAAATCAGGGATTGTTAAAACTCATACTGAGGAATTTTAGAAGGCATCATATTGGTGACAAGTTACAATGAAAACTTTTCATTATAAATGCTCTCAGCTAACAGTATGACATCTCATCTTAGTAATCAGTAGAGAAAAAGTTCTTTCTGGCAAAGTAAAGTGTATTCTAAAGTAATTTTCTTCTGAGATGGAAATGTAGACAGAGTAATCATTTAAGTAAAGCTTTAGGAGTAAAATGATACATCTATCATTTAGTTATACATGTTATATACGTTTTTATTGAAATGTAGATGGCTATACCTTTATCAAATTACAGTTTTATTATTTCATTGCTGTTTACATTAACTTCCATTAACTCTGTTGTGATTCATAGTTTAAAAAGGGCCATAGAAATTACTTTCATCATTTCACAATTTTAAAATAAGTATCAACATAAGGCTATCCTGTTCCTTTAATGGATCAGTTTAATCCTTAGTAATGTAACCCTTTAAAGTCTACATGTCACAGATAGCATTTTTACTTGAAGAAAGTAAACATAAAAGAACTTTAAAGTTTTTAGTATCTGTTTCCTTTACTGATTTTAATGGACCTCCAAAACAATCAAGGGCAGTGGGTGGCCTTTTTCTGGCAGAGCCAGTTTTTAAGTGCATGTGTTCCTTTTTCCATGTTGACTTCTTTTTTTTTTTTTTAATTTTTTGAAAATGTTTTATTTTGTCTGAGAGAGAGAGAGAGAGAGAGACAGCGTGAGCAGGGGAGGGTCAGAGAGAGAGGGAGATACAGAATCTAAAACAGGCTCCAGACTCTGAGCTAGCTGTCAGCACAGATCCCAAAGAGGAGCTCAAACCCACCAACCATGAGATATGACCTGAGCTGAAGTCGGATGCTTAACTGACTGAGCCACCCAGGTGCCCCAGTTTCCATGTTGACTTCTTACCTGGAGCATATGTGCTCTCTTTTAATTATATTTGGCAAATCAGCTTATTGAAATGCCAAGTAATGTGATGTTGCTTTTCAGCAGTCAATTTGAAAATCTGCCCTTTACCAGTTTCAAAAGATTTAAAAACACAAAACATACACATTCATGCTTAGATACACACTGCATATACCAAAGGACTTGTAAAGGTGTGCAGCTTTTGTGGTATTGATTGTGTTACCTGCAAATTATTGAAATTAACACATTGTTTACTTATACTTTCATGTATATTTATTGAATGCCTGCTCTCACATAACTAGAACAGCTTATTTTTGTTGGGCTACTAATAGGCCCTTTGCTAAGTGTATTCCATTCCACATATATTATTTAGTCTTCACCACACCCCCTAAGATGTGTATTGTTTTCTCCATTTGCTGAGAACATGAAGACAAACACACACCTTACTCAAAGACATATTCCCAGAGGGTGTTAGCTTAATGACTGAAATTCTCATCTATCTTTATATAGAGCCATGATGAATAGTAGCCTGCTATGAAATCTATCTTGTAGAATTCATAGTTTCCTAAAATACTACTGTGTGATGATTGTTTTATCTCCTTTGAATTCTGCCATACTCCTCCTTCCAGATTTGTCTTTGCTTTTTCTGGTGCCTCTTCTCAGTCTCCTATGTTTTAAATGCAGAAGAGAGGCCCAGGCCAGCAATGGTGGCTCTGGTTGATATCACTAAGAAGGTCTGGAGGAAAAAGGAGTTGAGGATAGAAAACCAGGGAAGCACCAGTGATGTGATCAAATTTATGCTTCTGGGGAATGAATATGACAGCAGATAAACTCTACTAAGGAAGAGTAGATATAGCAGTAAATTGCCACTCCAATTCAAACATTTTTTTTAGGATTCTCCTGCTGACAGTAACTTGAGAAGACAAGCCTTGAGAAGTCCATGACAATTCTCTCAGTGATTCTTAGCTTTGCCTTTTGTTTATGGCTTCATCATTTATCATACTCTTTCCCTGAAACGGTTTTTTTATTGCCTTCTGTCTTTTGGAATTATCAATTCTCCAAGTTTGTCAGCCACTCTATAAACTAGAACTTTGGTGAAGAAGATATTATTATATCTGTTTTATGTAGGAAAACAAAACAGAATAGTCAATTTCTTAAAAAGTAACACAGCTAGAAAGAAGCAGCAGAGACAGGATACATGAGTGTCCATAAGCCTAGGACTTTCTTTTAAAGTACAGTTGCCCTTCAATGAGGTTAAGTTTTTTTTCTTTTCTCAGTAGAAGATATTGTAAGTATTAATTGACTGGTGTAATCAACATCTAAATCCCCTTCAGGTATTCACAGGATATTGCAACAAAGTGGATTTTTCTAGTAACAGGGGCTATCTTTCTTAAATGCCAGCTACTTTTGATTTTAAGTATATTTGGTGCAGATCTTTTAAAAGTGTATGTCATACTTCTCTGTTTGTTTAACATGTAACAACAAACGGGTTACCATTTGTTAATGACTTTGTGATAACAAGATCATTTACTATACTTGATTACTCCACAAGGTCTGTTTGCTTGTTTATTAGATGGATCTAGATTGTCATGCTGCCTGAGTCCTTACATCTGCTTTTTATAATTGGTCAGCCACTGTCCTTTATGTAAAATTGCCATTCTTTTAAAAATATTTATTTTTTAGCACAGGTATAATTAACACTGTTATATTAATTTCAGTTGTACAATATAAATGATTCAACAATTTTATACATTATTCCGCCCTCTTCATGTTAAGTGTGCTCTTAATCCCCTTCACCTATTTCACCCATCCCCCATCCACCTTCTGCTGGCAACCAACACTTTGTTCTCTGCATTTAAGACACTGTTTTTTGTTTGTGTGTATCTCTCTTCCTTCCTCTTTCTTTCTTTTTCTTTCTTTCTTTCTTTCTTTCTTTCTTTCTTTCTTTCTTTCTTTCTTTCTTTCTTTCTTTCCTTCTTTCCATGTATGAATCAAATCATGTAATATTTGTCTTTCTCTGAATGATTTATTTCACTTAGCATTATATTCTCTAGCTCCATCCATGTTGTTACAAATAGCAAGATTTTATTATGTTTTTAATGACTGAGTAATATCCCATTGTATATATTTACCACATCTTCTTTATCCATTAATCTATGGATATACACTTGGGTTGCTTCCATATCTTGGCTTTTATAAATAGTACTGCAAGAAGCATGCAGGTGCATTTATCTTTTCAAATTGGTGTTTTTGTATTCTTTGGGTAAATACCTAGTAGTGGAATTACAGGATCATATAGCAATTCTATTTTATTTTTATTTTAAGAGAGAGAGAGAGAGAGAGAGAGAGCAAGTGAGTGAGGGGCAGAGAGGGGAGAGAGAAAGAGAAAAAGAGAAAAACGAGGCTTACCTGAAGCAAGGCTCACCTGAAGTGGGGCTCACCCAAAGTAGGGCTTGAGCTCATCCAATGTGGGACTCTTAACTCACAAACTGTGAGATCATGGCCTGAGCAGGAGTCAAATGCTTAATGACTGAGCCACCCAGGTGCCCTTCTTTTTTTATTTTTTGAGGAATTTCCATATTGTCTTCCACAGTGGCTATACCAGCTTGCATTACCACCAACAGTGCATGATGATTCCTTTTTCTCCACATCTTTTCCAACACTTGTTTCTTGTGTTTTTAATTTTACCCATTCTGACAGGTGTGAGATGATATCTTATTGTGGTTTTGAATGCATTTCCTTAATGAGGAGTGATGTTGAGCATCTTTTCATGTGTCTCTTGACCATCTGTATTTCTTCTTTGCAGAATGTCTGTTCATATCTTCTGCCCATTTTTAATTGTATTATTTGTTTTTTGGGTATTAAGTTAGAAAACTGCTTTATATATTTTGGATATTAACCCCTTATTGGATATATCATTTGCAGATATTGTCTTCCATTTAGTGGGTTGTCTTTTTGTTTTATTGATGGTTTTCCTTGGTGTGTAAAAAGCTTCTTATTTTGGTGTACTCCCAATAGTTTAATTTTGCTTTTGTTTCCCTTGCTAAAGGAGACATATCTAGAAAAATATTTTCATGGCTTATGTCAGAGACATTACTGCCTATGTTTTCTTCTAGGAATTTTATCGTTTTAGGTCTCACATTTAGGTCTTTAATCCAATTTGAGTTTATTTTTGTATATGATATAATGATCCAGTTTCATTCTTTTGCGTGTTTAGTTTTCCTAGAACCATTTGTTGAAGAGACTTTTTTCCAATATATATTCCTGTCTCCTTTTTCATATGTTAATTGAGCATATAATCATAGGTTTACTTCTGGGCTCTCTATTGTGTTCCAGTGATCTGTGTGTCTATTTTTGTGCTAGTACCATACTGTTTTGATTACGATAGCACCGACCTGCCATCCTCTGAGAGGCTTTTGTTGGTGATGGTGGAGAGACTGCTGTTCAACCAGATGTCTGACCCTAGTCTGTTTGTTGGGGTTGCAGTGACCCTGAACTACCAGGCTTTGTCTCTGTGCAGAGCCCTGTGAAGTTTTTGTTGATGGTGGGGCCAGCAGTGAAATCAGATGTCTGCCCCAAACCCACTGCCAGCACTGCTGTGGAACTGGTATGTGTGGTTATCTTTCCATCTCCACAGGGCAACAGTGATTTTGGAGTGGCACTGGCCACTGTTGGAGTTACTTGCTCAAGAAGATGCTTGTGATGGCTTTGAATGGATGCCTGCCAAGATTAGGTTGAATGGAGCAGTCAGCAGGATAATGTGGTGGCAGGGCATGAGACGTGAGCAAGCTAGGTGGTGAGTGTCCCTGCTGGTTCTGCAGTTGCCTACGTATGTTGGCTGGAGGTGGGGAGAGAAATGGCACCCACTCCTATTTTGGAGAAGTCTCCTAAGGATCCCTGCCCCTCCTGCACATATTCTGGTGTTAGTAAATTAATCTCCTTCTTATATGCCCCAGAGACTTTTCAAACTGCTGCTTCTGTGCTGTATCTCCTTAAGGGTGTTTGTTATGCTATCTCTCTAAGGTTGTTTCTTGTTGTCCTCTGGGTCTTTCAGAGCCAAGCCTGTTGATTTTTAAAGTTACTGGTGTTAAGTCCCACTGATTGTAAAAACTCATGAAGTTAAGCCCCTCTGGTTTTCAAGGCCATGTGTCATGGAGATTTGTCTTTCCAGTACAGGCCTCCCATGTGTGGAGTGCTTTCTGTAGGGCCTCTTCCTCTCTCTTCTCCATACTCCTAGTGTCCCTCTCTTTTGTGGTTAGCATTGCAGGTTAGTTTGGTTCCTGACCATGCCTCCACATTTCCTACCATTTTCAATGTGACCTCTCTATGGTTAACTGTGGAGAGCCTGTTCTGGCAGTCTTTGGATTGTTTTCTGGGTTATACTGATGTGGCAGTGTTTCCATGAGACAGTGAGCTCCGGGGGATCCTTATATTCTGCCATCTTCTCTGGAAGTGTAAAACTGCCATTCTTCAGCAACTCCTGTCTCACCTTTAATTTGCTGTTCCTAGTTAGCATAACATTGGGAAATAAATATTGTGGCCCAAAGAACTATAGCTTTAGCAAGAGTACAGGGTCTGTGGATGAGGGAAGACCTGAGTAACTCGTGTGTGAATGCAGGTTAGTGTACGGGCTTCAGTAAATATAAGCACTGTGGAGGGGCTGCTTTTGACCATCTTTTGGGTTGTTGGCTGGGTTCTAAACAGTTAAAACTGCCAGAAAAGTCACCTCTGTGTAAATGGAGTGCCACTGAACCTTTTTTTAAAGGCCTGGATCCCTCCTCCCCTTTCCCCTCTCTGCTCCATATTAGGACAGGCCAATAACTTGAAACAAGTAGGGACAAATCTATGCCATCAAAAAACAATGTGCTTTGAGGAACTTTTAGTTTATTAGGTGGGTTTTCGATGGCATTTGGATTAGATTAGCAACTTCCCTGCTGATGAAGTAGGAGGTTAGAAATATGCTAAGAAATGTCAGAACATTATGTTTAGCCACCATTAGGCCTGTGTCTTTTATACTTAAGATGTTGAAAAGCAATAGACAGATTAGCAGTCTCATTTTGGAGAAGTAACTGATAGTACCTTCTTTGCAGGAAACCATGGATTTGTTTTATTGTCATTTTTTCCCTCTTCCCTTAATTAAAGTGAAAGTCACATAACCTGAAACTCATTTTAAAGTATACAATTCAGTAGCATTTAGTGCAATTTTAGTGCTGTTCAACCACCACCTCTAGTTTCAGAGTTTTTTCATCATCTCCAGAAAAACAACCCATACCTATTTTAGTATTCACTCTCTATCTTTTCCTCTCCCCGTCCCCTGGCTACCATTTATCTGGTTTTTATTGCCATGGATTTACTTATACTGGATATTTCATATAAATGAATCATACAATGTGTGACCCTTTGTGTCTTGCTTCTCTCACTTAATGTAAAGTTTTGTGAGGCTTGTTCAAGTTGTGGCATATATCAGTGTTTCACTCCTCTTTATGCCTGAATAATATTTATATATATCACAATTTGTATATTTATTTGTTGAGAGGCAGTTAGGTTGTTTCTACCTTTTGGCTATTATAAATAGGCTTCTATAAATATTTGCATACAATTTTCTTTGTGGATAGGTGTTTTTATTTTTCTTGGAAATATATCTAGGATGTTAATTCCTATGTCATATCATAATTTTTTTTAACTTTCAAAGGCTTTTGTGTTAGGTTAGAAGTTGCCTCACAGAATGTGTAATGAAGTGTACTGTCCTATTTTTTGAGAGTTTGAGAGAATTGGTGTTAAATCTTTAAATATTGGTAAAATTCACCAGATAAAACCATCTAGTTCTGAATTTTTGTTTGGAGGTTTTTGATTATTGGTTTAATCTCTTTACATTTGATTCTCTTTATTCATAGCAATTATTTTTATGAAGTCATTGCAAATTGAGTTAGAGAATACTGAGCCATTGCTTCTAGTGGAAGTACAAGATTAGGTTTCTGGGAGCTTCTGGTCACAAATTTTTGTCAACCAATCACTACATAACTTTGTTTTATGTGTGTGTATGTCTCTCTCTTTGTGTGTGTGTGTGTGTGTGTGTGTGTGTCTTTAAGGACAGCTATTTAATATTTAATTCTTACAGATAATTATATACATTATTTTCTTTTGATAATAAATTATTAGTCAATAGAATTTAACAGTTTCTGAACCTTGGGTAACATGACTATAATTTATTAAGCTTTGAGCCTCAGAACAATGCTTTCCACTATAGTTTTTGTTATTGGTTGTCATCTCACAAATTCACAAATTTAGTTGCTTTTCCATATTTCCATAGCTTCATCACACACTCTAAATATTACCTTAGTCTCGCTGAAGTGCACTGACAAAGAGTTTGACAAATATTCTTTACCTTTTTCTGGATGCACCATATTATTGATTCATTAACATTGAACTCATAGCCAAAAGACTGTAACTGATGCCTGAATACCAATTTTCTCCAAAAGGCATGTCAGAGCTTTTTTGTCCTTAGGAATATTAGCCTGTACTTTAGCACCATGTTTAAGCTATTTTAATTCTTTTTTTTTTAAAAATGTTTTATTTATTTCTAGGAGAGAGAGACAGCGTGAGCAGGGGAGGACCAGAGAGAGAGGGAGTCACAGACTGAAACAGGCTCCAGGCTCTGAGCTGGCAGTCAGCACAGAGCCCGATGCGGGGCTCAAACCCACGAACCGCAAGATCATGACCTAAGCAAAAGTCGGACGCTCAACCGACTAAGCCACCCAGGCGCCCCTGTTTAGGCTATTTTAAATAGTGAAACCCTAGCAAAGAGCACAAAACTGTAAAAAAAAAAAAAAAAAAAAGTGTAATTAAGTATACCAAAAATGATAATGAGTATGAGAGCTTGAACAAGAAGGTAGAGCTTTTTTTTTTTTTTTAACATCAGCTGTGAGTGTACATATTAGACAACTGGAGGTTTTTTTTTTTTTTTTTTGCTGCTCTACACATGTGCATGAATGACTGTGAAAATGCTAATGAGTATTGACGTAGGGGTTACAAATGGATTTCAGTGAACAGGTGAATTTGCAAATAGGGAATCCATGAATAAACATGTTTGACTATTTAAAAAAAATTTTTCTGTATCTTTTTTTTCCCTCTCCTCACTGTGGGATCTTCATGATGCATATATTGATATGCTTCATGGCTTGTTGTTCTTTCAATGCTTTGGCTTTGTTCATTTTGAATAAAAATAGTTTTCATTTCTGTTCCTCAGATTAGGTAATTTCAATTGCTCTACCTTCAGGTTCACTGGTTCTTTCTTCTGCCTGGAAAAACCACTATTGAACCCTTCTAGAAAATTTTTTATTTGTTACTGTGTTTTTTTAGCTCCATAATTTCTATTTGGTTCCTTTTTTGATTGCTGTATTTATTGATGTTCCCTACATGTTCATACCTTATTCTCATGATTTCCTTTTGTTCTCTGGTCATGGTTTCCTTTAGCTTCCTAAACTTAAGAAAGCAATTAAGTCTTTGTACAGTTAAGTCCAAAGACTGAGCTTCCTTCATGAATGGTTTCAGTTGGTTTGTTTGGTTTTTTTTCCTGTAAACAAACTATACTTTTCTGTTGTTTTGCATACTTTGTAACTTTTTGTGGAGAATTGAACATTATGAATAGTGTAATGTGGTAACTGTAGAAGTCAGATTCTTTCCCTTCCCCAGGGATTTTTTTGTTACTTGATGAAGTCTGAAGTCATCCATTTGTGTAGTGAATTTTCTGTTTTGTCTTTTTTTTTCCCTCCAAACCTGTATTCCTTGTTATGTGTAGTCACTAAATCTGTGTTGCATGTTTTGCTAGTGATCTTATGGAGAATTCCTTGAAAGCCTGGATCCAAAAAGGAAAGATAAAAAAAATTGTTCTTTGTCTCTAAAATTTTTTGATAGATGCTACTACCTAGGAAGCTGCTTTAGCCCAATAAGTTTGGAATAATGGCCAGCCTCTGTGATGGTCCATCAGTGACAGACAAATCAAAATACACAACCCCAGTTTTGTTGGACAATGCCCTTATTTCCTGACACCAGTAAGTTGCATCAAGAATACTCTCTGATCTGCCCATGGCTTCTTGCCACTGGGCTAGGGGCTGGAGGATGATAATTGCCATGAGAAACACCAAATTTGAGAAAATTTATCAGCAACTTTATACTGCTTTTTCATTCAACCTCCCTTGGGTGCTACCAGTGTTCTGCTAGACCTCAGAGTACTGAAATAGTTTATTATAACAGTTCTTGATACTTTAATAATTTTTTCTGTAGATTGATTCATTCCTGGAGCATCCTACTCTACCTCATCTGTGATGTTACTTTGGTCCAAATTTTAATTTCTTTTTAATAGATTTTTGTAAATGAATTGTTTTAAGTCATTTGGAATTTCACAGTAAGTAGCTAAAGTCATTTAATAGCAGAGGTGAATTAAAATGGGAAAATGGACATAAAACAAAACATTTGTTATCATTATGAGTTTTTCTTTTATGGAGCTTACTTAACTATTCTTCATAAATGGTATAAATTAAATGGTGTCTGGAGTTTTCTCATTTATGAAATGACAGTTTCAGGTTTCAGAGTTTTAAAACTTGATAGACTTAGTTTGAATATACAGAAGAAAGTGGGGAAAATGTGCAGAGGTAGAGGAATATTATGCAATTTACAGAGGAAGCTTTAATATGGGAGGCTTTCTTTTGTACGTATCATTGATATGATGATGGTACAGGCATACTTATTTTTCTAAATTAAATATACGTTATAATAATTGAATAAATATTTAAGGAATATTTCCAGATAATACATAGCCCATGATTATTAAACAGCTCATTTTTAAGCTAAGCCTAAATTTGCTTTTCTATATTTCTGTATAAAACATTGTTAGATAAACTCAGCACATGACTAAAACTCTTTAAAATATCTCTTCTTGGGGCGCCTGGGTGGCTTAGTCGGTTAAGCGTCCGACTTTCGCTTAGGTCATGATCTCACAGTTCGTGGGTTAGAGCCCCGCGTCGGGCTCTGTGCTAACTGCCAGCTCAGAGCCTGGAGCCTGTTTCAGTCTGTGACTCCCTCTCTCTCTGACCCTCCCCTGCTCATGCTGTCTCTCTCTCTCTCTCCTAGAAATAAATAAAAATATTAAAAAAAAATAAAATGAAATATCTCTTCTTTAGTAATGGATCTAGAAATCCATTGATTACACACTAGGCATTCAATAACTCTTTCATGATGAGGAAGGCAAGAAGAAAATATTCTTATCTGTGAGGCTATTGTTTTACAGAATTACAGTATGACTAAATGAGTAAAATCTGGAGAGGAATTACTTCTTTATATAATCTAAAGTGCGGTAAATAAGGAGCTTTTTAAGTAACTATTTTTGGCGCTAAAGTAAGGAAAACTTTTGGCAGTGAAGCCAGTTTTGAAAAAAAAATAAATGGAAATATCTATATTAAAATCTGATTGAAATCTGTACTTTTCAAATCAAAACATTCTTTTGAAGCTTAAAGAAATTTTCAGCCTTAGGAATGTGACTTTTCTTTTTTTCCTCAGTAAAAATAAACCTTCCTAATACTTCTTTAAATTTTTTTAAATTGTTATTCTTTTTCCATAGGAAACATTTTTATATTTTATTAATACCACACAAAACCAAATTAGACTTTCTAATGCATTTACAAATAGAAACTTAAATACCTTCAGTTAGGTAATTGGGCTTGATATATTTAGTGTTACATAGTTCAAAATTGTACAAATACAAATAAAAATGTTTCCCTCATTCTTTTGTTCTTCCCTCCCTCACCCCTCCTTCCTTCCTTCCTTCTTCCCTCTCTCTCTTTCCTTCCTTTTTTCTTTCCTTTTTTTTCTTAAGGTATGATATAATGTGGCTTGCATGTGTAAATATATACAATTTGATTATTTTCTAAACCTTGTGTGATTTCAGAGCATTATTCTAACTCATTTATGTAAATCAGAAACTGATTCCATTTAGTAATGTAGTGGGAGAGCTTTTAGTATTACAAGCCATTGAAATATCATTTAATATTCTGAAGTTGGACTTTACCTTGTAATACATAAGACTTAATACCCAATGTCAAAATATATAAATTAAGATCAGAAGAACTGTTTATACAGTTTTAAAATAATTATAGAATACATTTCAAGTCATCAGATATATTTTATGATTTTGCCAACAGTTAAATATTAGACCAAGATATATCTTCATTTTGTCTTAATATTATAAAAATGGCTTGATTATTAGACATAAAAATGATTTTGTTAGAACGATTATTTAACTCATTTATGAGAAAAAATAAGATAAAGTGATTTCTTGTGCTGCAGTCTTGACATCTTATGAAGTTTGTTGGTGATGATAGTGATGATGATGATGCAGCCATTTCACACCATTATCTGTGATTTGTGCACATTTAAAAGTTTTAAATGTATGATCCCTTCTTGTTGATAAATCTTTTTTCTTATGCTGTAATTTACAGATTTGAGTTTTTAAAGTCACATTGAGGTGTTATTAGCAAATTATAATGCTCATCTTGGAAAGCTTGTGCATTTTGGTAAATCAAAGTAAGTATTTTCAATTTTGCTAATTCTCTCTTTAATCTAGGATTAAGCTATTTAGGGCTGATGAGTAAAATTTAAATTTTGAAATTAGGGGTCCTGGGTGGCTCAGTTGGCTGAAGGCATGACTCTTGTTTTTGGCTCAGTTTATGATCCAGGGTTGTGGGATAGAGCCCTGTGTCAGGCTTTGCACTAAGCATGGAGCCTGGTTAAGATTCTCTCTCTTCTCTCTCTCTGTCTCTCTGTCTCTCTCTCTCTCCCTCCACCCCCTCCCCCACTTGCACACTCTCTCTAAAATAATAAAATATAAAATAAAAATTGGAAATTACATTGGCTTTTATAGAGAGGAAATACTTCATAAAATTAAAAGCAGTGAACCAATGTAAAATACTATTCTAATATGCAAACACATCTCATGAGAGTGGCCATTTTGTACCTGTATTTTAATAATGGTTCCAGTAAAAGTGTAGTATATATTTGTTGTTAAGATAGGTATACATTAATGTTAAGACAAATGGGTGGGAAGATAATTGTGTAGTTGAAAAATAAATTCATTTGTAAATTAAATTTTACCCAGTAAAGTTTACTTTACTTTGTTCAGTAAAATTTCATATTTGTTTTTGAAAGAAATTGTAGAAAATAAATATCTTTATTATTATTATTATTATTATGATTAACAGTAATCATTAAGGTGGCAAAAATCACCTTAATGATACGAATTGGAGTAAAACATTGATGGCTTTTCCATTATCTACTGATATTGATCATATAAATAATAGGTTCCTTTGATTATTTAAAAATTTTTTTAATGTTTACTTTTGAGAGAGAGAGAGCAGAGGAGGGGCAGAGAGAGAGGAAGACACAGAATCCGAAGTAGGCTCCAGGCTCTGTGCTGACAATGTGGGGCTCAAACTCACTAGCCCTGAGATCATGACCTGAGCCAAAGTTGGAAGCTTAAAGGACTGAACCACCCAGGTGTCCCTAATTATTTCTTACAGGGAATGTCTCTATTACAAGATTCATTCTTAGATTTTTTTCAATTATTCATTATATGTTACAGAAAACTCTGAGTATAACATGTTTTCATTAGGAACATCTTAAGCTATTTGGAATGAACTGAACCTGGGAAATACTTGAGTTTACTTGAACTAATTTTGTTAGGGAAGGCACACTTATTAGGCTGGAAAGTGGCATAGTGAATTTGGTTAAGTAGTCTGCCAAGAATCAGAATTTCAGAGGGTTCAATCTATTTCTATTGTAATGTTTGATGGTTTTAGACCTTGTTACATGTGCATGAGTATTAAAATATGGCTAGTAAAAATTTACTGAAAGTAAATTACATACAAGATAACAAATATGAAAAAACAATATAGACTATATCTTTAATAATTTATTATATCAATTATATGTTGATTGGTAATATTTTGTATATGTTAGATTAAATAAAATACTATATTAGTTTCATTTGCTTCTTTTTACTTAATGTGACCACTAGAAAATTTACAATTTCATATGTGGCTAGCATTTATGGCTTGCATTATACTTCTTTTGGACAACATCGTGTTAGATAGTCTCTTAATTGCTAGATTGCAGTTTTCTTACTAGATCAGTGAAGGAATTAGACTCAAATGATCTTTAAGACTTTTTGTAACTTCAATATTTAATTTTTTCTACTTTAGTTTACTTAGGTTGCTACCTCTATTTCCAAAATATTTACATTACACCCAACTATATTTTACCTTGAAAGACAAAGCAATATAGAACATCAGCATAGTGTTTTGCCAAGCATTTGGTAAGATTTGATATCTAGTATATATCAGTCACTCCATTCAGTACTTATTCTGACACAGATAAGCTAATTTTTACTTAATGGAATTCAGATATTCTTTGAAATGTTTAATATCAAGTGTTCTGGTCTTAAAGTAAATGTATCTGTTCAACCCTGAGGGAGCTCATTTTACTGCCATTACGCATTTTTTCCTGGCATACTCAGAAACCATGATAATGGAATTTTGCCTTATTGTGCCTTTGTGCATATAGTTTATCCTCAATAAATTTCAGATAATTAATGTAAAATACTTAATAAAAGATAGTTAAGAGATAATGAGCCGGTGTGTGATAAGACTTCATTTGGGTCATTTCTCTAATTTGTGATGCAGGTAGTTTTCAACTACTATGAAAAGTCAAAACACATTAGTGGTTTACTAACATAGCTAATGATTACAAGACAGTTAAAATACATTATTCATATGGGTTGATGGATTTTAGGTCAAGGAATTGTTAAAAGTATATAATTCTGAATGTTAGAAATGGAATCATCCATCAAACTCTATTGTAGATGATAATTACTTTTTAGTGCATAGATTATTTTAATTTTTTAAAGTTTATTTATTTATTTTGAGTCAGCAGGGGAGAGCCAAAGAGAGAGGGAGAGAGAGAGAGAGAGAGGGATGAGAGAATCTCAAGCAGGATTCGCTCTGTTAGCATGGAGCCCGATGTGGGGCTGGAACTCATGAACAGTGAGATCATGATCTGAGCTGAGATCATAGTGGGACACAACCCACTGAGCCACTCAGGTGCCCCAAGTACATAGATAGGTTAAAAATTAAGTGGAAAGGAAATGTGTAATTATAGATCTCAGACTCAATCACTACCACCAACACTAACTAAATGAATAACTGGTAGAATTACATCCTATGTTTCAATTTCTAGACCATATAGTGTGTGTGTGAATGCCCTCTGACACCATGTAAAAATGTAAGATATTTGAGGTGGAGCTATAGTTTTGCCCTAAGTATATTAAATGTATACACTACTTCCCCATACCAATCTGCAGGGAATACAGATATATATTTTTTTAATCTAGAAAGCTTTACCCCTTGCCTATTTGTACTGTCCATTCTCCGCTTTTATTCTCCCCAGCTCTACAGTAGAGCATTTATCTCTAGTCTCTGGATCCTGATAGAATTTTGTCTTGGCTTTCTTATTTTGGTGGCGATTTGGATAAAGATCTCCTCTTGTGACCCATGTGTGGATTTGTGCCTGCCTCCAGACCCATGCAGTATAGCTATGGGTCCGAAGCACTTCTGTAGCTTATCTCAGTCCTGTGTTCTCCAGACTAGGCCTATTGTATTGATGAATTTCTAGGACACTAAAGAAGGCTCACTGACAGGTTGAATCTAAACTCACTGTAGGTGAAATAACACTGGACTGAGATCTGGATATGTGTTTGTTTTTCAAAGAGCAAATTTTTTAGATCTAAGAAAGTGGAGAGGTAGAAGGCAGAGGTTATTGTTAACAGGCAACAGAATACTTTCCAGCTTGAAAGTATTGTTAGGAGAGCTGATTAAATAAAAGATATGGTCTGAGATAGAATACATATGAAACACATTCAGTTCACAAGGTTAGGAAATTTATGAAACAGCAAGTTAACATTGATGTTGAAAGCATGTCTGATGTATGCAGTCCATGTATTTCAGAAAGGAATGTAGGAAAGGCAAACTGAACTGAATGTCAGGAGTCAGTAACCTAGTATGCAAGTCCCTTATGCTGTAACTCTAATTCATTTTATAGACTTCTTTTCACCTTCTCTCCTTAGCTATGCCAAGGGTCAGAAAATTGAATATAACCTGTATTCCTCAGTATAGTTCTCCTTTTTCCTCATTTTCACATTTTATTGCCTTATTTCCTCTGCCTTGAATCTTTCACTTCCCCTGGCTGCAAGCCCTATCATACCTGATCATTAACACTCATCTGTGCAAACCTTGCTTCCATCTTTCTCTTTGTCTACTTCCTCCCCCCCCCCACCAAGAAAGAAGTGAGTCTTCCTCTTAATTCCTGATGTGAATATAATTTATTAATTTTGTAGTCATATCTTAGCATTATTACTGCTGTCTACATATCAGCGGAGTTGTTATGTTCGTGTCCCTTCAAAATTTATATGCTGAGGGTTTTGATATTAGGGTAGTGTTGGTCTTATAGAATGTATTAGGAAGTATTCCCTCTTCAACTTTCTGCAGGAGTTTTGTAGAATTGGTACTATGTGCTGTTTAAATGTTTGGTGGAATTTACCAGTGAAGACATGTGCTTCTGGAGTGAGGTGTGTGTGTGTGTGTGTAAGCTTTAATTTGTAATTTTTAAAATTTAAAATTTACTTTCTATGCTGTCGATAGCACTATTCAAATTCTTTATTTGTTGGTTTGTTTTTTGGAGGAATTTGTGGTAGTTTGAGTTTTTCAATTTGTCTATTTCATCTATATTGTCACATTTACTGGCATAAAGGTGTTCATAATATTTCTTTATTATCCTCTTAGTATATGTATAATCTGTGATAATATCACTTTGCTTAGTCTTCATTTATTAATATTTATTCTATTGTTTTTTCCTATCACTGTTTAGAGATTTATTAATTGTATTGATCTTAAAGAAGCAGATTTTGATTTTACTGATTTTTGGGTTTTTTTTCCTGTTTTTTACTTTATTAATTTCCATTCTGATATTTGTTATTCATTTTCATTGGCTTACCCTGAGTTTCATGTACTCTTAATTTTTTGTTTCTCAATGTGGAAAGTAATCATTTGAGACCTTCTTTCTGTAGGTATTTCTATAGGTATTTAGGGTTATAAATATATTTTTAAGTACTACTTTAGCCACATCCCATAAAGTTTAGTATGCTGTATTCTAATTTTACTCAGTTGAACATATTTTCTATTTTCTCTTTTAGTTTTATCTTTGACCCATGGGTTATGTAGAAGTACATGATTTAGTTTATAATTGTTTGGAGAGTTTTCCTGATATATTTGTTACAGATTTCTATTTTAATTCTGTTGTGATATGAGAACATACTTAGTGTGACTTCAGTTCTTTAAAAATCTGGTGAGGCTGGTTTTATGGTATAAAATGTCTACCTTGGTAGATGTTTTATATGCACTTGAAAAAATGTATATTTTTGTTTTGTTGGATGGAATGTTCTATAAATGTCAGTTAAGTTTGCTAATAGTGTTATTCTATTTCCTTACTGATCTTTCTCTGTATTTGTACTATTCACTGAGAGAATGGTGTTATAATCACTGGCTATCATTGAAGTTTTGTGTATTTATATTTACAGTTTATCAATGTTTGCTTCATGTATTTTGAATCTTTTATTAAATGTATTAATGTTTAAGATCATTATGTTTTCTTCATGAATTGATCTTTTTATCATTATGAAAAGACCCTCTATTTTTTTTTATTTTATTTTTTTTACAAATAGTTTATTGTCAAATTAGTTTCCACATAACACTCACTGCTCATCCCCACAAGTGTCCTCCTCCATGCCCATCCCCCCTCCCCCCCACATCCATCAGTCCTCAGTTTTTGTCAGCATTCAAGAGTCTCTCATGGTTTGCCTCTCTCCCTTTCCCCCACCATTTCCGCCCTTCTTCTCCCCCTTGTTCCTCCGTCAAGTTCCTCCTAATCCTCCTATACGTGCAAACATATGATATTTGTCCTTCTCTGCCTGACTTATTTCGCTCAGCATAACACCCTCAAGGTCCATCCGTGTTGCTACACATGACCAGATTTCATTGTTTCTCATTGCCGTGTAGTATTCCATGGTATAGATAAACCACATCTTCTTGATCCATTCATCTGTAGATGGACACTTAGGCTCTTTCCATGTTTTAGCTATTGTGGAGAGTGCTGCTATGAACATTGGGGTACATGTGCTCCTATGCCTCAGCATTTCTGTATCCCTTGGGTAAATTCCTAGCAGTGCTATTGCTGAAGACCCTCTATTTTTGATAATGTTATTTTTTTCTGAAATTTGTTTTATCTAAATAGCAACTCCAATTTTCTTGTATTTTCTTGTATTTGTATTTCCTGTATTTCTTGTACATTGAGCCATTCTTTTAACTTTTTTGTGTCTTTTTATTTAAATGAGTCTTATTGTAGTCAGCATTTGGTTGGTATTGGTTTTAAAATCTAATGTAACAATTGCTTATTTTTAAATGACATACCACTTACTTTTAATGTAAATATTGATATAGGAGGGTTTAAATACCATCTTGTTTCTTTTATATTGTTGGCTTATTAGTTATAATAAAAGTATAACTTTTTTTAGTGGTTTGTAATGTATATATTGAACTTATTCCAGTCTCTCCTTCTAGTAATAGCATAATAATTCATGAATATTATAATAATCTTAAAACAGCATATTTTTGTTTTTCCCCTTTTGGCCTTTGTGCTATTTTTGCTATACTATCTATCTTTAAATATATTATAAACCTCTTAATTCATTGTTATACATTTTCCTTTAAAGCGTTAATTATCTTTTAAAGACATTTCAAAAACAAAACAAAAAAATCTGGTCTATTTATCCATATATTTACCATTTCCAAAGCTTTTCATTCTGGCATTTCTTTCTTTCTGCCTGAAGAACTTTAACATTTCTTATAGTGTAGTTCTGCTGGTAGTATATTCTTTCAGCATTCATGAAAAAAGTCTTTCTATCTGACGAAATCTTAATTTTTAAAACATATTTCACTGAGTCTAGAATTCTAGGTTACAGTTTTTCTTTCTTTCAGTATTTTAAAGATAATCCTCTACAGTCTTATGGCTTGCGTTGTTTCTAATGAGAAGTCTGCTCTCATTCTTATCTTTGTTATTCTACATGTTGTAGTTTTTCTCTTACTCCCCTTAAGTTTCTCTTTATCACACTTATCAAGTAATTTGATTATAATTTACTTTGGTAGAGTGTCATTGTTTTGCTTGTGGTTATGGATTGTTGAGGATTTTGGTTCTGTGGGTCTGTAGTTTTCATAAAATTTGAACAGCTTCCTTTGTTATTTTTTCAAGTTTCCCCCCCCTTCCTACTCAACTTCTCTATATATGCATGTTAAGATATGCAACTCAATATATGCACGTTAAGATATTTAAAATCTTTCTGCAGGTGACTAATGTTCTGTACACTTTCTTTTTCATTTCAGTCCTTTTGCTCTGTTTCATTCAGAATAGTTTCTGTGCTATGTTTTCAAGATAATATTTCCTTCCATTTTATCCTTCTATTTAATCACATCTACTGTTTTATTTTAATCTTGTATATTTCTCAGCACCAGAAATTTGATTTTTAAAAATCTTATGTCTTAATATATTCAGCATATTGAATATAGTTTTAATGATTCTTAATACCTTATCTACTAGTTTTATCATCTGTGTCATTTCTAAGTCTTTCAGTTGACAGATTTTTGTCTCCTCTTTAAAGCTGGATTTTATGTGTATATGTACGTATCTTTGCATGCATTATAATTATTGATTTGATTGCAAATATTATGAAATTTACCATGTTGGTACTGAATATTTTTATATTCTTTCATATCTTGACTTTTGTTCCAGAATGTATTGATGTTACTTGAAAGTAGTTTGACCCGTTTGGGGTTTGCTTTTAATTTTTGGGGGGCAGGACCAGAGCAGACTTTCTTCTAGGACTAATTATATCCACTACTGAGTTTAGCATCCTTTGGTACCCTCCCTGATGTGTATTAAATCATGAGATTCTTCAGTAATGGGTAATTGGAACATAAACTTTTCTCAGACATGCATGAGTACCAGAGATTATACCTCTCAGGTTCCATGATATGCATGTGCTGCAGCAGAAAATAAAGATTTATTATCTGTAGATCATGTATCTCTTCTATGATTTTTTTTCTTTTAATATCCTGTTCCTAAACTATAGTTCCCTTGACATTTTGGGTACTATACTCCATTTCTTCAACTCAGGAAGACTGCCGGAATCCATCTTTGGTCCCTTTGACTATTGTTGCCATATGAAAAATGTTTTTAGGCAGTTATTTAGGGAAATCCTAGGGCTCATTTAATTTGTTTTTCTTCTCTCAGGGAACACTGTTCTATACTGTTTTATGCCCTATGTCCAGAAACTATTGTGTAATGTATTTGGTCTAATATTTTTAGTTGCTTCAGACTAGAAGGTGTATCTGGTCTCTATTATTCTATCTTGTCCTACAGTATGAGTGATTTTACTATGTTAAAGTATACTATGATTAATAATGATCTATAATGATAGTATCTATTAATACTTACAATATTGAAGGTCAGTCTCCTCTGGTGTGTTAGTGTCATACATTTGCCATAGGATATTATTATTGTGATGATATAGACTCTATTCATATAGGTCTATACAGACTAAATGATTTGGCTGAATTGACCAGTCAACTTAAACCCTTATTAATTCCATCAAAAATTAATTTTCCTGCTCTTTCTTCAAATCAATTAGTCACTTTATTGAGGTAACTAAATTAAGCAGATTTCTGAGCATAAGTATAATCTAGTTTTATTATTTCTTCCAAGAGATAGATAGAGATGGTATAGACTACATTTTCCACCCTAGTGGAAAGTAAACTAAGGTGTGAATAGCACAACTCTGATTGATGTGTCAGTGCTTAAAAATACAATATTTTTAAAAAGGTCTATACAGTATCTTATATAAATAAAAAAGTGTAAGGATGGAAGTAATCAGAGAATACTTAGAAGAAGTAACTTTTTAAATGAGATTGTATCAACTAGTTGGAATAAAACAGATGCGTATGTTTGTGTGAGTTGTAGGGTGGGTAGAGACCTAAGAAGAACCTTATAGCTAAGGAGATATAAATAATTACTTCTTTACCCCCCACCCCCACCCCTCGGGGAAACTTCCAAGTCTGCCATAATACAGCCTACATGTAGAGAATACCCAAAGACCTTTATAGAGCATTCACTCAGTGTTATTTGTGATTATGAAAAGTATGGTAATGAGGTACCTGGATGGCTCAGTCAGTTAAGCATCCAACTCTTGATTTAGGCTCAGGTCATGATCTCACAGTCATGAGATCAAGCCCTGCATGGGCTCCATGCTGGGTGTGAGGCTTGCTTTGGATTCTCTTTCTCCCTCTCTCACTGCCCCTCCTCTGCTTGTGCTCTCTCTTTCTCTCTCTCAAAAAAATAAAATAAATTTCATTCAATTAAAAAATATGTAGTGATTCAAATATCCATAAATAATATTATAGTTCTTCTTTGAAATATCACATCATATACCTATTTGTGTTCATAGATATAAAAAATTGTTATAATATTTTCCCAGGAGAAAAAAAGAAATTGAAGAAAACTGTTTGCACATAGTTTATTTACACACTTTTAGACTGTGTACTAGAGGAGAAATACAGTGTTGGGAGAGAGGGTAATTTTTACTTTTTATTTCATGCCCTTCTTTACTGCCTGGAATTTTTCAGTTTGCATATATTACATTCATTTAAATTCAATATTTAAAAATCTAAATACAATTAGATTAAACTTTTATATTTTTTAGTTAATCAGAATATAAATCTAAGAAAGTCATGTATATTCTTCTTGGATATATTCTGACTTCTTTGACAGCCGACCATCCAATCAGTGCTTATTTTTATTGATTCAATCCAAGTAAAAACTCAAAGTGTTCCTTCTTTTTTCTTTGGAAGTGCTCACCTGTCAGCATTGATGTGTATGACTGTAGAAAGGCATCTCATAGTAGTTTGTTGCTTCGAAAGTCTGTTTGTCTTTTTTTTTTTTTTTTTTACCGAATATGAACTTCAGTCTGCTATCATACACCTTACTTTAGTTCCATCTTTTTTTAATCTAGATTATGATTTGCTTTGTTTCCTTCTCTGCTAAAGAATGATACTGAACATGTATGGGAGAGGATATGTCAATACTTTTACTTCCTGCTCTGGGTCCACAAATCAAAGTGATATTTTGAACAGCTGTTACCTTTTCTGAACAGGCAGCTAGGCAATAAACTAGAGATTTTCTGGTGTACTGTAGATCCAGTCAATTATTGTAGTATTTGTAAGATATAGAAGTATTTTCATAATACATAATATATTATCTATTTTTATTGCACAAATAGTTATTCTGTAAGTGGACATTATAAGTTAGACTGTAAATTTGTGCGTGTACATGCATATGTGTGTCTCAGGTTCAGTATCCTCTGGCCTTAATTTTTGTTGCCTGGAGTTAAAAATTATGAACTCTGAGGGTCAGCGAGTCTCTTAAATTGGTAGGTTTTTCAAAAACAGCTAAGTTCTGGTTGTATTTTCTGCAATTTTCAGCAGCATTGAAAATATGACCCCCAAAAATGTTTTGGAATAAAATGTGCCCAACAGGATTGTGTTTGTCCTATTCATTTCTGCTCATGCTTAATTGTTGCCTTTTCTTGATCATTGTAAGCATACTGCTCTAACTGTTCTGGCTCGGGCCTCTAGATGAAGCATTTTATGAGAGTGGTGGCAAAATGAAAAGGAGGACTCATGTAGGGAAAGTGTGTGTGTGTGTGTCTATGTTTCTGTGTGTGTGTCTGTGTACATGCACATGTGCTCACAAATATGCACTCACATACACTGCAAATGTTAAATCCCAGAAATGTTTTAATAGTTCATAGGTGATTTACCTTAGTTATGGATGGGTTAAATAACAACCTAAGGTGATGCTTTAACAAAAATGAACACATGATGCCCTTTTCCTTACTGTCTCTTTAGGGATTTCAGTCAGCCAACAACCATAAACAATGACAACAACAAAAGACCCAAATCCTTTTTTTTAAGAGGTAAAATGAGTCTTGGGACCTTCTGTCTGACTATGTTATAATAGTTCTTTTTGGAAACCACAGACGTTTGGCTGTTTTCATGTCTGAGAATGAGGAAGAGTCCACATTCTGAGAAGAGGCAGCTCGCATGGGTATGTAGACACTCAAAGGCATTAAATGCCATATATATAGGGATGCCTGGGTGGCTCAGTTGGTTGAGTGTCTGACTTTGGCTCAGGTCATGATCTCAGGGTTTGTGAGTTTGAGCCCTGCATGGGGCTCACTATGTCAGCACAGACCTGCTTCAGATCCTCTGTCCCCTTCTCTCTGTGCCTCTCCCCTGCTCATGCTCTCTCTCTCTCCAGAATAAATTTTAAAAAATCAAAAATTTATAAAACATAGCTAATATATATGAATACTTCAAAGTATAAAGTTAATTTTTAATTCACAAAGCATCATTCCCTCTTTAAATTCTCTTTTTTAAAATGACAAGATGTTAAGGACATGTGTATTTTATTTTGGAATATTAAAGAAACTCTTTTATATTAGAATTTTCTCCAGTTGAGAAAAGTGTAGAAATCTGTGTTTGTTTAAATTCCACTAGGAATCAGAATGATCACTTCTAATGAGTTCAAAAAGAATGCTTATCAAGTTCGTTTTACGTCTGTCCCCAATTCACATTACCAAGACTACATGATTTTCAGTAACTAAGGAAAATGGCAAATTATTTATAACTTACAACGGTAAGTTTAGACATGTCTTAATGTTTTTGACAGAAGCAAAGCATTCACCACAACTTCCAAAATGATTTGATTGGCTTTATTTAAAAAAAAAAAAATATCAAGGCATGGTATTCTTTTCTAATAGTTTAAAGAATATAAATGTGAGGGGTCTCTGGGTGGCTCAGTTGGTTAAGCATCCGACTTCGGCTCAGGTCATGACCTCATAGTTCATGGGTTCGAGTCCCACTTCAGGCTGTGCTGACAGCTAGCTCAGAGCCTGGAGCCTGTCTTCAGATTCTGTATCTCTCTCCCTCTCTAACCCTTCCCTGCTCATGCTGTCTCTCTCTAACTCTCAAAAATAAATAAAAAGCATTAAAAAAATTTAAAAAGAATATAAATGTGAAACTCTTCAATAAATGATCAGAAGTTAATACACAATTTTTGATGGAAACATACATCAAATCACTAACATTAAAGGTTGAAATAAAATTGCAGTATGAAAAATAATTTTTGTTTTGCAATTCTAAATTAGAATCGCTATTTTTTTGCCTATAAAAACAGTATTGTATCCTCATATAAGAGAGTCAAATATCCTTTTTATTGAATATTAATCCTCTGGAATTAAGTATCTGGTTGTCCAAAATGCCACAAAATGACAATTTACCTTAAAGTAGTTGCAGGTGGGCGTTTCCCCTTCCTTGGAAATATAAATCTATTAAGAGGAATATACAATAAACCTGGCCTCAGAGATCACATAGATAAAGCTCTAACAAATATGAAGTTAAAACTGAAATTCATAAGAACACAGCGGACCCTAACGATGTCAGGTATTGGCATAATTAGATCTAGAATAGAAATACAAATGTGTAATATAATTAAATAAATAATTGAAGGAATTGAAATGCAAATTAATTAAAATAAGCAGTTAAATTGGAGAAAACAAGAATAAACAATTACTATAAATTAAATGTATATTAATTGAAACTATATACTTGAATGAACATATTTAATAAGTGAATTAGTAAAATATAGAGTTGAAGAAATTACCTGTAATATGATAGAGATAGACACAACACATAAAAGAGATTAAGAGACATCAAAGATAAAATTAGAATGTACATGTAACCAAAGTTCCAGAGTGAGAATCTAAAAGAATGAGATAGAGGTGGTATTTGAAAATATAATAGCTAAGAATTTTTCATATGTGAGCTGAGAAGTCCATATATACAAAACAAAATAAAGCAAAAGCAGTCTAAACCCAGAAACATCATAGTGGAACTGAAAATCACCCAAGAGAAAAAAGATTTTTAAAAAATAACTTAAGTGTGGGGCACCTGGGTGGCTTAGTCGGTTAAGCGTCCGACTTTCGCTTAGGTCATAATCTCGCGGTTCGTGGGTTCGAGCCCCACGTCGGGCTCTGTGCTGACTGCCAGCTCAGAGGCTGGAGCCTGTTTCACAGTCTGTGACTCCCTCTCTCTCTGACCCTCCCCTGCTCACGCTGTCTCTCTCTCTCTCTCTCTCCTAGAAATAAATAAAACACTAAAAAAAAAAAATTAAAAAAAAAAATAACTTAAGTGCAAAGACATATTACCTAACAAGAATTAGAATGACTCTTGGCTTAGCAAAAGCCATAGCAGAAGCAGAAGCCAGTGTGACTGCTATCTTTAAAATGAGTAATACTTTTAGCATTGTTTACAAAATGTAAGTTTATAACAAATAGGAAGGCAAATTAAAGAGATCTTTAGAGAATCAAAAACTAAAGAAACTTCAAAAGGGAAGATATGAGGAAGGTAGACAATTTCTATGTATTGAAAATATAAAATCAAAATAGAAATATTGAGTAAAAGCATTTGTAAAATATGTGAGAAAATCTATATATTCACTGTATTTTAAAATATATCCATTCTGGGCCACCTGGGTGGCTCAGTTGGTTAAGCATCTGACTTCGGCTCATGTCATGATTTCACGGTTTGTGGGTTCAAGCCCCATGTTAGGCTGTGCGCTGACAGCTGAGAGCCTGGAGCCTGCTTCGGATTCTGTGTCTCCCTGTCTTTCTCTCCCCCTCCCTCACTTGTGCTCTGTCTCTCTGTCTCTCAAAAATAAATAAATGTAAAAAAATAAAAAAAAAATGTCCATTTTTTGTAGTCTAAGAAAGAAAACTAAAAAAATTGGATAGTGACATATATAATAAGAGAGATAATTATTGATAAGGCATTCTAATGTCTGAGTATTATTTGGAAGGAAAATAAGCATTATCATTTAATTTTATATATTAAGTTAATTATTTATGCTATAACTTCTGGTTTAACAGTTGAAATAATAGTGTACATAAATTTTAAACAAAAGTTTAAAAGGGTATCAAATGAAATGAAAAAAAAAATCAATCAATTCAAAAAAGTTTAAGAAATTAAGAGAAAGCAGGGCAGATGAGCATAAAATACAGCTCTAGAGATAAGCCCAAATATATATTAATAATAACAAGAAATCCTATGGAATAAGCCCACTGAATAAATAAAAAAGATTGTCAGAGTAGAGGCACATTTAAAATGTAAGTATGTTGTGGGGTGCCTGGGTGGCTCAGTCAGTTAAACATCCAACTCTTGATTTCAGCTGAGGTCATGATCTCAAGGTTTTGTGAGTTCAAGCCCCACATGGGCTCTGGGCTGACAGCTCTGAGCCTGCTTGAGATTCTCCCTCTTTCTCTGACTCTCCCCTGCTCGCACACTCTCTCTCTCTCTCTCTCTCTCTCAAAATAGCAACTTAAAAAAATGTAAATATGTTGAAAGTTAAAAGAAAAATAGAGGAAAAGAAAGATACAGCAGGCAAATATCAACTAAA
Source organism: Hyaena hyaena (assembly GCF_003009895.1). Lineage (NCBI taxonomy): Eukaryota > Metazoa > Chordata > Mammalia > Carnivora > Hyaenidae > Hyaena > Hyaena hyaena. Next base: position 108,813 of record NW_024081422.1, on the reverse strand, counting down.
GAAAGATGGCATAGCTATGATTATATCATAAAATAGATTTTAAAGCAAGCATATTACTAGAAATAAAGAATTCTAAATTTACATAGATCTAGTATGAAGTTCAAATATAGAAAAACAAAAATTCACAAATCCAAGGCCATATTGAGACTTTTAAACACATCTCTAATAGTAATTCATATACCCAACTGACATAATTGATTAAGAATGCAGAAGATTTGAAAGGATACTAGGGACACTGGGTGGTTGGTTAGCGTTTGAAGTTACTTGATAGTTAATACAGCACAGATGGTTATTTAGTAGGAAGACTTTAGCCAGAAGCCCTTTTTATAAATAGTTACCAAAAGGCTTTAAAATATCTTTATGTCTGGGGCACCTGGGTGGCTCAGTCGGTTAAGCATCTGACTTCAGCTCAGGTCATGATCTCACGGTTCTTGGGTTCGAGCCCTGCATCAGGCTCTGTGCTGACAGCTCGCTCAGAGCCTGGAGCCTGCTTCAGATTCTGTGTCTCCTTCTCTCTCTGACCCTCCCCTGCTCATGCTGTCTCTCTCCCTCTCTCAAAAATAAATAAAATATTAAAAAAATATATCTTTATGTCTGATTATCAAGGAAGGATTTATTGATGGATATTAGAAATGATCTTTTAAGTGAAATGGACTCAGAATATGTGGGTTGGTTAGTAATATTGTACAAGCATCTACATTCAGGAATGAAGAAGTTTTAAGAATTGAGGCTACTGTTCAAGAGCCTATTGGAGGATTATATCCTATCCTGTGTTCAGCCACGTTCAGGTGTTTCTGCTATTTGAACCATTAGAACATTGCTGCTAGAATGAAGTTGAATCTGTTTCCATTGAGCATTTCATAAAGACACTTGTAGAGCAACTAAAATGGGCAAAAAGCTGGGACTTCATTGATCTTACAGAACAGCTTGTGATTACTTACAAATTCATATTTGTATATATGGTGAAATACATTCTCAGACCTTTTATTTGTAAAACCATGCACAGTTATAGTTTTATTGGAGGTGAGACCTAGTTATAACCAAAGATATTTATATTTTAAAAAAGTAATAATTATGAAGAATCTAATACATACAAGTTAGATCATAGCACCATGGTTCCAATTCATCCACTTAAAGGTCAAAATCCAAAATACTTGAGTCATTAATATGGAATTTTTCTGGCTGATTCTATCCAATAAAATTGACTATTTTTCTGAAAACCTTGAAATCATTACTGCAGATGGTTAACTAGGTGATTTTGACTGATAGAAAATGAGAATATTTATGTTAAATCTGGAAAAGTACTTGGAGGTCATTTTCTTTTATAGAATTATAAAGACCTTTACTTCTGACATATCTCAAGGGAAAAGCCCCAACAGTAGATAGAAAATTTTTCTTTTTCAGCTAAGATTAATTTTTATTTGCATTGCGGATAGCTGTAAAAATTCTATAGGTCTCTCTGAGATATGAACTAATTAAGTTTTTCATATATCTCCTTTAACAAATGGAAGAGATAAAAATTTGGTCTTGGTTTAGGAGTACTTTATGTTCCTATTAGTAAGCCAAGACAGAGAGTTGGTAGAGAATAAGGTACATCAATAGAAAGAATGACAATAGGTATGGTAAATTATTTTTAGAACCAGGATAATACTAGATTGTGTCACATTGTAAATTTTTTATCTACTAAAACTGTCATACAGTTGTTTTTTCTTCTTCTTTCGAACTCCTGCAACTTTTGCCCCTTACCATTGTGGGGTTAGCTGTCTTGCTCTTATCTTTCTGACTAAATAGATCCTACATTCCTCAGGGATAGGAAGATGTTTTCCTTGGCTTTTCTTTTTTTTCTTTCTTCCTTTCTTTTTTTTGTTTTTGTTGTTGATATATAATTGACATCCATTGTATTAGTCTCTGAGTTATATATTAGTTTTTATAAAGTTTTTGGCTTTCTTATATGCCCAACCTTGCTAGTCCTTTGCCTTTGCATGGTAAATATCTAGTAAATATTTGTTAACTGAGTAATGCCCTCAAATCTATGCCTAAGGGGTTTGCCATCATCTCAGTAGTCATTTGGTAAATACTTGAGTGTATCACATATTAATCATTGACTTTTCAGAAGCAAAGGGACTGTTTTTATGACTTTAGCCTTAAATTACTTTTTGTTTCCTGGTACCTAACAAAGAGCCTTCCCAGAATGGGTCTTTGTACGAAATCATTGAATTCAAATGAGGATTCTGTTATTAAGAGAAACAATAATGCAACCTTGGAGATGGTTTTACAAGACCATAATGGCCTGCAGACATTTTTTTTTTTTTTTTTTTTTTGCCACCATAGTTTTCACTAATCCTTTAATCAGGATCTAGGGATACTACTACATCTAGGGGCAAGAAAAACAACAGTAAAAAAGTAGACCATCAATTCTATTCAATGTAGATTTAAGTTTTATTTAAATTCTTTCTTGCCCTGCTTATTTTTGGCACCATCCTCATTTGCTCTTAGTGTTTCATCTGTGGATCCATATTTATTTATTTGGCAGGTATAATCTGCCATTCCTTCTCATCCTCCATCCTTTCACAGCAATTCTTACTTTGTGTCTCTCCTATAGCTGATGTTAACTCGGTTTCGTGGCTTCATAGGAGGCTTTATACCCCCCCCCCTTTTCTTAAATGGGCTGTCTTTGATTACAGCTTGTCAGTGTGGTCTGACTGCTAACATTGATTCCCAGCAGTCAACAGCTTTGTCATATTGTTCAAGAGTAAGTTTCGATGTGTCATTTTAATAGACTAAAAAGCTATTCCCAGTAAAATCAAATTCCTCTGGGAATTGTTAATGATGCTTTCAAAATGAAGAAGATTTGTAATGTTTTGAAGATTTCACCAGGGAGGCATCAGGTGATTACGTTTACTGAAACTGCCAGTGTTTTAGCTGAATTTTGTATTCTGAAAATGCATTTTAAAACTTGCTTTCCTTTATTTTATTTAGGCAAAACATGATTCACAATAATTAAGCTTTATGAGCTTTTTCATTTAGGCAGGTAAGAGAACATTTTTATTTTTGTTTTTGACAGAAAGAAAATATTTGCTGTTTCTTTGCATTTCTATGTATGACCCTAACTAAATTCAGGGTTGGGCTAAGACATCGATGTCCCCATTCAGGCTAGACATGTGGTGTTTCTCCAAACTAGTATTATTTAACTGTATGTTATAGTGGTGAAAAGAACAGGCTCTGAAACCATACTGTGTGGGTTCAAATCCCACCTCTGCCATTTACTGGCTATGTGACTTTCAATGTTAATTTCATTGTGCCTTAGTTATTCATCTATAAATTGGAGAGAGTAATAGCACTTTTCTTTATAGTTTTGAATGAGAGTTAATACACTTATAAACTATGTGTATACTTCATAATATGCATATCTAATATTTAGGTCCTAGTAAATATTATTTGTTATTCTTATTATGCCATTGTTTTTGGTCTTTTGTCATTGACAATGTGCAACATTTATTTGGAGATACTTTCAGCCTTACATGTGCTAAGGATGTAGAAGTGAACAAAGATTACATTATCCACCTGGCATTTTATCTCTGACACCAGATTTGCATACACTAGTTAACAGACTTTAAATTTTGCATTCTGTGGTATGACAGCCCTCTATGATATGATAGTATTTTGCTTACCTGGACAGCCGTATAGTTAGGCCATCCTTAATCACCCCTGATTATATATATTGCTTTAGGTTCAACTGCTAGGATCTCACTTCCTTCTTCAGAGGGATGTAGGACCTGGAAAGACTCCAAAAGAAGCCAAGTGGGCAGACACTCTAAGCATTCAGGTATCTATATTGGCCCACTAGCCATTGACATAGCAATAGAGAGCTTTTAGCTGAATAAGGTCTAAATCTCTGTGTGGACTTGTTTTATAGGCACTGGCTATTTCAGATCAAATAAGATTTGCCTCTAGTGAGAAACTTGGTTGATTCTAGAGAAAGCTTTTATTTGCCACAGATGCTGGCCATCTCATCTTAGGACTCTTTGTAGTATATGCCTCAGACTCCGCAGTTCAGTCAAAATAACCCTGTCCATCCTCTTTCTGTGTCTTGGCTAAACTACTGTATGCTGAGCCTTAAGACCTGCTACAATTCCTGCCCATGTCATGTATGTCTAGAGCTTAGTCATGTTAGTACAGGGTGTGAATTTTAAAACTTCTTTGTCCTTTTGACTAGGTCTTACTTTGCTTACTTAGATCTTATCGTTGCCAGGGCTTGCCCTCTAGGCTCTGTTTGTTTTTCCTTATCCCCTGGTGCCATGCCAGGCTAGTGATGGGCCCTCAATAAATGCTTGTAGAATGTAACTGTTGGATCCCCCACCAGTGGAAAGGAACCTGTTTAATTTGTCATGATCATGCATTTGGCTTTGACTATAACTTTACTTCTCAGTGTTCACTGAGTCTTTATAAGTGTCAAGCATTGTGTTTCTCAACCTATATTCAGAATCTCATTTTATCCTAAAAGAAACCCTGAGTATTTTATTATCATCCCTTTTTTACAGATGAGGCAACTGAAACCTAGAGAGATTAAGTAAGTTACCTATAGTCATCCACGTCAAGTTCTTATTGAAAATAAGATTCAGGGGGGCCTGGGTGGCTCAGTCTGTTGAGCGTCTGACTTTGTCTCAGGTCATGATCTTACGGTCTAGTCCGTGGGCTTGAGCCCTGCGTCGGGCTCTGCACTGACAGCTGAGAGCCTGGAGCCTACTTCAGATTCTGTGTCTTCCTCTCTCTCTGCCCCTCACCTGCTCATACTCTGTCTTTCTCCATCTCTCAAAAATGAATAAATGTTAAAAAAAAAAAAAAAAAGAAAATAGGATTCAGATCCAATTCTGAGCAGAGTCATGAATAAGCTCTACTGTGTTGCCTTGTATTCCATACCAGTTGGAAGAGAGGATGTCACTAGGAGTCAGCTATCCCATAGGTAGACTCTGTATTTCATCCAGTTTGACTAAGTTCCTACCACACTGGATGCCCCTGCTCAAACTTGGTGGGATGCCTGAGCTGCTCTTGCTCAGATTCTCATGAACTTGAGGCTTGTGTTCTTACGGCTTGGGTTGGGGAAGGTTTTATTCTCAGAATGCTCAAGAACTAAACAAGTATATGGGATAGAAACTTAAATTTCCCGTTTCTTTAGGAGAGCTATAGTCTGTCATACCTCCAAGGCATTCACCAGTTCCCATGAAAGGAAGACACCAAGATTTCCAGTTCCAAGTACCTACCACTAGTTGCATTAGGGCTTTTTTTTTTTTTTTTTTTTTTTTTTTGATCCTGAAGCCAGTTAGCTTGGAATGAGAGAGGAAGCACAACAAAATTGTTGGGAAGTTAATATCCAGGAGCCCTCATTCAATGACTGACAAGAGTTGGTGGATAAAGACTTAGTTTCTCTTAAATATTAATATGCTTAAGAATCATGGAAATTGTTTAAAAATTATTAGATAAGAAATTTCATAATTTGCATTCCTAACAAGCTTCCAGATTATGGTAATCCTTGAACCACACTTGGAGTAGCAAGGCCCTAGCTCCCTTGCCTTTTCTTTGGGATAAATATGAGGTTTATTATATACTGCCTTCTTTTTTTTAAATATTAAATTTCTTTAATTCATTATTTTTGAGAGACAGAGTGAGAATAGGGGAAGGGCAGAGAGAGATGGAGACACAGAATCTAAAGCAGGCTCCAGGCTCTGAGCTATCAGCACAGAGCCTGACATAGGACTCAAACCCATGAACCGTGAGATCATGATTTGAGCTGAAGTTGGACACTTAACCGACTGAGCCACTCAGGCGCCCCTGTATACTGTCTTCTAAGTTTCTTAGCAGAATTAAGCTTCAGTGGCCCATAAATGTAACCAGCTAAACATTTAATGTTTAATTATCTCTTTCTCTTTCCTATCTGACAACTCCATGTTTCTATCCATGCTCCCTGGCATCAGCATTCAAATAAGTACTTGCATTCTCATGCTTATTCCAATATCTTCTTCTAGTAGAGCCCAAACTAAGCAGATGACTCTTCCAGCTTCTAGAATAGACAGTCCCAACAAGGTAGTAGACTTGTGGCCAGTGCTCAAGACTTTGGCTGACGTGAGGTCATCTGTACAGATCTGTTCCAGGAAAATCTCAGTGGACATGAGGTAGCTCAGGTTGAGCTAGCCAAAACTTTGCCTGTATTGATCTGAAAGTATTTACAGATGAGGGCATAGCTGGCATTCTTCCCTTGGGGATTTGCCAGGGCCCTTTTGTGAGAGAAAAATACTGTCTCTCTAGAAAATCTAGGGCATGTGCTCTCAATATGAACCACAATTTCTAAGCACTTAGGTAATTTTTCCCTTAAGAGTAGAAGAAACAAAAGCAAAGATCCCAATCCCCATCCCTCAGAAGTTTATCACACTCTTGAGGATTCATTAGGGATAAAGGTTAAGGAGTGATTAGTCACCAGCATGCTTTCATTCTGAATTCCTGTTCTCAAATGAAGTCCCTTTAATGAAAGTCTCTTTTTACCTGTCTACTTACTGCTGCACCTCACTCTGGTTCTCATTAGCTCCAAATTTAAACACGTCTCCTTCTGCAATATTCTCCACGGCATACTCCATGACGCTAAAAGGTGTTAGACCTTTCTGGGAGGTCTGAAGTTAAAGGATAGGAATTACTTAAAGAACACTGGAAATTAAGTGTCACTAAGATATGGAATCACTGTGAGTCACTATCTTATCTGTCACTAAGAATCAGTATCAGAGTCAGTAAGGTTTGACATCCATTTCTGCTGCCAGGCTTTCCATGCTAGTGGCTACTTCTTCTGTTGACCCCTAGAACCCATTTTATGTCTCATATCCTCAAAATCCAAGCTCTTCCCTGCCAGAGCCCTCTTTGTATGGTTGTGCAGGCTGTAGACTGTATAACTCCAAGGGGAACAGCTTATATAATGTGTGGTAGGAATGGCATCCCCTGAAGTTTGTGCAACTTGGCACCTCTGCTTTCTCTCAATCCTAAGAGACTCAGGTCCCATCCCTATGAAACCAGGGTCTTTGTAAAATTTTATCAGTTTAGTATACTTTTCTTTCAACTTCTATTTTCCAGAAGTGCCACCAGAATCCTAACTTAGTGTAACCAAAATCTCATTAAAATATTTTTCCCCAGGGGTGCCTAGGTGGCTTAGTCGGTTAGGCGTCCGACTTTTGCTTAGGTCATGATCTCGCGGTTCGTGGGTTCGAGCCCCGCGTCGGGCTCTGTGCTGACTGCCGGCTCAGAGCCTGGAGCCTGTTTCAGAGTCTGTCACTCCCTCTCTCTCTGACCCTCCCCTGCTCACACACTCTCTCTCTCTCTCCTAGAAATAAATAAAACATTAAAAAAAATTAAAATATTTTCCCCAAAAAAGAAGAATGATTTTCATTTTGTGAAGAATTCTGTTTTTCTTTTAAGCTCAGATTGCATCCAGCTTCTAAATTTGCAGCTTCTCTGCCTGCTCTTTATATTTAGCCCACCCAGGGATGATACAGGTCCTAGCTAGGCCTTAATCAAACCTCTGTCTCAGCTGTGTTGCTGGACTCTCAGGGAATTCCAAATCCCTCTAGGCCCTTCTGGAGCTAGATTTTTATCTTGATGTCTTCCTGCTTCCAAGGCAGCCTTAGAAAACTTTTCAACTGAAGATGTCACCTTGGCCATAATGGAAACAGTTCTTAATATATTTTATTCCCCCCAAAAGACTGATTTTCTTTGTCAGTGATTCATAGAAACCACAGAAGAATGTGAGATCTGAGCCATTCTCAATGACTAGGAGCAGTCGCTGACCTCAAGTAAAAAGACTGAATTTCAGAATCCATAGTCTATATTCATGCCAATAATAATGGAAGGTAAAAACACAGGGAGTAGAGCTAAGGCAAAGCTCTCAAAAATACCTAAATACAGTACTGGCTCTCTAAGCTTTTGGCAGTTTACTTAATTTCTTAGCCTTCTCGTCTGCAAAATGGAGATGATGATTCCTATCTCACAAGGCTGTTAGGATTAACATGCTAATGTTCATAAAGTTCTTAGCATAGGATCCAACAAATAATAAATTTTGAAGAAAAAGTTCTATTTTCACAAAACCCCTGAATTTGTGTCTCTAAAGGGTGTGGTATCTTGATTTAGCCTGGTAGTCCTTCCTAAGTCCCTTGAATCCACCCTCCATTCTAAGTGGCATGTGTGGCACACCCTCTTGGCAGAACAGTGACCCCAGATTGTAGTTAGATTAAACTAAGGAAGCATCTTCCTATAAATGGCAGATACTCAGGTTCTTTGGGATATTATCCACAAATGGAATCATAGTCTTCTGTTACCACTTTGGACAGGGGTCAGCTATACCTGCTTTAGCTGCCCTGTATTATCTCAAAAAATAACAGTTGTTTTGTCCTTGACAATAAATCACATATAGTTGTAACTTAAGATTGTGGGGCACCTGGGTGGCTCAGTCAGTTAAGCACCCGACTTCGGTTCAGGTCATGATCTCACGGTTCTTGGGTTCAAGCCCCGCATTGGGCTCTGTGCTGACAGCTCAGAGCCTGGAACCTGCTTCAGATTCTGTGTCTCCCTCTCTCTCTGCCCCTCCCCCACTCATGCTCTGTTTTTCTCTGTCTCAAAAAAAAAAAAAAAGATTGTATTTAGAACCATTTACTTTCTGGATAAAAATTAACACCAAAACTATCTTAGAAAACATTTAACTGTCTTGAAGGCTGAGTCACTCTTTTATCATTTTTGTCTTTGTATCTACTTCACTGATTTTTGAATCCAAGAATGTGTTCTTATCTTGGTCTGCCCCCTCTGGCTTTCTAGTGCTTTTTTTCCCCTCCATTTTTAATATTCTTTTTATGGTGCCTTGTTTGGCAGACCCATGTCCTCTTCCACTCCCAAAAGATAGTTTTATAATGGAAACAGTAGGTGTCCTCTCTGTGTGTGAAATCGTGTTACAGAAGACCTTTGTTCTTTTTTGTCACCATTTACTTAGCCACCATCCAGCCTTTTAGTATTTCAGGTATAAATTGAAGTTTTAGATAATTTTCTTCTTTGTCTTCATAAATTTGAGGAGCAGGAGCTCAGTGACAATTAGGTGAACTAAGGTATGTATGGCACTTAGGACATGGCAAATGTTCAAAAAATGACGATTATTATCTGACAGTCGTTGTTATATTGGCTATATCATGGTATTAACATGATTTCTCAGTGTTGTAAGCATTTTTTAAGGTTTATTTATATTTATTTTGAGGGAGAGAGAGTGTGAGCAGGGAAGGGGCAGAAAGAGAGGGAGAGAGAATCCAAAGCAGGCTCCACATGGTCTGTACAGAGCCTGACGTGGGACTTGAACCCATGAAACATGAGATAATGACCTGAATTGAAATCAAGAGTTGGACCTTTAATCGACTGTGTCACCCTGGTGCTCCTATTGTAAACATTATTTTACAAGAATACATATTAGAATACCTTAGGCTAGGGTGCCCGGCTGGCTCAGTCTGGGGAGTGTGTGACTCCATCTCGAGGTTGTGAGTTTAAGCCCCACATTGGGTGTAGAGATTACTTAAAAAAAAAAAACGAAAAAAAAAAAAAAAAAAAAAAAAAAAAAAAAAAAAAAAAAAAAAAAAAAAAAAAAAAAAGAATACCTTAGGCTGTCTTTGGTCTGTTTTCTATGAATTATTGAATATTGCATGTACCTTAAGAAGTGGCTGCATAATAAATGCTATAATTCATATAACTTTAAAGTTGTAAGGAACTGGTTTTGGAACCTAGTTAATCAAATTCATATTTATAATGTAAAATAAAAATGTGTGCCCTGATATACTAATAATATACTGCTAATAATATACACATATACATTTTCTATTTCTTTGAAATGTTTTACATATATTAACTATTTTGCTTCACGAACATGTGGATACTAATATCATCCCATTTTGTAGATGAAAGAACTGATGCACAGAGAGGTTAAGTAAGGTGGCAAAGATTAGTAATTAGAGGTTAGCAGTTAGAGAGCCCAGATAGAAACTCAGTCAATCTGGCTCCTATGAACAGACTTTTAACCACTCAGCATAGTGTACATATACTATATGCTATACATTTTATCAGGAAATAATCTTTTATGTTTTTACAATGGACTGTAACCGTATTAGCATGAAGTTCCAAAAAATAAGAAATGATTCCAAGAAATCCAGTAGACCTTAGTGGAAACATGTCACATTAACTTCACTAGACTTATCTTGAGAGAGTTTATAGGTAAGCAAAGGAAAAGTTGTCAGGAAAAGCAGAAGAAATAATACAGAGAAATATTAGAAGATTAGAGAAAACACCCACCTGCTCATGCACATCTGTCATTGCATCATAATGACAGGACTACTTTTTATTTCTTGAGTGCTTACTATGCACTGGGCATGTGTCTTTGATACTGTCAACAATCTTAGCAAGTGTACTGTAATGCCAATTTTACAAATGAGGAAACTAAAACTATTAAAGGGCCAGTCTGTTAATGAGACCTAGTCTATCCAGCTTCCGAACCTATGCTCCTAGCCACTGTTTTACTGTCTTTCTAAATATGTGTATGTACTGACTTATTTATACACATAAGTAACAAATTTATTCATTTACATATAGTATATTATTATATAAATGTGTATGGTTTGAAATTGCCATAAACATATTTCCATATAAAATTAATATTCATAAGTCTAGAAAACATTTTTCCTTTATATTTGAAACATCCCTATGTTTATTTTCATCTGTAAATAAAATTTATCTATTTGTCACTGGTGCTTCCTAAATTGAATATTTCATGGATTATTTTTAAAGAAATTCTTATTCTTAATTCTTGACATAGTTTTCTATTGTAATGTTACTGTAAGTATACATATAATCACATAAAGTAAACATATAATCAGGTATAAATTTGTTATACTTTTAGCTCCTAAAATTATTTTAAAATAAATAAATTTGAGGCTACAAATCAGTGAAATTCAAATTAACAACACAAGTTTCGCTTGACAGATAATGACGTTCTACTGAAATGAAGTTGCTGTTTGAGAAATCAATATTATATAGACTAATACCAAACAGATCTTTAGAGTTCAGCATGACAGAAGAGCCATGCTTCAAGTAATGAAATGTTCTTTTGCAGCTTTTTTTTTTTTCCTGTTGAAAGATTGATGAAATCTTCATTAACATAATAGGCAGAGGCAGACTTTGGCCTTGGTGTGAATGCAACATTAATGTACTCAATGCCTTTGTCTACCTCAGTCTACCTTTGTTTGTTCCTCTAAAATAAGCTACTTCATGCAAATTGATTGTAATCACAAATGTGAGCCTGCAGTGACTTGTCAATACTTGGTCAGAAAGGATCACGGAGATAACACTAATGAGCTTCTGTTCTACTGTCTACACTCTCTTCCTAAGGGATCTCTTCTGGTCTCATGGTGTTAAATACCTTATACTCACTGACAACTCAAGTTTTTTTTCAAGGTTTTATTTAAATTCCAATAGTTAACATTCAGTGTAATATTTGTTTCAGGTGTACAATTCAGTGATTTAACACTTCCATATATTACCTGGTGCTCATCACAATAAGTCCACTCCATAATCCCCATCATCTATTTAGCTCATCCCCCACCCATCTGCCTTCTGGTAACCATCAGTTGGTTCTCCATAGTTAAGAGTCTGTTTCTTGGTTTGCTTCTCTCTCTCTCTTTTCTTCCCTTTGCTTGTTTGTTTTGTTTCTTAAATTTTACATATGAATGAAATCATGTTATTTGTCTTTCTCTAACTGACTTATTTCACTTAGTATTATACCTTCTAGATCCACCTATGTTCCAAATGGCAAGATTTCATTCTTTTTTTTATGGCTGAGTAATATTTCAGTGTGTGTGTGTGTGTGTGTGTGTGTGTATTTGTGTATGTGTGTGTCACATCTTCTTTATTCATCAATTGATAGACACTTGGGCTGTTTCCATAATTTGGCTATTGTATATAATACTGCTATAAACATCAAGGTGAATGTATCCCTTTGAATTAGTATTTTTATATTCTTTTGGTGAATACCTACTATTGTGATTGGTTCCATGGTACAGTAGTTCTATTTTTAACTTTTTGAAGAACCTCCATACTGTTTTCCAGAGTGGCTCCCACAGTTTGCATTCCCACCAACAGTGTAAATATGTTTCCCTTTCTCCACATCCTTGCCAACACCTGTTGTTTCTTGCGTTGTTGATTTTAGCCATTCTGACAAGTGTGAGGTATTTGTAGTTTTGATTCGTAAGACCTTTTCTGACAATGCTATAAAACTTCCTGATTTCAGCTTACCTCCTCCTTTTGACTCCCTCACCTGCTTAGATATTTTTTCTGCATCTATTACCACTTATTAATCATATTTTATACTTTATTATATTGCATCATATATATAAATTTATACAGTTTTTATTGTCTGTCTCTGCTTGGAGTATAAGTTCCATGAAGGCAAGGACTTAGTTTTTGCCTTAGTACCTAAGCTATGACTGGACACTTAATATGTACAAAATAAACATTTTTTAATGGATTAATGAATGCTTAGCTTTTTACAATTATCATCAGAATAAAAACACAAAAGAAATATTATTAGGGCAAACTTGAAGATCAGAGGATGAAAAATTTTATATCAGATTGTGACACAAGGGACTGAATTACTGAGTGCAAATTAGATTTTCTAAAGTGTTAAAAATTGTGCCACTGTCAGTTTTCATTTTTATTACCCTAATTTCTTAAATTTTATGGTTGAATATGATCTTCTAATTTACCCCAAATATTTGCCTGTTATTCTCTGCATGGATATTTACTGCTTATTTGAAAGGCAACCTTGGCCAATTGTGTGACGACTACCATGCTGAGGTGTTAATGCAGTTCAGATTTGCTGAGAAAAAGGCCAGTTTGTAAATCAGCCACTCCCCTGATTTTCACTTGGAACTCATCCAAATATTGACACTATTTAGTTTGTAAAATTTCCTGCACCGAGAGGAAAGGGGAGCTGCCTGAACCCAAGTCCTGATATGCAAGTGGAGATTTACATTCAGAGGGAAACAGTATCTGTTGAACTGTGTAACAGCTATCCATGTAGGAAACTAGAATGGTCTCCAAAGAACAAATAATTGTGGTGATTACACTGATAAGCTGGTGACTCAGAGAAAGAAGTTACAAATTGAAGTTTCAGTAACAGGTGTAGGGTGCACTGTCTTTCTTTTCCCAGTATTCTTAGGAAAGTAATAAGATAACTTAATTACATGATTAAAATGCTCAAAGTCCAGCTGAAATCCGATAGTTGCTACCTGTTACTTGCTTTTCTCTTGGTAGAAATGTTGAGATCTTTATAGATTGTTATGGTTTACCTTCTGTTTTCTTGCATCTTTTAGCTTTTATATCAAAGTACTATTAATAAGGAATTAAACCAAGCCTATCTTTACATTCTGCCATCTTTTCTCCTGATATAAAGTGATGACTTATCCAAGTTATTTTTTAAGTTATTACACGCCAAAATATGTATGCATTTTAATTACATATTGTAACAAATCGTGTGTTCATAAATACATGTTATATGGTTTATTTACACATGTTTTATATAGTTGTTTGTACTTTAAGAATACTATGGGGGCACCCGGGTGGCTCAGTCAGTTGAGCGTCCAACTTTGGCCCAGGTCATGATCTCATGGTTCATGGGTTCAAGTACCGCATCAGTCTCTGTGCTGACAGCTAGCTCAGAGCCTGGAGCCTGTTTCAGATTCTGTATCTCCCTTTCTCTCTGACCCTCCCCTGCTTATGCTGTCTCTCTATCTCTCAGCAATAAATAAAACATTATAAAAAATTAAAAAAAGAAACAATGCTGTGAAATTAAGGGATGAAACCATGACTTGATATCCAAGCATATGAAAAAGAATCTCTTTTTTTAAATGAAAAAATTGGGTCATATGAAAACTAGACTTTAGTGTTTGGAGGGGTCCAGCCTCAGCAAGCCAGGGTTGACCCGGAGAGTGAGGGTTGGAGTTGGTGAAGAAGACACAGAGCCAGCCTCGTCAGGTGGACTGCCCAAATTTATTTTTCAGTTTAGGATTTTTATAGAAAATCGAACAATCATGCTTAAACAATCTACATTTTTAGAAAGCAGTCATGGGACTTAACATCTCTTAGTTTTCTTAGCAACAGTGATTTCATGGTACATGATTTCCACTTAAACCAATAAAATTTAACCAGGTAGTCATAACAAAGTTCTACATATTCTTTACTACGTATGGTAGGGTATCTAAGAATAAGTGAAGCATATAGCCAGAATACATGAGAACACAGTGCCCTTTAATTGTTTAAGTTTACTTGGCAAGCAAGAACAGGATATACTTGTACCCGCAGTTATAGATGATAGACTTTCACAACCCCTTACTAAGAAAGAACAATATCAACATTTATCATAGAGGACATGTGGAATTGTTTACGTCGATCAACTAGAGTTTGGTCTCTGCATTTACAGGTCTCATTCTTTGGCCAGAACAATCCGTAAGTTGCCTCACAGGCTTGAGGCCAGGGGCAACAGGCAAATATTTCTCTAACACTTTTCCAAGAAAGTTTTCCTCTAAAACTAGTAAGTTTTGTTTTGTCTGTGCCTAAAGCATACTGTGTAGTATTATTTGACCCCTACAAGGAAAATGAGTTCCAGGTCTCTTATAGACCCATGCATACCAGACTGTCCCCAATTTTGCCAGTTACTACAATAAGCATAAGACAACATCCTATTGAGGGGACGGCCATGATATATAGGAACATTCCATTTTGGAGGAAGAGGGGGAACTTCAGGCAATTCTGGTTTCATATTAACCCTAGGATAGACTAACAGCAGGAGTGACAGTAAAAGTCACAGACTAAGCAAAGAAGAATTCTTCAGGGGGTTCTTCTGATGCCTTGCAGTCTTTTCCCACAGGTTTTTCCCTGGGCCCTGCCATCAGGGATGACCCATGCAGTTTTGGTCTCCAGCAAGTGTTATAGGAAGCATCATCCTGATATAACATGTTTTTCCTTTTTGTTTTCCTCTTCCTGTCCTCTCTCTCTCTCTCTTTCCCACCCTCCCTGTCTTCCTTCCTGTTTAAATAGTTGAGTACCCACTATATGCCAGGCAATAAAGATAGAAATTCAAGTCAGGGTGGGGTGAAGTCTAATTTAGCAATCCCAGGCTATACTGGAGTAGCTTCTTCCAAGTACATTGGAATTTAGTTGGAGTCAGTCTACATTTGTTTGACATGGGGAAAATGAGGACTATTCCCATAGATTTGGGTCCTGGTAGTTTGTCTTTTTCCAGGGAAGAGTACTGTACTCATTCTCTAAGGGAGTCTTAATCACTTGTTAGTTTGGTTTCAGGGTCTTTCAGCAACCTGAAATATGATCTGAACCTATTATTTTACCCTACGCACACACCATATCTATATCTGTGTCTCTATATTCTTTCCCTCCCTCCCTTCCTTGATCTCTCTCTCTCTCTCTCTTTTCTATAAATTGAGAGTTGTTATGGCTTACTTTTTACCCCCTAGGTTTTAGACTTGTTTCATTTTTTTCTTACTCCTCTTCTGAGTTCTCTGTTTTAGTTTACAATGTTAACACTTTGTTTTATATTGTAGCAAATTGTTTTGAAGGGAATGTTCTTTTTTTAAAATTGTTTTTAATATTTATTTTCTTTAGAAAGAGATAGAGAAAGGAGAGAAAAAGAGTGAGGGGCAGAGAGAGAGGGAGACATAGAATCTGAGGCAGGTTCCAGACTTGTAGCTGTCAGCACAGAGCCCCACTCAGGCATTGAATTCACAGACTGTGAGACCATGACCTGAGCTGAAGTCAGATGCTTAACGGACTAAGCCACCCAGGTCCCCCTTGAAGGGAATGTACTACATTGATTCAATATGAAAATAAATGCTTACATGTCTACAGATTTGAAAAGATGGACAGGTTGAAAACTGCCCTGAAATTAGATGCAATAGAAGTTGAAATGTTTTTAAAGAAAATTAAATAGGCTTATTAAACATTTCCTGCAGACCATTAGCTAGACAGAAGATGATGGAAAAGTACTGTCACTATTTACCTGATCATGTATTCCAAAATATAAATGGAGTCCAGAGGTTGCCCATCTTATTTTTGTTGTTTCTTAGTATTAGATCTTCACATCAGTTACCCTTGGCACTGATTCAGAAGGGAGATGGCTACCTGAGAGAGCTCTCTGCACATACGTTAATTTCAACAAAAGTGCCAGTACATTTTCATGTAGTATGTTAAACAAAATATTTTTATGGAAAACTCAAAAGTTTGAACTTTTTATGGGTTTCCCACAGTACCAAAGTAAATGGAGTTTTTGCCTGATCCTGACCTGTATTTAAGTAGAAATTGAGTGCTGTGTTAGTTCTGTTTGGAATCCTCCTTGAGGACTTGTCCATCATAGTCAGGCCCAGGGCTCAGAGTTTCTAAAAAATACATTGTATGGTAGCACTTAACAGTCCTTGAGAAAAATGATACATGTGAGATATGATGGATTTTAGAAATTATACCAGCACCCTCTAGTTAGTGTTCCTTTACTTCTTCTGTTATAAATCAGGAGTTTGCAATTCTGACAGCTAATTTTTCTTTTTTTTTTTTCTGTCAGCTAAAACTTGACTCAGCCTCTTAACTGTAAGCAAACTGGAAATGAAGACTCGTGTGTGTGTGTGTGTGTATGGAAAAATATATAAATATATATGGAAAATATATTTTCCTTGCAATTATAGTTTGAGTTACTGAATTTGCATGTCTTTAAGACTAATATAATTTGAGGTAAACAGACATTTTTTTTCCCTTCACATTTGGTATAAAGAGATAACTAAGATGCTCATTTAGATTAGAAATAAATTTTGGTTCCATCATATTGTTAATTTATAGCATAGGCATTACTTTTAAAACAGACTAATGGTGAAAGCTGAGAATTTTTAAAACAGACCTGCAGTATGGGGTTGATTCCACTGACTTCATTCCAGCTAACGAGACTATGAGGTAGCCAACCACAGCATGTGCTAGAATTATCCATTTATCTATTTGACTGAGATCTTTGAATATTTTAGTTTAAATGGTCTTCTGGGACCTTGTAATTCAACTCTCCTAATTTACGGTTGGAGGGATCTTTGGGAGAAGTTACTCCCTAAACTATTATGTAAAAAAAGTGTGACATCGTTGTTATTCAGTTCATTCCCAAGCAAAATCTTTGTTAGGAATTTGATGGTTCCACAAATAGTTGTCCAACAAATAGTTGGCAAATTTTATATTCTCTATTCTAAGGAGGTCATCATATTTAGGAAATAATTTTCTTGGGAGTGTTCAAGCTGTAACACATGGAATCTGCCTTCAGTAATAGACAACTGGAATTCTTTCAGGAGAAATTTTGGAATCTTTGTTGTAGTAAAACAGTATAATGTTACATGCACTAGGATGTAGCAAGGCCTAGCTTCCATTTCTGCTTCCACCATTTATTTGGATACTCCTCCCTCTCCTTCTTCTCTTCCTGTTTTTCTTTTCCACCTTGTTCCCAAAAAGGAATGTTTATCTTAGACAACATATTTCAGCTCTTCTGAACTTCTGCTCACTTTCTCCTTCTGCTTCTGTTGTGCATACTTTCTGTTCCCTAAACTCATTCAACCCCCCAAATACTACATATATACATGTATACTCATGACATATGTTAAGTTCTCCTATCATCTAGTTTGGTTACAACTTTTGGAAGAGTTGCCCTGTAATGGATGATTTCTCCTTTTTTATTCTATGTAGGTTTGGAAAGCAAGCTGAGAAAGATGACTGGTGTTCCTTTGATTTCATGTGTGTTATTTAATGGTAAAGCTAAAAGTGCTCAGTTAAGCCCTGACTCCTTGTAGCTTTTTTTTTTTTTAATTGACCTTATTCTTTAGTCTCAATTTGAGAATAATGAATTACCAAATAGCTGAATTAGCATTATTTAATGTGTCTGTTAGCCATCTGGATATCTATTGCCCATTTCTGGATATCTAAAGCCAATGTCTTTTGCCCATTTCTTCACTGGATTAATTTGTTTTTTGGGTGTTGAGTTTGATTTGTTTTTTATAGATTTTGGATACTAACTTTTTATCTAATATGTTATTTGCAAATATCTTCTCCCATTCCATCAGTTGCCTTTTAGTTTTCCTGACTGTTTCCTTTGCTGTGCAGAAGCTTTTTATCTTGATGAGGTCCCAATAGTTCATTTTCCCTTGCCTCTGCCAGGTAAGAGGTTGCTGCAGCTGAGGTCAAAGAGGTTGTTACCTATTTTCTTCTCTAGAATTTTGATGGTTTCCTATCTTGTCTTTCATCTATTTTGAGTTTATTTTTGTGTATGGTATAAGAACGTGGTCCACCTTCATTCTTCTGCATGTTGCTGTCCAGTTTTCCAAATACTGTTTGCTGAAGAGACTGTATTTTTTCCATTGGTATTCTTTCCTGCTTTCTCAAAGATTAGTTGACCATAGAATTGAGGGTCCATTTCTGGCTTGCTTCTCTATTCTGTTCCATTGATCTATGCGTCTGTTTTTGTGCCAGTACCATACCGTCTTGAAAATTACAGCTTTGTAATCCAGCTTGATATCTGGAATTGTGATGCTTCCAACTTTGGTTTTCTGTTTTAGCTTTGCTTTGACTAGTTGGAGTCTTTTCTGGTTCTTAGGATTGTTTGTTCTAGCTCTGTGAGGAATGTTGGTATTATTTTGATAAGGATTACATTGAATATGTAGATTACTTTTGGTAGTATCAACGTTTTAGCAGTATTCATACTTCTAATCCCATGGATATGGAATGTTTTTCCTTTTGTGTGTGTGTGTGTGTGTGTGTGGTCTTCAGTTTCTTTCACAGGGTTTCTATAGTTTTCAGTGTATAGATTTTCCTACTCTTTGGTTAGGATTATTCCTAGATATTTTATGGTTTTGATGCAATTGTGAATGGGATCAATTCCTTGATTTCTCTTTCTGCTACTTGATTATTGGTGTATATAGAAATGGAACTGATTTCTGTACTTTGATTTTATATACTGCAACTTTGCTGAATTCATGTATTAGTTCTAATAGTTTTTTGGGTTTTCCATATAGAGTATCATGCCTTTGAAGAGTGAACATTTGACTTCCTCCTTGCCAATTTGGATGCCTTTTATTTCTTTTGTTGTCTGATTACTGAGGCTAGGACTTCAAGCACCATGTTGAATAACAGTGGTGAGTGGACATCTCTGTAATGTTCCTGACCTTTGGGGGTAAAGCTCTCAATTTTTCCTCAGTGAGGATGATATTGCTGGGGGGTCTTTCATATATGGCCTTTATGATCTTGAGGTGTGATCCTTCTATCCTTACTTTTTTTGAGGCCTTAGGAAGAAGAGATGCTGTATTTTGTCAAATGCTTTATCAGCACCTATTGAGAGGATCATAATAAATAAAAAGAATATCCTTTCTTTTATTAGTATTAGGTATCACATTGATCATTTTGCTGATATTGAACCAGCCCTGCATCAGGAATAAATCCCACTTGATTGTGGTGAATGATTCTTTAATGTATTGTTGGATCTGGTTGGGTAGTATATTGTTGAGGATTTTTGCATCCATGTTCATCAGGAACATGTAGTTCTCCTTTTAAGTGGGGTCTTTGTCTGGTTTTGGAATCAAGGTAATACTGGCCTCATAGAATGAGTTTGGAAATTTTTCTTCCATTTCTGTCTTTCGGAACTGCTTCAATAGGCATTAACTCTTCTTTGAATGTTTGGCAGAGATCCCCTAGATCCATCCGGCTTTGGACTCTTGTTTGTTGGGAGATTTTTGGTTACTGATTCAATTTCTTTACTGGTTATTAGTCTGTTAAAATTTTCTGCTTCTTCCTGTTTCAGTTTTGGTAGTTTATGTTTTTAGGAATTTGTCCATTTCTTCCAGATTGGCCAATTTGTTGGCATGTAACTGCTTTCACAATATTCTCTTATTATTTTTTGTATTTCTGTGGTGTTGGTTGTGATCTTTTTTCTTTCATTCTTGATTTTATGTATTTGGGTCCTTTTTCTTTTTGATCAGTTTGGCCAGGGGAGTTATTAATTGTGTTAACTGTTTCAAAGAACCAGTTCCTGGTGACACTGATCTGTTTTCTTTTTTTTTTTTTAATTTTAATATTGTTGAATTCTCTAATTTTTATTATTTACCTTCTTCTGCTGGTTTGGGGCTTTATTAGCTGTTCTTTTTCCAGCTCTTTTAAGTATAAGATTAGGTTGTGTATTTGAGACCTTCCTTCTTTAAAATGGCCTGGATTGCTATATACTTCCCTCTTATGACCACTTTTGCTGCATCCTAGAGGTTTTGGGTTGTCCTGTTTTTATTTTTTGGCTTCCATGTACTTTTTAATTTCCTCTTTAATTTTTTGGTTAACCCATTCATTATCTAGTAGGACATTCTTTAATCTACACATATTTATGGCCTTTCCAGATTTTGAGTTTCATAGCATTATAGTCTGAAAACATGCAAGGTATGATCTAGATCTTTTTGTACTTGTTGAAGGCTGACTTGTGACCAGAATGTGATCTATTCTGGAGACCGTTCTGTGTGCACTTGAGAAGAATGTATATTCTGCTGCTTTAGGATGAAATGTTCTGAACGTATCTGTTAAATCCATCTGGTCCAGTGTGTGATTCAGAGCCATTCCTTTTTTGTTGATTTTCTGCTTAGATGATCTGTCTATTGCAGTAAGTGGGATGTTGAAGTCCCCTACTATTATGGTATTATTATTATTGAGTTTCTTTGTGTTTGTGATTAATTGATTTATAAATCTGGGTAACTTCAGTTTGGAGGCATAAATATTAACAATTGTTAGGTCTTTTTGGTGGAAAGACTCCTTAATTACAATATAATGCCCTTCTTCATCTCTTTTTACAGTCTTTATTTTAAAAATCTAGTTTGATATAATAATGGCTACAGCAGCTTTGTTTAGAGGACCATTAGCATGATAGATGGTTCTTCATTCCCTTACTTTCAATCTACAGGTGTCTTTAGGTCTAAAATATGTTTTTTTGTAAGCAGCATATGGATGGGTCTTGTTTTCTTATCCATTTTGATACCCTATGTCTTTTGATTGGAACACTTAGTCCATTAAGATTTAGAATGATTACTGAAAGATATGAATTTAGCACCATTGTGTTGTCTGTTGAGTTTGTGTTTCTGGTGAGGCTCTCTGATCCTTTCTAGGCTTTGTTGCTTTTGGTCTTTTGTTTTGTTTTGCTTTGTGTTTTCTCCACTCAAAGGCATCCCCTTAAAATTTCTTGTAAGGCTGAGTTAGTAGTCACGAACTCCTTTAGCTTTTGTTGTTGTTGTTGTCATTTTTTGTCTGGTAAACTCTTTATCTTTACTTCTATTTTGAATGACAGACTTGCTGGCTAAAGAATTCTTGGCTGAATATTTTTCTGCTTCAGCACGTTAAATATATCCTGCCACTCCTTCCTGGCATGCCACGTTTCTATGGATTGGTCTGCTGCAAACTTGATCTGTCTTCCCTTATAGGTTAAGAACTTTTTTCTCTTGCTGCTTTCATAATTCTTTCCTTGTCTATTTTGTGAATTTGGCTATGAGGTGCCTTCGTGATGGTTAGTTTTTGTTGAATCTAATGGGAGTTCTCTGTTCTTGGATTTTGATGTCTGTGTTTTTCCCCAGGTTAGGTAAATTTTCCTTTATAATTTGCTCACATAAACTTTTTGCCCCCCTTTCTCTCTCTTCATCTTATGGGACTCCTATGATTCAGATGCTACTCCTTTTTATTAAGTCACTGAGTTCTCTAAGCCTTGTATCATGCTCTTTTGCCTTTGTTTCCCTCTTTTTTTCTGCTTCACTATTCTCCATAATTTTGTCTTCTAAATAGCTGATACTCTGCCCTACTTCGTCCATTCTTGCTGTTGCAGCATCCATTAGAGATTACATCTCGGTTATAGCATTTTTAATTTTGTCCTGTCTGGGTGTTTTGTTTTTTTTTCTTTCTTTTATCTCCATAGAAAGGGATTCTATGCTTTTTTCATCCCGAGCTATTATTCTTATTATTGTGGTTCTAAATGCTAGTTCAGACATCTTGCTTATATCTGTGTTGATTAAGCTCCTGGCTGTCATTTCTAACTCTTCTTTCGTTTGAGGTCAATTCCTTCATTTTGTCATTTTGAAGGAAGAAGAAACTCAATCTAGTAAAAAATTAAAATTAAAAACTTAAAAAACAAATAAAAATCAAATGAAAGAAGGTAGATCCTAGGTGTCTGTTGGTTAGCTTGTTGAAAGTCTTGCTAGAATAAAGAAAAAGAAGAAAAAAAGGTAAAAAAAGTAAAGAAATATACATATAATAAAATAGAATAAGTTTAAATATAGAAAATGATATAGAATAAAAAAATTAAAAAATAAAGTAAAAAAATAGAATTTTTTTCTCTTTCTGTATCCAAGAATAAGGACACAAGGGAAAAAAAAAAAAGAAAGAAAGAAAACTATTTAAGCAAAAGCAGAAACAAATGGAATGAACATATACATGAAACAATAAACAGATTGAAACCCAAATAAGGTTACATCCAGTGTTCCCTAGAAGTGCAGCTATGAAGTCTTCTATAGTCTGTACACTAAGCAAGTGGAATGACTTGTGCTGGTTTTCTAGAGGATGTGCTTGAAGGGTGCAGTTGGTCGGGACTTGATTTAATGGCTTTGTTCTCCACTAGTGGCATTGCTTAGCTTACTGGGATGGATCATTGTGGTCCGTATGCTCCTGCGCAGGAGAGGTGGAAATGGCTTCATGCAGCTCCTTAGTTTCTGACACGGGAACCTCACGCTTTTACAGCCCTCTTTTGTCTCAGGCCTTGGTCCATTCCCACTTCTATCCTGACTGTGTCCAAGTCATTCATCTGCCAGGCAGCACCTCCCTCCAGAGTTTTATCTCAGATAGGGTTGTGTTTCAAAGTCCTATGCTTTAGAGGCCCCTGTGGCTTGGATCTGTGCCAACTCTCTGAGGGAAGGTCTTGCTGAGCAATGGCCAAGTGCTGGCTTGCCCCAGAAAGCATTCATGTGATTGCACAGCAGCAGAGGTTCAGAGATTGTGGCAAACCACAACACAAAACTGGTGCCAGGTTTCACCCCACTCTGGCGTTTTTGTCCCAATACCAGCATACATGGCTGGCTCTCCAGGATCCACTGGGACCTTTGCCTATGGGGAGACTGTATGGCCTCTACCTAATACCCTCCATGTAGGGGAGCTGCTTCTCCCCATGTGGCACCTGGACTCCTCAGACCTCCTGGTCTTGGGGATTCATCCTGCTCCCTGCCCTTCTCCAGAAGCATCTCCAGGCACTGAACTCTCAAACTTTAGACTCCACACTCCACTGTTTATAGAATCTTGGTGGTATTGAAACCCTCTCCTTTCTTCCCATCAGTGGTTTTGGGGAACAGATTTCTTGTTCAGTCCCCTGTGAGTGTCTACAGTCGTTTTTTTTTTTTTTTTTTTTTTTTTTTTTTTTTNCCTCCATGGCTTTTCTCACCCCCAGTTCAGCTCCCTGCAATGTATACTTGCTGAATTCTGTGGTTCAGGTTATGAAAATTGCTATGTTAATCCTCAAATCAATTTCGTATGTGTTCAAACTAGTTTGGTGCTGATCTTGCTGCATTTCAGGGATGAGACAAACTCAGGGTCTCTGTACTGCTCTGCCTTCTTGATTTCCCTGTGTTGGGAGATTTTGGTAACTGATTAAATTTCTTTGCTGGTTATAGGCCTAGTCACATTTTCTATTTCTTCCTGTTTCAGTTTTGGTAGTGTTTTTCTAGTTTTTCTAGGAATTTGTCCATTTCATCCAGACTACCCGTTTGTTGACATATAATTTTTCATAGTATTCTCTTATAATTGTTTATAAATCTTTGGTGTTGGTTGTAATGTCTCCTCTTTCATTCATGATTTTGTGAATTTGTCTTTTCTCTCTTCTTTTTGATAAGGTTTGTGTTTATTCTTTCAGAGAACCAGCTATTAGTTTCATTGACCTGTTCCACTTGGTTTTATTATTTCTATATTATTTCTGTTCTAATCTTTATTATTTCCCTTCTTTTGCTGGCTTTAGTCTTTATTTTCTGTTCTAACTCCTTTAGATGTAAGTCTAGGTTGTGTGTTTGGGATCTTTCTTGAATTTCCTGGTTAACTCATTCATTCTTAGTAGGATGTTTTGTAATCTCCATGTATATTAGGATAGAAGAATGTGTATTCTGCTGCTTTCAGATGAAATGTTCTTAATATATCTGTTAAGTCCATCTGAGCCATTGTTTCATTGATTTTCTGCTTAGATAAGTGCGGTGTTAGTCTCCTACTCTTATGTTATTATTATCAGTGAGTTTCTTTATATTTTTTTTTTATTAATTGATTTATATATTTGGTGCTTTCACACTGGAGACATAAATGTTTACAATTGTAAAATCTTAATGGATAGACCCCTTAATTATGATATAATGCTCTTCTTCATCTCTTATTACAGTCTTTTATAATCTAGTTTGTCTGATATAAATATGGCTACTCTTTCTTTTGACGTCTATTAGCATGATAGATAGTTCTCCATCCCTTCATTTTCAATCTCCGGTGTGTTTAGGTCTAAAATGTGTCTCTTGTAGGCAGCATATATCTGGATCTTTCTTTCTTTCTTTCTTTCTTTCTTCCTTCCTTTCTTTCTTTCTTTCTTTTTCTTTCTTTCTTTCTTTCTTTTTTTCTATCGTGATATTGTATATCTTTTGATTGGAGCATTTAGTCCATTTACATTCACAGTAATTATTGAAAGGTATGAATTTAATGCCATTGTGTTTCCTGTAGCGTTGGTGTTTCTGGTGATGTTTTCTATTTGTTTCTTTGTTGTTGTTTTTGTTGTTTTTTCCTCTCCACTCAGAGAGTCCTCCTTAAAATTTCTTGCAAGTCTGGGTTAGTGGTCTCAAACTCCTTTAGTTTTCGCTTGTCTGTGAAACTCTATCTCACCTTCTATTTTGAATGACAGCTTTGTTGGATAAAGTAATCTTGAGTGAATATTTTACCCATTCAGCATACTGAATAATTTATTGGCACTTTGTTCTGCCAAGTTTCAGTAGACAGGTCTTCTGTTAATGTTATGTGTCTACTTTTGTAGGTTAAGGACCTTTTGACCCTTGCTGCTTTTAGAATTCTCTTTATCTTCATATTTTGAAAGTTTCACTATGATATTTTGTGGTGTTGACCTGTTTTTGTTGATTTTGAGGGGAGCTCTCAAGTTCCAAGCCTTTTGGGCTTGAATGCCTGTTTCCTTCCCAGAGTAAGGAAGTTCTCAGCTATAATTAGTTCAAATAAACCTTCTACCTCTATTGCTCTTCTTCTTATGGGACTCCTGTGATACAGATCTTGTTTCATTTCATGGAATCAGTTAGTTTTCTAATTCTCTCCTCATGATGTATTAATTTCCTTTCCCTCTTTCTTCAGCTTCATTATTTTCCATAATTTTATCGTGTAGTTGACCTATTCTTTGCTTTGCTTCTTCAATCCTTTCTGTCACTTTGTCTAGTTTATTTAGCATCTCAGCTATAGCATTTTTTAAAATTCATTGTAACTAGCTAGAGTTCTAATTCTTCATGTATATTTCTTGTATCAGTTTTGAGTAATTCTCTGGCTGTGATTTCTTCTTGACCTTTCTTTTGGGGAGAATTCTTTCTTCTTGACAGTTTGACTAAGTTTCTGTCTTCTTGTGTTTTAAAAGCTTGTTATGTTTCCTGCACCTGTGAGTAATGCTGTTTTGAAAAGGGGTCATACACTGTCCAGGGCCTGGCACTTCAGGAAGTGTTTCAGGTGCATGCTGTGTACACTCTGCTGTTGTGTTTTGGCTGCTCTTTTCCACTGCTCAGTCCTCTGCACAGCTCTACCTTGCTTGCAGTGGTGGATTGTTCGGATATTTAACTAGATGTGCTTTGATTTGTTTGTTGAAGTAAACCTTGAAAAAATGGCAGGGGAGACGTCTGATCCCAAAAATAGAGAAAAGGAAAGGGAACAAACAAACAACAACAACAACAACAGAGAGTCACAAAAACTAGAAGTCTGTATCCAAAGAAAAAGAAAGGCAATAAAAAGAAGGAAAAATAAAAGAATAAAAAGTCCTGATCCAAAAAAAGAGAAAATGAAACGAACCAAAACAAAACACCCAAGAAACTATGAGTCTGATACTAAAAAAAAAAAAAAAAAAAAGAAAATGAATGAAAAAAGGGATAAAAAATGTAGGTATCATTTTGAGGCATGATTTTCAGTGCATTTGGTACATGGAGGATGCTGACTATGCTGCACTTCTGGAGGAGAGGCCCTCTGCATTGGCTCAGAGTTAATCGTATCCCAGTAAATGCAGTTACCAGGCATGGTGGGGGCTGGGCTTGGTGTAAGTGGTTACTGCTTCCACAGAGGGTAGCAGTGTTCTCCAAATTCCCACCATGATAGTGTTGGGGGGAAAATGGCGCCACTCCAATCTCTTATACCCCGGCCGGGGATCTCACAACCCCGACTGTGCAGGTGGCCCTCAGAATAGCTAAGGCAATCAGCTCGCCCTGTATCACAATTCTCCTATGTTTTTTCTTTGGCACTTGGCTGGGATTTGAAAGCCAAAGTCTTAAAAGACCCCACACCACTTGAATCTGCTTCCCTCCTCTAGAGTAGAGCCTTTCCACTCTGCTGATGAATGACCTTTGGCTGATACTTGCAGGGTCTTTTGTCTTTTGGTAGGCAATACGCCCTGTTCTAAATGTATCCCATGAAGAGGAATGTTCTCTCCTAGTGCACCCTGGAGATCCCTAAACCACACTATGCCCTCAAGGGCCAGTTCCCACCTCCCCAGGAGCATGTGCCACAGCTGCACTCCAGAGGAAGTTGTGCACTTCCAAAACCTCAGTTTGATCTCCAAATGCTGTTTGAACAGCAACAACAACAACAACAACAACAACAGCAACAAAACACTAGGACATTCAGTACTCACTTCCCAGTCTGTGGTCCAGAGAGGTTTTCCTCTTGTGCTAACTTGATGCCACACTTTCTTAACCCCTCTCTCTTTCTGTTCCTTTTATCTCTCCATGGAAAGGGTTCCCTCCCCTCTGCAGCTCTACCATTTTTCTGTCTTTGACTTCACTTCCAAGCATCTCACACTTACCAAGTGTCTCCCTCCAACTGTGGAGATCCTTCTGCCACTCTGCAGATTGATTTCTTGAGTGTTCCAAGTGATCTGACCTCAATACAGATGTATTTGAGGGATAAGGGAAGCACAGTGTCCTCCTACTTCTCTGCCATCTTGACTCCTCTTCTGTTTTCTTATTTGTAGCCTTATTATAATTTCTCCCATAGTGATGAGCAGACTTTCAGGCTGACAACTTAATGAAAATGTTAATAAAATAATATTATCATGTGAGGCAATGTAGTATATAATCTCAAACATAACATAGTAGAAAATAGCAAACAGCCATTTTGTGAACTGACAGAACTCAATTTTTTCAGTTGAAATACAGATGGAGAGAAATACCAAAATGGGCTAATAGTGTTATAATACCTGTTTCTTTTAGACCAAACTTCACTGTCTTCAAAATATATGCCTATTAAATCATAGAATTCTAATTTTATATGACAGTAATGCCATTAACATTAAAATATATGACTGCTGGTTAATAATGTTCAAACTGTGACTGTTTAGCATTATCTTGCAGATAGAAAGAAACCTTGTCTAGCATTTAAGAGAATTTCCTTAGTTTATAGGATTTAGAATAGTGAATAGAAGATTAAATCAAAGTTTGCCTTGTTTCACAGAATGAAAAAGCCTGTGGTTGCTTTTCAGACTAGGCAGTTGGCACAGAATTTCATCTTCCTGTTATTAGTTTTATACTACTCCTGTCTTTTTAGTAAGTTAAATTTTTATTTGAAAGTGAAAGTAAATTATTTAAAAGAAGATAAATCTTTTGCAATTAAGCATTGGTAGTAGAGTTGATTTGTAGCACTGTTATCATTTTGAAATCAAGTGATAGTGCCAGTAAGAGTTGTTGATTAGAATTTTCCTTTAGGTACTTATATTCAATTAATGGAATGTGTATGTATTTTAACAGTGAAGAAAAATATGGTCATTGAAATTGCATGTGAAACATCCAGTTCCCTTTTTTTTTTTTTTTTAATGTTTATTTATTTATTTTGGGGAGAGAGCAGGGTGGGGCAGAGAGTGAAGGGGAGAGAAAATCCCAAGCAGGCTCCACACGGTCAGCACAGAGCCTGATGAAGGGCTTGATCTCAAGAACCATGAGATCATGACCTGAGGCCAAATCAAGAGTCAGACTCTTACCCAGTTGAGCCACCCTGGTGTCCCTGAAACATCTAGTGCTTAACTAGAATGAATAGGCACATTCAATGAATGAATTTTCATTGTATAACATGATATACTCCTGAGTCTATACAGAGCTTTGCCTAGGAGTTAGCTCATAAATATTATGCTTTTGGATGAGATCATTTTGGTCTTGCAGTAACTAAACCCCTGAAGGAATGTCTAATACTGTTCTGGTTTCTGAAATTCATTCCCAAATTTAGAGTGATGCAGTGAGGAGTTACCTTTTAATATATAATATTTATTGCTTTAAAAACTGATGTAAGTACTCTTCTTAGCCTATATTATTGAATTGAGAGTTCAGCCTAACCTTCACAAACTGCTTAAACCAAGTACCTAGTGATATTTAAACTCACTGTAATATTTCCTTTCAAATGAATCCCAGAGGTAGAGGTTCTAAGATTGTAAGATATCTACAGTGTTCCTTATGTACATGTACTGACTTCTTTTACACTATGGCAGACCTTTAAAATTTATAATCAGGATGGTTTCTGTGGCCTTTAAATGTCTATGGTGCTTGATTATTTTCTTGTTCGTGGGACTGTGAGGTAAAAATTTTATACTTGGATACAAAGCTTATACTCAAGAACCTTAGTCTGATAGATGTAATATCTTCACAAGAATAAAAAAGTGATTCATAGAGAGCGCTCAAGTAGCGATCAAATACTTTGGGAGAGCTTGGGAGATCAGAGAAAGCTTCATGGAGGAGTTGCTTTAGGCAGGTCTTTTAAATTCCTATAAATGGAGTTTGGTCATAGTAGCAGACTCTATGATCCTCTGCCCATCTGATCAGAATTGCAACTATCGACCGTTCCTGGTGTGCTGATCGTTTTCTACCTCAGATACCAGAGCCTTAGGGTTTTCACTGGCACTTGAAGAGCTTGTCTGAGTATACTGTGGATGCCACAGGGAACTGTAAAGGAGTTAATGCCCCTATGGACTGCTCTCATTTGGGAGTTGAGAAATCTCAGTGGGAGAATTCATCAGTGGATGAATGCCCCAGCCTCCTCAGTCTCTTCCAGGAGTACTTTTTGGTGGTATGACCTCTCTGTTCTCTAGAGGGCACCTAACAGGATTGTGGTGCAGTGGCTTAGAGTGGTAACATGCTCATGAATGCAGCCATTATTGCATTTTCTTTCTTTTCACCTTTCTCATTTCTTTATTCCTACTTCTTGAGATCAGTTCCCAAATAAAACACTCTAAAGTCCTTATCCCAACATCTACATTTGGTGGACTCAAAACAGTTTGGTGGAGATGGAGGAAGAATAGCATGAGTGAATGTATAAAGATTAAGTCCAGAAACAGTGAATGCCTCAGTTTAACTGGAATATTGAGTTTATGGTTCTAGGGCAATAAAATTGGTTAGCTCACAAAGGACTTCATGATATACTATGAGTTTCCAGCTTTAATTTAAGTATTACAGATTTTCTAAAGACTTAGCAAAGGGAGGTGACATGATCAGAAATCTTCCAAATTGTAGGCTGGCAGTAGTTTTCAAAAGAGATGAGAATCAGAAGAGATGAAAGTATGGTGAGCATCTGTGAGACCACTTTCTAGTCTGAGAGTGGTCGTCATACTAGTGGAAGTGGAAAAGAAGGATGATAAATGCTACATTTGGTAATTAGTTTGATGTAGGTGTCAGGGCACTGAAGAGTGTTAAAAATAATGCAAATATACTCACTTTAATTGCTGCCTGGGGATGTGTCAATGCTTTGTCCAAAGTAGAAAACCTAGAGGAGGAAAATGTTTAAGTGAGATAAAATAACTTCAGTTTGCTTTTATAAAAGTCTGCCAGTTGCCTGAATAATATCCATTCTCCCTTTCTTTTTAGCGTCAGAATCCTCATTTTATTCAGGCCCATCAGTGACCAGGTCAGAGATATTTCCTAGCTGTCTTTGAAGCTGGTTGTAGCCATGCAACTAAGTTCTGGGTGATGAGATGCAAGCCTAAGTGCTGTGTTAGACTTCAGGGAAGACTGAAGCATTATGAGAAGTTGGCTCATCTGGAGATGTGTCCCTTTACCTTGTCTTCATTCCTCTTGGCTATTACATGGAACACAGAAGTCTGGTGCTAATATTGGACTATGAAGTGACTGTGAGGATACAAGCCATGTCAGGAGTTTCTTATGCCCAGGGAGACCATGCCAACCCCAAACTGCCCACTTCCAGAATTTATTTATATAAGAGACAAATAAACTTCATCTTCTCTGAGCAATTGTATATTGAGTTTTCTTTGATGGAAGTTGTACGAAATGCTAAATGATGACACAGAGAATCCTGAGTCTGAATTAAGAGCAGGTTATCCAGGTAAAGATGTTCAGTAGGCAGTTGGAAGTAAAGATCAATCAATTGAGAAACAAATATGAAGAGCAACTAGCATTGATGCAGTAATTATATGCTAAGTCCTTTTTTTATGTACAGGGAGACACAGAGGGGCTTAACAGGTGGCACAAGGTATACAACCAGTAAGTGGCAGAACTGGGATTGAAACTCAGATTTGTTCGATGCCAGAGTATAAACTATTTGCTGCAGTGTGGCACAGAGATAAGAAAGGTCAAAAAGATTTACTTTTAAAGGAGATGAGCTGCGAGAAGAGTCCTTAAAACTACTGAAATCACAGAAATATTTACTTGCATATATATTTTGCAAAATTAAGTTATATTACTTACAAATGCTATACATGAGTTCCACAGGACTCATAAGTAACATTATGTCATTAAGATATTATCTTAATAAAGAAATTCAGTTATCAGTCTGAAGTATAATACATGGTAAAATAAGGAAGTTTATTAATATTCCTCTTGTTTTCCTAGATATATTTCATTAGGAATTCTAGAAGGCCAAAACAAATGGAGAGACCTACAATAGCATTTAAGTTGGAAGAGAATTTAGAAGTTTATCCATTTGAATAGCCTACTTTTGCAGATGAGAAACAGACCTGAAGTAATTGAATGATTTGCCAAAGTTATATATGTATCAACTTGGACAGAACCAAGACAATAATTCTGTCACTGACTCACTCTCAAGTTTCTTACATGCTACACTAAGGGAAGCTCTATTGTGATTTTCTATTGAGTTCTCACTGATTCTGATTATCAGACTCTGAAGTGGTTCAATATTGCCTTTAGAGCACTTCTTAAAGCAGAGAGGGAGAGTAAAGCCAGAATCAAGCCCTGGTGGCCATCTATATCAAGGGAAAATTCCTAGTCCCAGTTCTTCTTTTCAGGAAATTTGGATTATGTTGATCTGTTTAAACAGGATTATTTATTTGTATATTTATCCATTAATCTGTCTGTTCTTGCTAGCTCCATGAGACGGAGGTACTTTGTTTTGTTCACTGTTACATATCCAATGCCTAGGGCAGCATCTGCCTAACACTTAGTAGCTACTCAGTAAGAGATGTGGAATGAAGAGGACAGGATGTGAGGCCCAACTTACTAAAGTACTATTCTATAAAATAGGTTATATTTGTAGAGTCTGCTCAATAGTTTTAGTTTCTCTTTTCTTAAAAAAAACAAAAAACAAAAAACTATGGAATTATTATAATTTAGAAGAGTTTAACATATTGAAACCCAGATGTTAAAAGCTGTCTATTTGGAGCACTCTTTGTATAAGGCCTTTTCTGAGTCCTCCATCAGTAGCCAATATGAGCTCTTTTATTCTTCAGCTATTCCAAATTTCTGGAATATTTTCACAATTTTGACCTAGGACTGGGCAGTCTGACACCATTCCCTGTGGATAGTAAATGACCCTCTAGTGGCCAGATTAAGTTGATATATTTTACTTATTATTAATCAGGTATAACTTGGAAGAATTTGCTTCAGGGTACAAGTCTTCTCTTTCAAGATAGAGATTGAATATTTGATGCATACAAATTTATGGTCATAGAAATGTGTTTTCTAATAATATGACTGGGTAAATGATGATGATGAGGATGACAAGAAGGATGATGAGGACGATGATAGCAACAGCTAATGTCAGTTGAACACTCATTATGCGCTTACAACTGGTCTAAGTGCTTCACATGTATTGAATTTTTAGTAAGTGTGGTGCAATCGATGTGTAGGGAAGATTTTCTAGTTAGAGAAATTCAGAACCAGTTTATGTTCTTAAACAGAACAGGCAGTAGACAGTTCTACCTGCCTTTAAGGAAATTTATGATTTTATGGTCTTAATGAAGGAGATTAAATAAGCATAATAAATAGCAGTGAATGCAGATACATTAGTGAAAAAGACATAAAGCACATCGATAACAAAGCCTCAGGTGACTGAGACATACACTATGCATAACCAGTAATGAACATGTAATAAGCAGGTCTTCAGACAATTTCTTTGAAGTTATTTTATTAAAAGAATAAATACAAAGTTTAAATTTTTTTCTAGCAAATATTTAACTTTCTAATGTGACAGATAATACAGAAAGTAAAAAGAAAAACTAGACTTTCTTATATTAAGAAAATGATAAGATTTGTCAAACAAAACAAATATGTGATTTTTATTTTATTTTATTTTAATTTTTTAATGTTTATTTTTGAGAGAGAGAGAGAGAGAGCAATCAGGGGAGGAACAGAGAGAGAGGGAGACACAGAATCCAAAGCAGGCTCCAGGCTCTGAACTGTCAGCACAGAGCCTGATGCAGAGCTCAAACCCACATACCGTTAGATCATGACCTGAGTCGAAGTCAGACGCTTAACCAACTGAGCCACCCAGGGGTCCCAAATATGATTTAGAAAGCAACCAAATTACTTTAACATAAAAAGAATTGCAGAATGATGTCACAGTAATAAAATTCAGTGTTCACTATCAATAGAAAGTTGGTCATTTTTCACTGAAGAAAGCAACCATCTTCTTTTGTTCAGTTTCCTCTTCAGGCAAGATGGCTGCAAATGGGAAATTTTAGCAACTAGTGTATGGCAGCAGTGCAATGAAATGGGAAAAAAAATATTCTCTCATCAAGAAATTTGTTAGCATTCTGCAGGAGCGTCTGGAGGATTGATTTGGTTGTGTGTGATTTGACAGAGCAACATTTTTTGCAACCTGGGAAAGCAGTTCCCAGCAGATTTAAAATAGAGAAATTCATCAAGTGATTTTTTTGTTCTATTGTAGCTTTATCTATGAAAATAGCTTACATACGTAGTTAATATAATATTGTGGCAGAGAATATTACAATTCCTTTGCCCATTGTCATGTATCACTGAAGGCACACACACACATCTAGAAGTTATAGGCAATTTAAGGATTTTTCTAAATATTTAAAATGTCATGAATGGTTGATCTTAGTTTTATTCATTATGTTTTTATTGCCAGTAAGTTACAAATAAAGCAAATAAATTGCGATTGAATTAGGTGAAAGTAATGGAACTTCTAATTTAAGTCCTCAAATTCTATAATGCTATTCTGCATCTATTTGACATTACTTGCAAAGCAAAGAGGAAAAAAAAAAAAAAGGCCAAAGTGTAAATGGGAAATAAATGCAAGGAGTTACCCAATCAGATCAGGCAAACTGAAATTATTTTGAACCTTCTGTATATTTCCATTTTTATATTTAAGACTTTCTGTCATTTTTAACTCAACTTAGATATTGGTTCTTTAGAAAAAGATTCACTGATCACTATATCCAGCATCATCCTTTTTCACAGGGTTACGTTCTTCTCTTATGCACTCTAACTGCACTTTTACCTTCTTTCCTGGCATTCAATCCACTTGCAATGATTGGTTTAAAGTTTCTTATCTCTTGTCCATTGCAGTATTATTCACAATAGCCAAGATATGGAAACAACTTAAGTGTTCATTGATGGATGAATGGATAAATAAAATGTCATTTTTAATGGCTGAATAATATTCCATTGCATATGTATATTATTCAGCCTTAAAAAGGAAGGAAATCCTGTCATTTGTGATAACTTGGAGGACATTATGTAAGTAAAATAAGCCAAAGAAAGACAAATATTTTATGATCCTGATTAAACACAGAACCTATAAAAAAGTAAATTTTATAGAACCAAAGGGTAGAACAATGGTTACCAGGGACTGGGGGATGGGAAAAATGGGGAGATGTTGGTCTGAGGGTACTTATAAGATGAATAAGTTCTGAAGATCCAATGCATAACATGGTAGTTATGGTTAATAATACTGTATTATACTTGAAATTTACTAAGAGAGTACATCTTAAGGTTCTTACCATGCCAAATAAGAAAGAAAATGATAACTATGTTAGATAATGGATGTGTTAATTACCTTGAGTGTGGTAATCATTTTACAGTGTGTATACAATCAAACCATCATGCTGCATACCTTCAGTATATACAATTGTTATTTGTCAATTATGCATCAATAAAGCTGGGGATAAAAATAAAGTCTCTCATCTTGACTTTATTGTAAACTCCCCAAAGGCAGGAATGATATCAGTCTCATTAACAACCTAAACTGAATCAAGGACATTACTCTATGGTTCTTCCTTCTCTTCTGAATCATCAGTTTTCCCTTTTCTATTGGCTTGTGCTATAGCATATAGATATCCTATTATTTTTCCTTTTTCATTTGTATCTTCTTTACAACTTTTTAGCAAAACTTTTTGAAATAGTTGTTCAGACTTAAATATCTTTAAGTGTTCTTTTTCCTTTCCCTTTCTTTTTTTCTCATCCCCATCACTCTACTGAAACTACTTTTATAAGGACCACCAGTGAGTGCAAATTGTCTTTTCTAATTTGCCTATTATACATCAGGGACTGTGAGTGTAAGTTCTCAATACTTTTTCAATTAAATCAGCTACAAACTACATACAGAGGACTTCTTCTACAGATGATCTCTTGATAAGTATTGATTTCCTATGATGGTCACAATAAAATACCACAAAAACTTGATGGCCTAAATAAAACAACAGAAATCTACTCTCTCATAGTTCAGGAGGACTGAAGTCTGAACTCA
This sequence comes from Hyaena hyaena, assembly GCF_003009895.1. NCBI lineage: Eukaryota > Metazoa > Chordata > Mammalia > Carnivora > Hyaenidae > Hyaena > Hyaena hyaena. The sequence continues at coordinate 73,452 of NW_024081422.1, read as the reverse complement.
AGGTTTTGGCAGGTGTTTGCCATTCCTCCAAACACTCTAGGGAAGAGTCCTTCCCTGCTTCTTCCAGCTTCTTGATTTGTGGTTGTGTAACTCAAATTTCTGCCTCCATCTTTACATGGTCTTCTCTGTATGTGTGTTGTTCTCTATATGTCTAAGGACAATTCCCATTAGATTTAGGGTCCACCCAGATAGTCCAGGATGATGTCATCTCAAGATCTCAACTAAATTATATCTGCAAATACCCTTTTTCCAGTTAACCTCACATTCAAGGTTCCAGGGATTAGGATATGGATATATAGCTCATTCAGTCCACTACACCATTCAACTCAGTATGAGAATGATCCCTTCATTCAGTGTTTTTATTCATAGTAGAGGTATGATATACTACTTTAATTTTTTTTATTCAAAAATGGATATTGAGTACTTCTATGTGTTGGCCACCATATAGGTCCTAGAGTGAGAGTGGTAAGCAGATCTTTACTCTCATGGTTTTACATTCTAGTTAGGCGAGAAACAAAATTATCCTTTGGTCTAAAACATGTATTACTTAAAATAAAGTACATCAGTGCACTTCCTAAAGTTATAGACATCATTTTAAACTTGTAATTAAGCTGCCAAAAGTGATAGTATTATAGAATCCAGAACACGAAGAATTCTTAATAATAATTTCTGGTTCATTCATTGCCAGACTACATCTCAGATGTTTTACCCATGTGCTAGAGCAAAAGAAAAAACAAAGTGCCAAAAGTCTGGTTAAATTTATAATTTTCTGTTGACAAGTGACACAGAGCCCTAATAGTGTGATTATAAACCCCCAGGGTAAGTAAGAAAGTGATAAAATGATGACCCTGATTTCCTTTATTAATATTGTATTAATACCACTTAAAATAAATATAAACAATGCACCATCTATTATCATGAAGCTGATTTCGAACTAACTTCTGGTTCTGTAAAATCTCCCCTTGCTTCCTTCTTTTCTAAAGGACTTAGTTATGCTTTCTTCCCTGCTGACTCTAAACTGTGTATATGCTGTTATTCTTATTAACTCTGATTGAATACCTACTGTATGCCTAACCACTTGGTGCTTCATCATCATTACCCTATTATTAACCGTCACACAGTGTTGTGATAGTACACTTCCACATGTTCCCACTATGGAATACCGGATTCCTTAAAAGGAGAGGCCACATCTTTTCAGCTTCTGTTTTCTCAGCACTTAACACAGTAGATACTATCATGTAGTGGATACTTAAAGAGGACTTAAATTTAGTCAGCTATAGGCTGGGCAACTACCAGGAGCAAGATTGCTTGGATGAGTGACCTTGCTATGTCTCAGGAAGCTGTTTGGGATTGAATCCTTCTTTGCCAATTTAACTAACTTGGTGTCATCATCTGTGAAAAACAAAATAATAATGAAAAGACTTACAAGGCTGTATCACTTTCAGGACACAATTCCTGTAAAGCACTTAGGAATATACCTAGCTCAAAGTAAGCACTTAGTAAATCTTAGTCATTAATATTGCTTGATTTTTATTTTTAGTATTATTGCTTTAAACACATATCCAGGACATACAATAGAATTTCATATCATGCAAAATAACTTTTAATTGAGACACATGGAAATTTCAGTTTGGCAGGAACAAAGGTTTAAAATTACAGCCACATAATAAATAGAAAGCATAATTAATGGCTCAAATTTTAAAAGCTATTATGTATGATATTTTAGTGACATGTCTTGGAATAATTGTCTACATAAAGCACATATTTTTATAAAAGAAAAATAAGTGGTGATGTTTTCTAAGCTTTCTACTGTTTCTCACAAGCTACTCTCTTTGATTGGATTTCATCCTTAACTTTTTTTTATTCTTTTATATTGCATATCCAGCAATTCACCATGTTTTAAAAAAGCTCCCCCATTAAATATTTTTATATGCATCTCTTCTCTCTCAATTTGTCAATTCTCTCTTTACTTTATCAATTTGAAAACTGAAGTCATAGAATGTAAGCAATGAGTAATAATGGTATTCACGTAAATGAATTTTGCTTTGAATTATAATACTCTATATTTTAATGAAACTATTTTTGGGAAGTTTGGGGCCATTTCAAAAATATTCTATTAATTTATCTTTTCTAAAAATTATATTGAGTCACTGATAAATGAGATTTTTAATCCAGTAGTATTATTTGAAAGTATGTATTTCTAGGAACTACATATATAAGCTGTTGAGAAAGGTGTTGAGTGTGGATTAAGGTCACAGGCTCCAGAACCCATCTTCCAGTCCTTGAATGTAGGTTCTGCTATTTACAGCTGTGGAACTTTGAGTAGAATATTTTATCTCTTCATGCCTCAGTTTTTTCATCAGTAAAATAAAGGTAGTATTATTTACTAATAGAGTCATTGTGAGGGTTGAATTTGTTAAATCATTGAAAACAGAACAGTCCCTCACACATAGAAAGAACTGAATAAATGCTAGTTTTTCAAATTTATTAAGTGACAGTGGGTGAAGAAATGCTTTCAGTTTGAGAGGGCAGCATGGGAAGGTCACGGCGATAGGAATTAATGGGAGTTTTCAAGAGGTAAGGAGTATTGATAAGGGAGAGTGGGGGAAAGGAGTCTGGAGTCAGGTCCTAGAGGTCTTGCTCTCAACATTCCAAAGGAGAAGCCACAATAGTGTGATGTCCTATAATTCATTTCTGTGAATATTGGTAGACTTGCCTCAGTTGAGGGATTTGAACTTTATCCTGTAGGCAAGGGAAGTGTTGAAGATAGTACAGATGCTAGTACAGGGGCTTTAGCACCAAACTTCTGGAATTGGTTTCTAGTTCTTTTTGAACCCAAGATTCATCATTGATAATAATAATAATTATTCCTATATTATAGGCTGTTGTGAGGGTTAAATGAGGTAATGCAGGTAATACATGTACAACACTGTCTGGCTTATAGTAATTATTCAATAGAAATTATCATAAATTGAGAGAAGAGTGATATAAGATCTGTGTTAGCTTTACATAATTCAAGGCAAAGGAAAGCACCTGATCTTCTATATGGGAACAGAGTGAGAATGAGAAGTTTGTGTAAGAGCCATGATTAATGAGCATCCTGCACCTGAGTTACTTTGTCACAAGGTTAGCCTGGTAAAGGGTCATTGCTGAAGTCATGACAGCTGTTTCAGAGGCTCCAGAGGGCACTGATACCGTGGAAACTTCAGGCTCCCAATGAGCATCTAGGAAGTCCAGAGAATGACTAGAGGACCACATCCAAAGCTCATAGATAAAACTGCCTCTATTAATTTATGCAGATTAGAAGATGTTCCTTTCTCTGGGGGCATGTGTGTAACAAGTACATAGCTTGATAAAGAGAGCCCAGCATTTACCACCTTAGCCATACACCTTTGGGCAGGGCACAACCTGAACAATAAAACACTTCTCTCCTGACCAGAAAGTACTTGAGATGAGAAATTCTGTCTCACCTGGGAACATGTGCATTATTTGCATCTTTCCATCTCTTGAATTTTCTTCGACTAACTGAATGTGATAGAAGTAATTTCATGTGACTTCTAAGGCTAACCCTAAAGAGACCTTGAAACTTCAATTTTGGAATTCTGCTCTGAGATTATTATGTAAAATAGCTTGGGCACCTGGGTGGCTTAGTTGGTTGAGTGTCTGACTCTTGATTTTGGTTCAGGTCATGATCTCACAGTTCTTGAGACTGAGCCCCACATTGGGCTCCATGTGGACATTACAAAACCTGCTTGGGATTCTCTCTCTCTCTTAAAAATTAATAAATAAACTTTTAAAAAGCTCAATATATCCTATATGAGGAATAGAGGTCAAGTAGAAGGGAACAGAAGTGCCTTAGTTGACAATCAGCATTTCCTGACAGCTGCATCTTCATGAGTGGCCCCAGGCAAGACCGACAAATAACTGCCTAGCTACAGAATTGCTAATCTATAGATTCTTGAGTAAAAATTAATGGGTTTTGTTTTAAACCAAAGTTCAGGGTGTTGTTACATAGCAGTAAATAACTGATACACCTGTGTAGTCCAAAATGGTAAAAGCAATCTAAAACTAATCTCTATCAAAAACTCATCTCTAATGCCTATAGTCTCGGAAATTCCAGTAAAGACCTTCCATTGATAAGACTTTGAGTCAGAACATCACTCTTTCATGAACAGAGATATTATGCATTATCTAGATCAGTTTGGTCTGTAGGAACTGTCTACAGAGATTTCTAGGATACTTTCTGATGCTCATATGACCTGGAAATGTCTTCTGGCTGATTGCCTTTTTAGTTACTGTTATGCCTCAAGAAGACTTAAGATGCAGAACTATTAAAAATGAAGAACTAATAAGTCCCTGCCTACTTTCAGTTGCCATTATCACTGAGGGTGCTCTGTTATATTGTCAATAGTAATGTCTGAATTTGAAAAAAGAGTGACCTTTAAAAACATTGGATGAACTAGAAACTCACACATCAGAAATCTGAAGGAGTAAAAGGCATTAGAAATAAAATGCTGTCCTCTACATGGCAATGAGAAAAAATGACATCTGGCCATGTGTAGCAACATGGATGGACCTTGAGGGTGTTATGCTGAGCGATATAAGTCAGGCAGAGAAGGACAAATATCATATGTTTGCACGTATAGGAGGATTAGGAGGAACTTGACGGAGGAACAAGGGGGAGAAGAAGGGCGGAAATGGTGGGGGAAAGGGAGAGAGGCAAACCATGAGAGACTCTTGAATGCTGACAAAAACTGAGGACTGATGGATGTGGGGGGGAGGGGGAATGGGCATGGAGGAGGACACTTGTGGGGATGAGCAGTGAGTGTTATGTGGAAACTAATTTGACAATAAACTATTTGTAAAAAAAATAAAAAAAATAAAAAAAAGAAATAAGATGCTTTGTAAAATTTGAAAAAATATATATTATGCTTAATTAATAGGTAAAATTAAATAAGCAAAGGAGTATTTTTATTTTGATCCATTTCATTATCTTAAGATTTTATAAAAAATTTATTTTCTTTGCCTTTCCAGTGATTTTTTCCTGTAAGTTTTAAGCTGCAGAGCCAGTTATTTTGAAGCCAAACTGAAAAATATGGAGACATTTACTGGAATCACACAAGCTTCTTTTACTGTTCCACCCTCTTTCCCTCCTCTTTTTCTTTCAGTTTGAAATCTTCTCTGAAAAGAGAGTGAACAGTAAATATCAGTTGCCTTCACACTGGGTTCCTGCTGGAACTTCCACTCAAATCCCTGACATTCTTGCTCTGATAGAGCAGAGGGCCACACCTAAGCAGTCTACTCTGTATGTCCTAAGACTTCAGCCTGGCCTTGCTTGGCCCTCAAGGCTGAAGTGTGTCCCAGGTTCCCTATCTCCCCATAAGCAATGGCACAGTAGTCAAGAATGAGACCTACATTGGTCAAGGTGATATTGATCCTTCCACTAAAGACTCCACATACTGGTATTGTGGCCCCTCAGGTTTGGCATTATTCCCTCTTAAGGATGAAGTGATGAAAATGAGGGGCACTTGGGTGACTCAGTCGGTTAAGCTTCCAACTTTGGCTCAGGTCATGATCTCACGGTTCGTGGGTTTGAGCCCCGTGTCAGGCTCTGTGCTGATAGCTAGCTCAGAGCTTGGAGCCTCTTTCAGATTCTGTGTCTCCCTCTCTCTCTGACCTTCCCCTGTTCATGCTGTCTCTCTCAGAAATTTAAAAAAATATATATATATTAAAAAAAAATGAAAGAGTAGGGCAGAGGCCAGGCTAAAGATGGTAGAAAATTCTTCATATGAGGTTAAATGAAGAGGGTATAAAGCATATGATCTGTGCTCATTATCTTACTATTAATAAATACCAAAGTGAATGAGTTATGGGGGGGATGTCTAATCAATTTAGTTAAGATAGGGGAAGTATTAGTAAGTGCATTGTATAGTGGTTATGTTTGGGTAGCATGGAAACAAACTGAATCTGAATCATGGTTCAGCCACTTGCTAGCTGAATAAATTGGCAGCTGACTTAATTTCTTTTCCCTCGTCTCCTTACCTATAAAATGGGAATAATTGTAGGACCTGCCTTATAGTATTACTGTCTGGACTGAAGAAAATAATGCATTTAAAGCACTCAACACAGTGCTTAGCACATAGTCTATTCTCATTGATGGTAGGGACTACTGTGCCATAAATCTTTTGTTCATATAATGAGACAGTTTAATTTTAATTTATCATTTATAATAATTTAGTTGAAGCATTTACCAGCCAAATTGCACTACTTTATCTAAAAACTATGTTTCATATGATTTATAATTAGTATCAGTGTTATTCAAAAAGTACATAAAAACTGAAAAACAGAACAATATAATAAGGGGGTACAGTAAAATAAAAGTATAACAAAAGATTTAAGTAAAATAATTTAAGATGCTGCTAAAAGGGAATACTATCATCAGAAATTTACTTTTCTCCAGGAGAGTTATTTAAAATGAGTGTATCCTCATGTCTCCGAATCTTTGCAATTGTTAAATTAAGTAGTTACTTTTCAGTCCTCATTTTACCTGACTGAGCAGCAACATTTGACACACTCTCTCCTTGAAACGTTCTTTACTTGTTTCCTAAGACACCACATTCACCTGGTTTTTATTTTCACTTTGAGCTTACCTGTCTCTGTTGGTTCTTCTTCTTCTGTCCAGCCTCTAAATACTGGAGCATCCAAGGAATAGTCTTTGGGCCTCTCTTCTAACTACATTCACTCTCCTCGTGATCTCATTCAGTTTCACAAATTTAATTACAATCTGTATTGAAATACAGTAGTCCCCCCTTATCTGCGGTTTCACTTACCACCCCAGTCACCACTACCCAGGGCCAAACCATCATCTCATCTCTCCTGGATTATTGAAATAGCCCCTTAACTATCTCCTTCTACTCTTGACCCCCTCAGTTTGTTTCAAGATAGCAGGCAAAGTGATCTTGTTAAAGTTTTAAGTTAGATCATGTCACTTTTCTGTTGAAAATCCTTTGATGGCTTCCATTTCACTCAAAGTAAACGTTCAGATCCTTTTAAGGACCTGTGTCATATGCCTCCCCATTCCCTTTCTGACTTTGTCTCCTACCACTATCTCTCTGGCTTATTCTGCTTTAACCATACACATTTCCGTGTGTTGTACTATGATGTGAGCTCCATGGGACAGGGATTTTTGTCTGTTTTGTTTTCTACATATTGCCTACATCTAGAAGAATACCTGGTGTAAAATAAGCACACAATAAATATTTCTTGAATGTATGATGGATAATTTCTAAAGTCATCTCTTTTTACATAATTTCCCTACTAAGTCTACAGTATAAGCCTTTAATATATACGTTGTCTTTATAGAAATTTGGTATAATGATGAAATTTTTCTTCATTGTACTATTATTCCTAGTTTCTTTCTCCCTCAAGGTAATTAACATGTCTTCTTCATTCCCCATTTTGTGTGTTTTTTGTGCTCAGACCCTCATTTCCCCTTCCCTTCAGTTATTATGTAGCATAATATGCTGTTTTCTCTACTACTGTTCTTTGACATATAGCTTGGGAAAAAAGAATGGAAAAGACAAATTTTCCCATTTCTTTTCTTTATTATATTACTTATATATTTGATTAAAATCATCCTAAGGAAAACTCTAGGGACAAAAGTTAAAGTATATCTGTATAATGTTACACTACTTGCTGTAACAGATAACTCCCCAAATCTCACTGGCTTAACACCACAGACTTCTCCCCTCCCCCACTCAGTTATATAAAGTCCAAAATGGGTGTTTCTAATCACTGGCTTCCAAGTGCCTTCTTTTATCATACAAACCTACCATCATACAAGTTTACCACAGAAGAGGGAAAATGCATAGAGGATTATTACAGGAAATCTTTATGCAAGAGGCCCATGAACGTATATCACTTCCAGTCATATTCTCTTATGTAGAATTTGCTCAATAATTCTACTAAATCCTGGCAAGGCTTGGTGGTATGATTCATCTATGTGCCCAGGAAGAAGATGAGGCGAGTTTGAGGGTGACCAAATGAGTCTCTGCCACATTTTGCATTGCTTTCCTTTCTCTCCTACACTCCTTATCCATACATCTCTGAAATAGTGATCCTTTTTTTTTTTTTTTTTTGCTTAGCATTGGACAGAATAATAATAATAACAACAATAATAAATATAATAACAATAGTGTTTTCTGCTTTTCACTGATTATATTTTTTAATTCTTACACACTTTTAAGGTAGGACTGTTATTATCACCATTTTATAGGTGAGAAAATTGAGGCAAGGAAAAGTTAATGTGTTTAGTGCTACCATCTATTAAGTGCTGAAGCCAAGATTTAACCAGCCTCTCTGATCTCTGAGTCCATCTACCTCACAGGAAAACTATATTGCCTCTCAAGTTTTGAAGGGAGTTCAAGAAAAATTCCACATCATATTCCTTTTCAAGGAGCCAGGATAAACCTGGAGGGGAACCTTGGCATCCCTACTCCCACTTCAGATGGCCTCACTTCATTTGCTGATTTCACTTCCACATTTATGTACTCAATTTCCTACCACAACAGTTCAAAACCTCTCAGTTATAGACCACTGCACCCAGATAGAGTAACAACTTGGAGATAAAGGGTAGAGTGAAGAAGCATAGCCCTGTTTGTGTAAAAATTCTGTCAGAGCATTTCATTGTGGGTACTTTTCACAGTTCTTAACTCTCCTAATTAAAAAATGTTTCACCAAACAACACTGCAAATGATACAGTAAACGTTATGAACTCCCTTACTTAAAAAAAAGGCAGAGATAATAGCTATAAACAATTGATATACTTGTATAATACCAGCTGTTAGTGATACTTTGAAGGAATCGAAGGCTGTAAATTTTATACTAATGCAACAGAATGTTACTGTTTTTAGTTTAATCCGAGCCACCAAGATACAGTAGACATTGGATGCCAGTTGTAAGACACCAAGATGCAGATTTTCAAAGGAAATAAATATTCAACTACTGGATTCCATTTTCTACCAAAGATATTAAAAAGGATCAACTTGTTAGAGATTAGAGAGGATTTTGTTAAGATGCTTCCTTTGGAAAACAGCATGTGCTGTTATTTGCTACCTATTATATTATCTCCTGCTCAGGGAGGTGTTTGACTCTTCTGGCCTTTGGGGAACACATATAGCTGGTATCTGAAGCCTACCTGAGGTATCTGAAAATGAAAGGCTGGCTAAAATGGCCTTCAGATGCTAATAAAGGACTGTGTCTAGGCAGTAACTGAACTCCACTCTGAATGGGCCAATAATATGTGAATCCTGAGGACCAGATAGGGGATCCAGGGAGGGAGAGAGGATTGTACTGAGTAGTTTTGACCCTTGCTTGAGAGGATGACCAGGGAAGGTAAAGGAATGCCAGTAAAGTCTGAGCAGTGGAGTGCCAAGAAACCAGGGAATGAGGGGGAATCGGCAGCTAGAGGAATAGAATGGATCATCCATATCACTGAAGTTGCAATCCAAAGAGATCAGAAGGGGAGCATCTGAGAACTCATAAACATGTCAGAGAGGGAGGGCAGGAGAGACAGAGAGACAGGGGTATGTAATTAAATATCTGCAAGGCCAAGAGAGTATGAAACCATTTTACAACAGTACCAGTCAAGTAGGAATTTTGCACCAGGACTTTATTTATCTCCCTTCTTTTGTTTAGGCTCTTGGGAAGTCAGTTTGCTACTGTCACTAGCTATGGGGAGGGAGGGTGGTCTAGCCCTTGAATAAAGATAAAAGTGAAAGTAATGCTTAATGTATTATACTGAAAGTTTTATTTGCTAAATTGAGACTCTGTTCTGCAACTAAGCAATTTTCTACTACTTAAGACTGTTCAGAAATGTTGTAGAGCCTGCTAGGATTTTTATTCATTGGTGAGGGAAAAACTTAGTCCATTGAATATACTTTAAAAAGACAATGAGACACAAATATAAAGTTGCTTTCAGATTATATCCCATGATTTACATTCCATGATTATATTTCATTGTGCAATATAAGGAAAATGTTGCTCTTCAGTAAATATGGATTTCCTAACATCACTAATACTTAATTGTGTATTGATATTTGAATGTATCACTTATCTGCCTTTTAAAGGACAAAGAATTAATGTATAATTCATACAATGGCTGATTGGTATGTACCTTAAATTTCAGATTTTTGAGAATTATTATTAAATTATCAGTTAAATCACCACTTGGAGAGTCTTTCCTCTGGTACATTATGAAAGTTGAAATTTTAGATGAAGAGGTTGAAGAAAGTATAGGGAGTTTCTAAGTCTTTATATGGCCATGAGATCGCTTAGCAGAGTAGAGTTTTTTCTCTCTTCATCTGAGTCCTTGGAAAAAGAAAGGGTATCTTCAGTGTTTGTTAAAAGCTTGACAGATTGATTTTTTTCCTGCCTCTCACTTGAAAGAGTTGCTCTAAACCAGAGAAATGAACAGATAATTTTTTTGCAGACTGGCATGGCATTTGCTTTCAGGGACTTCTTTGGATCATGTCACATAATGGATCAATCAACAGGCAATTTTTGAGCATCTATTAAGTACTTAGTTCTGTGTTCAGCACCACAAGGTTTTAGAATTCAGTTCACCTATATTCAGTGGATTTTATTGAGTACTATCCCATGTCAGGAATTGTGCTAAGCTCTGATCAAATTAACCTCAATGTTTTAAACTCATGGCATGGACTTTGCTTGTGAAATATGTACACAATTCTAATATTGTGTCTAATGATATGAATGTCAAGTATGGAATATAAACAGTACTGAATAGTGATAATGGTGAGGAAATGATTCATTCTAACTGAAAGGATTAAGGAATACAAAGTATTAATAGCTGTTATTTACTGATAACCCAAAATATTCCACATACTCTATAAGCCTTTTCTGAATTTATATTTAAAAGGCCCCTGGGGGTAGTCATTATGTTCTCATTTTTCTGATTAGAAATTCAGGAAACATAAGCAGCTTGTCCAAATCACATAGCTAATAGGTGTCAAAACCAGCATCTAGGATCCAGGTCTGCTTGGTTTCAAAGCCTGTATTTTTTTTTTTTTTCCAACTACAATGTAATGTCTGAGTTTGTGGAGAATCATTCCAGATTAATAGGAATTGTATAAATAGGGTGCATACTCAGGAAAGAAGTTTTCACAGGTAGATTGTAGTCTGTTGCTGTTGGATATGGCTTAGAAGACTTGGGAAGACTGGAGGCATATTGTAGGAGATCTTGAATTCCATGTAGGAGAGTAGGGTTCATTCTAGACACCTAATGAAAAGCCATTGAAATATTACATATAGAAAAGGACAGATGCTAGAAAAGCACCTATCTAGCACCTAGATGATAGGTGTTACTTGTTTGATGTACCTCAGTGTTTCTAAATGTAATTTAAAAATACTGTGCCCCTACTTTTGTGACATTATTCAAAGTGATATAGCTATATAGTCCAAATTATCTTATAACTGAGTCCAGGATACTGACTGTGTTTCCTTTGGTGTATAAACATGTTAGTGATAAGAAGTACTCATTGGGGTAATGAGACTTATATGGAAGCAAATTTCATATCAAATGACACTGTTTTAGGAAGTAAATATCAATGACAGAATGCACAAACTGAGCAAACAAAGCATTCATATTAATTAGGATGGCGAAAAGGAAGAGAGGCACTTTTCATCTCATAGCTCACAGGAAAATAGGCACACCAAATTTCTAGGGACTTGCACCAGAGCCACATCTTCAGTGATAGTATTTAACAGAAGCAAAAATTATGTTGAATTAAAAAACAAAACAAAACAAACTATGTTGAATTAATGTTAATTTGAACTTTATTGATTTCATAATTTTGGTATTTAATTTGTAATTTTGCTTTGTCTTCATAGTTGCCTAAGTGTTAGGAACAAAGAGTTTATGTCATTTTAAGTTAGAATGTATTTAAAAAAAATATACTATATAGTTACATTAAGGGTAACATTGAGGACTCGGGAACACTTTTTTTTTTTTATCTTAAGTTTGAGAACTAATTGAAGAGTATTTACTATTGAGAATGTTAAAAAGAGCATTATGAAAAGAAAGAAGATAGACATTGGGGTGGAATGCCAAGTGGGGTAAGAATAAAAGCAGAGACAAAGAAGTAGGAATACAGGCACATCTTGTTTTATTGTGCTTTGCTGTATTGTGCTTTACAGGTAGTGCATTTTTTACAAATTGAAAGCTTGTGGCAACCCCATGTCAAGCAATTCTATTAACACCATTTTTTCTAACATCATTTGCTCACTTCACATCTTTGTGTCACATTTTGGTAATTTTCACAATGTTTTAAACTTTTCATTATTAGTATACTTGTTATGGTGATCTGTGATCAGTGATCTTTGATGTTACCATTGTAATTATTTGGGCTTCAGGAACCATGTCCATATAAATGGCAAAATTAATCATTAAATGTTGTGTGTGTTTTGGCTACTCCATTCACTGCCCCCTACCCCCTCATCTGTCCCTCTCTTCAGGCCTCCCTATTCCTTGAGAAACAACCATATTGAAATTAGCCAATTAATAACCATACAATGACCTCTGAGTGTTCAAGTGAAAGAAAGTGTCACATGTCTCACATTTTAAATCAGAAGCTAGAAGTGATGAAGCTTAGTGAGAAGGCATGTTGAAAGCTGAGACAGACTGAAAGGTAGACTGCTTGTGTCAAACGGGCAAGTTGTGAGTGTAAAGGGAAAGTTCTTGAAGGTAAGTAAAAGTGCTACTCCAGGGAATACACAGACAATGAGAAAGTGAAACAGTTTTATTGCTGATATGAAGAAAGTTTTAATGGGCCAGATAGATCAAACCAGCCACAACATTCTTTTAGGCCAAAGCCTAATCCAGAGCAAGGCCTTAGCTCTCTTTAATTCTTCGAAAGCTTAGAGGTAAGGAAGCTCCAGAAGAAAAGATTATAGCTAGCACAGGTTGATGCATGAGGTTTAAGAAAAGATAAGTATCTCCATAACATAAAAGTACAAGGTGGGGTCCCTGGATGGCTCAGTTGGTTAAGCGTCTGACTCTTGATCTTGGCTCAGGTTATTATCTCATGGTTTGTGGTTTCTAGCCCCACGTGCTGTTAACCTGTTTAGCCTGCTTGGGATTCTCTCTCTCTTCCTCTACTGTCCCTCCACTGAGCATGTGTGTGCATTCTCTCTCTCTCAAAATAAATAGACTTAAAAAATAGTTTTTTTTTTTAAAAATTACAAGGTGAAGCAGCAGATACTAATGTCAAAACTGCAGCAAGTCATACAGAAGATCAGACTAAGATAATTAATAAAGAGAAAAAGAAATGGTCTCATTAACATCTGTAAGCTACTCACAGACAGATCTAAACCAACATACATGAAGTCTATATCTGTGAAAGCACTCAAACTGACCCTGTGGTAGCTGAGTTTTTAAAGTTGAGATAAGAACAGTTAATAATATTCTAATCTGTAGAAGATGTAAATTGTATTTGAAAGCAGCTATAAATTAAATGTCACATAGTAGGGCATAGTTACTTTCTAAGTGAACAAAGTACATCCTGTTTTCTTCACTTTTTTTTTTTTTTTTTTTGAGAGAGAGAGAATGTGTGCATGTGTGGGGGAAAGGCAGAGGGAGAGAGAGAAATCCTAAGCAGGCTTCATGCCCAGTGCAGAGCCTGAAGCAAAGCTTGATTCCATGACTATGAGATCATGACCTTAATCAAAATCAAGAGTCAGATGTTTAACTGAGTGAGCCAACCAAGTGTCCCTATTTAACATTATTTTAAATAAATATTAATATAATATTTTTCTTAAAATAACTTGAAGTTGATTTTTATTTGTTTTTATATCTTAATGTTTTTATTTATTTTTTTTTTTTGAGAGAATGAAACAGAGTGTGGGGTGGAGGACAACAGAGAGGGAAACACAGAATCTGAAACAGGCTCTGGGCTCTGAGGTGTCAGCACAGAGCCCAACACGGGGCTCAAACTCCTGAACCACGAGTTCATGAACTGAGCCAAAGTTGGACATTTAACTGACTGAGCCACCCAGGTATCCCTAAGTTGATTTAGTTTTTAAAAATAACTTCTTTTAAAGTAATAACACCCATGAACTGATGAGTTTCATCTACTAGCTAAACATTTTTTTAGCCATACTTCTTTTTAATACCTAATAATAAATATAAATATTAAAATAAAATATATGGTCTCCATGTACCATCTAAAATCATCATAGGTCTCAATCTTTGAGAAACCTTGGCTTAAACAATCAATTACTATGGAGTTTAGAGGAAGAACAGTGGGACACATGTTCAGTGACTCTTATTAAATATGTAAATTAAATAATTCTCTTGCTTCCCTATAATCAAAATTATGGTTTAGATATATTGTTTGTCAGGTAATAGCATATTAATAAGGATGTCTTTGCTGTTAGTAGATATTTTATATAATTTAGCTTTAAAAAACAGCCTCAAATAATAGCCTTTCATGAGTGTTGAAAAGATTTTAAATTCATTCCTAATCTTTCAATAATAGATCCCAGGAGTGAATAAGGTTACACATTTCACTTTTATAATCATCTTCACTTAATCTACTGAAGTTAGGAATGCATTAATATGGCATAGCACATTATTTCTTCCAGTCTGTTTTATATTTTGTTCAGAATGACTGCAGATCTTACTAAAAGCAATTCAGATACTTCAAAGGGAGCTCATCATTCATGATTAAAGACACATAAGCCCAAAGAAATATCTTCAGCTAATTTTGAAGAATCATTGAAAGATTTGGGGGAGCAGCATTCCTGACCAAATATAACAAAATTTAGAATTCTGTTTACAGTTAGAGATATCTAGGCTTATATTCATTAGCTCATAAAATCTAGACTACAGATTGAAGGGAAACATTTTTAAATGTTAACTACTTTGAATGGAAATCTTTCTAAAATGTAGTATCCACTTCCATGCCTTCTTAAACAAATAATGCTGAAATGATGTACATTTCCATTATGACTCAGGATCATCATTTGTGAATTGCCATTAGGACACCATATTTTCATCTGGTTCTCTGGTTTTCAGTTTTCCTCTCTAGTTTTCCATTAGCTGTTATTTTGCAACTGTTACGTTTGTCTCCCTAATAAGCTTCTACCTTGGTTCTCCAGTTTGTTGCTCCCAGTTTTCTATGGCCTCAGCATTAGACAATGTAGTTTGTTTAATACTGTTATGTCATGTTAACTGTGATTATGAGAAATTTGTTGAACGTGCTGTTGTAGAATCAGAGGGTGAGATTTCAGGGAACTTTATTGTCCTACTTCTAATTTAGGATAGTGTTATGAAGGGTTGCATTTGTGAGGGGACTGAAGTTTAAGTGAGTTATTCTGTAAAACTGTTGTTTTTTGCTTTTAGTTTTCATCCTGAATAATAACATAGTGTTTCATCAGCACAGTCTTAGGGCACTTTAATATTCCAGATTGAATTTTGTCCAGGCTGTTTGGGTTTGCTTACACTGTCTTTGGGACTGGTGCAGTAAAGACATTATTTAAATGTTCAGAAAATTATGAAGACATACCTTTGAACTTGTTAGGGCATAAGAAAGAAGCATTCCCTTTCTTTTCTACCTGCTATTTAGTCAGAACTTCTGTCTCTGTCTGTGAAGTTCTCTCTAGATTTATACTCCTCATCCTAGTTATGTATGTATATTCACAGATATGTACACACACTTATTCCATCAAACACACAGTGCACATTATAATTTCCACCATTCCTTTAGGGGTCCAATGAGGAGATTTAGGAAGTTATGTTTCTAGGCACCAAAAGACTTTCCAAGATACCTTTGTTGGGGGGTATAAGTTGGGAAATGGTGATCAATCAGTGGTTTTCATAGCAAGGTGTACAAGACATCTCAATGACAACAGGGGAGAAAATACTGGAATTACTATTCCTATTTATATCATTTAATTTTTTTATTTTTTTATTTTTTTTAAGAGAGACAGCATGAACAGGGGAGGGTCAGAGAGAGAGGGAGACACAGAATCTGAAACAGGTTCTAGGCTCTGAGCTGGCAGTCAGCACAGAGCCGGATACGGGGCTCAAAGCCACGAACCACAAGATCATGACCTGAGCCGAAGTCGGAGGCTTAACCAACTGATCCACCCAGGCGCCCCTATATCATTTTAAAAGTAAGGGATAAATAAAGGTTTACTAATATATTTTTTAATTTTTTAAATGTTTTATTTATTTCTGAGAGAGAGAGAGCAGGTCGTGAGCAGGGCGTGAGCAGGGCGGGGGGCGGAGGGGCCAGAGAGAGAGGGAGACACAGAATATGAAACAGTCTCCAGGCTTTGAGCTAGCTGTCAGCACAGAGCCCGATGCAGGGCTCAAACCCACAAACTGTGAGATCCGTGACCTGAGCCAAAGTCAGATGCTTAACCGACTGATCCACCCAGGCGCCCTGAGGTTTACTAATATTTAATATCCAGAGTTTATCTGAATCATAAAGTATCAGATGAAGAGTGGGAATTTCAAATCCGAAGGACTTGATAGAACTCCCTTTTATTTATTGACTTTCTATTTATTGAACATGGTATGATTTATATGCTACTGCATGCCATTAATGTGATTAATTTTACACAATAAAGATTTTAAAAGTATTGGGATCCTTAGAATACTTTTTAATGAGATGAGGAATGACTAAGAAAATTTTTATTCTGTTTTCTTTAAATTCTAGTTAGTTAACATACAGTGCAATATTTCATCATTTGCATACAGAACCCAGTACTCATCACAACAAATACCCTTTTTAGTACCCATTACCCATCTAGTCCATGTACCAGTCACCTCCTTCCATCAACCCTCAGTTTGTTGTCTATTGTTAAGAATCTCTTGTGGCTTTTTTCCCTCTCTATTCTTCCCCACCACCTTCCCATATTCATCTGTTTTGTTTCTTACATCCCACATATGAGTGAAAGTATATGGTATTTGTCTTTCTCTGACTGACTTATTTTGCTTAGCATAGTACATCCTAGCTCCCATTTACATCATTGCAAATGTCAGTATTGCATTTTTTTTGATGGCTGAGTAATATTAAATTGTATGCCACATCTTCTTTATTCATTCATCTGTCAGGGGACATTTGGGCTCTCTCCATACTTTGATTATTTTTAATAATGCTGCCATAAACATTGGGGTTCATGTACCCCTTCAAATCTGTATTTTTATATCCTTTTGGTAAATAATAGTGTAATTGCTGGTCTGTAGGGTAGTTCTATTTTTAGTTTCTTGAGGAACCTCCATACTATTCTTCCTTGTCTGTACCAGTTTGCATTCCTACCAATAATACAAGTAGGTTCCCCTTTCTCTGCATTCTTGTAAACACCTGTTGTTTCTTGTGTTGTTAATTTTAGCTGTTCTGATAGGTGTGAATTGGCATCTCATTGTGGTTTTAATTTGTATTTTCCTGATGATGAGCAATGTTGAACATGTTTTCATGTGTCTATTAGCCATCTTGATGTCTTCTTTGGAAAAGTATCTATTCATGTCTGCTGCCCTTGCCTTAACTGTATTATTTGTTTTATGGGTGTTGAGTTTGATAAGTTCTTTATAGGCTTTGGACACTAACCCTTTATCAGATATGTCATTTGCAAATATCTTCTCCCATTCCATATATTGGAATTTCCATATTCCTTTTATTTTTGTTGATTTCATCCTTCGTTGTGCAGAAGATTTCATCTTGATGAAGTCCCAATAGTTCAAGTTTGCTTTTCTTTCTCTTGAATTTGGCAACTCGTCTATAAGAAGTTGCTCTACCCTGGGTCAAAGAGATTGTCCTGTGTGTTCTTCTCTAGGATTTTGATGGTTTTCTATCTCACAATTAGGTCATTCATCCATTTTGAATTTTTTTGGGGGGACATGGTGTATAAAAAGTGGTCCAGTTTCCTTCTTCTGTCTAGTCCAGGTTTCCCAACACCATTTGCCAAAGACACTGTCTTTTTTTCCATTGGATATCCTTACCTGCTTTGAAGAGATTAGTTGACCGTTTAGTTGTAGTTCCATTTCTGTGGGTTTTCAATTCTGTTTCATTGATCTCTGTGTCTATTTTTGTGCCAGTACTATACTGTCTTGATGACTGAAGCTTTGTAAAATAGCTTACAATCCAGAATCACGATCTACTTTTGTTTTTCTTTTTCAGGGTTGCTTTGGCTATTTGGGGTTTTTGGTGGTTCCATACAAATTTTAAGATTGTTTGTTCCAGCTTTCAGAAAAAACTGGTGTTATTTTGATAAGGATTGTATTAAATGTGTAGATTGCTTTGGGTGCATAGACATTTTAACAATGTCTGTTCTTCCAATCCATGAGCAATGAATGCTTTTGCATTTCTTTGTGTCCTCTTCAATTTCTTTCATAAGTGTTTTATAGTTTCCAGAGTACAGATCTTTTACCTCTGTGGTTAGGTTTATTCCTAAGGATATTATTATTCTTTTTGGTGCAGTTGGAATTGGATTCAGATCCTTGATTTTTTTTGCTGCTGCTTTGTTACTGGTGTGTAGAAATGCAACAGGTTTTTGCACCTTGATTTTTATATCCTGCAGCTTAGCTGAATTCATGTATTAGTTCTAGCAATTTTTTGGTGGAATCTTCTGAGTTTCCTTCATTGAGTATCGTGTCATTTGCAAATGGTGACTGTCTAATTTCTTTCTTACTGATTTGGATGTCTTTTATTTCTTTTTATTGTTTGATTGCTGAGGCTAAGTCTTCCAGTACTATGTTAAATAGTAATGGTGATAGTAGATATTCTTGTCTTCTTCCTGACCATAGAGGAAAGACTCTCAGTGTTTCCCCATTGAGGATGATATTAGCTGTGGGTCTTTTGTATATGACCTTTATGAGGTTGAAGTATGTCCCATCTATTCCTACTTTATTGAGGGTTTTTATCAAGAATAGATGCAGTATTTTGTCAGGTTTTTTTTTTTTTTTTTTTTTTTTTTTTTTTTTTTTTAGTTTTTTTTTTTTTTTTTTTTGCATCTATTGAGAGAAGTGTATGGTTCTTATCCTTTCTTTTATTAATGTGGTATCATGTTAATTGATTTGTGAATATTGAACCAGCCCTGCAGCCCTGAAATAAATCCCACTTGATCATGATGAATAATTCTTTTAATGTACTGTTGAATTCAATTTGCTAATATTTTGTTGAGAATTTTTACATTCATGCTTATCAGGGATATTGTCCTGTAATTCCCCTTTTTAGTGGGATCTTTGTCTAGTTTTGGAATCATAGAATGGGCTTGGATGCTTCTGTCCATTTCTATTTTTTTGGAACAGTTTGAGGAGAATAGGTATTAAATCTTCTCTAAATGTCTGATAGATTCCCTTGGGACGGGAAGCCGTCTGGCCCAGGACTCTTATTTTGGGGAGATTTTTGATTACTGATTCACTTTCTTTGCTGGTTATGGGTCTGTTCAATTTTCTATTTCTTCCTGTTTCAGTTTTGGTAATTGGTGAGTTTTGAGGAATTTGTCCATCTCTTCCAGTCTGTTGCCACATAATTTTTCATAGTATTCTCTCATAATTGTTTGTATACTTCTGTGGTGTTGGTTGTGATCTCCTCTCCTTCATTTGTGATTTCATCTATTTGAGTCCTTTCTCTTTTCTTAATGATAAATCTATCTAGAGGTTTATCAATTTTGTTAATTCTTTCAAGGAACTGGATCTCAGTTTTGTTGACCTGTTCTGTATGTTGTTGTTCTTGTTTCTATGTCATTTATTTCTGCCCTAATCTTTATCATTTCCCTTAATCTGCTGGATTTAGGCTTTATTTGCTGCTCCTTTTCTAGCCCCTTTAGAAGTAAGGTCAGGTTGTGTATTTGGGACCTTTCTGTTCCTTGAGAGAGGCCTAAATTGCAATATACTTCCCTCTTAGGACTGCCTTTGCTGCATCCTATAAGGTTTGAACTGTTGTGTTTTTATCTTCATTTGCTTCCATGCATTTTCAAAATTTCTTCGTTAACCCATGTGTTGTTTAGTAGGATGTTCTTTAACATCCATGTATTTGAGGGCTTTCAAAGTTTTTTCTTATAGTTGACTTCAAGTTTTAGAGCATTGTGATCTAAAAATATCCATGGTATGATCTTAATCTTTTTGTACCTGTTGAGAGCTATTTGTGACCCAGTATGTGATCTATCCTGAAGAATATTCCATATGCACTTGAGAAGAATGTTTATTCTGCTACTTTTGGATGACATGTTCTGAATATATATGTTAAGTCCATCTGGTCCAGTGTGCCACTTAAAGTCATTGTTTTCCTATTGATTTTCTGCTTAACTGATCTGTCCATTGCTATAAGTGGGATGTTGAAGTTTCCTACTATTATTGTATTAATAGCAAGGACTTTCTTTATGTTTGTTATTAATTGAGTGATATATTTGAGTGCCTACAAGTTGGGAGCATTATTACTAACTAATGGTAGACTTAATTATGATGTAATGCCCTTCTTCATCACTTATTACGGTCTTTGTTTTAAAATGTAGTTTTTCTGAGCGGTGCCTGGATGGTTCAGACGGTTAAGCATTCAACTTCGGCTCAAGTCATGATCTTGTGGTTTGTGAGTTCAAGCCCCATGTCAAGCTCTGTGCTGACAGCTCAGAACCCGGAGCCTGCTTCGGATTCTGTTTCCCTCTGCCTCTGCCCCTCCCCACTCATGCTTGTTCTCTCTCTCTCTCTCAAAAATAAAACATTAAAAAATTAAAAATAAAATAAAATCTAGTTTATCTGATATAAGTATGGCTACTCTAGTTTTATTTTGTTTATTAGCATGATATATGGTTCTCCATCCCCTCATTTTCAATCTGCAGGTGTCTTTAAGTCTAAAATGAGTCTCTTTTAGGCAACATACAGATTGATCTTGTTGTTTTTTTTTTAATCCATTCTGATACCTATGTCTTTTGATTAGAGCATTTATTCCATTTATATTCAGAGTGATTATTGAAAGATATGATTTTGGTGCTATTGGTGTTTCTGCTGATGCTGTCTGGTCCTTTCTAGTCTTTATTGCTTTGGTCTTTTTATCTCCACTCAAAGGGTCCCCCTTAAAATTTCTTGTAGGTCTGATTTAGTGGTCACAAACTCCTTTAGATTTGTTTGCCTGCGAAACTCTTTATTTCTCCTTCTATTTTGAGTGACAACTTTTCTTGTTAAGAGTATTCTTGGCTGCACATTTTTTCCATTCAGCATGTATATATCTTGCCACTCCTGGCCTTCCAAGTTTCTGTGGACAGATATGCTATGAACCTGATCTGTCTTCCTTTATAGGTTAAGGACTTTTTTTTTTTTTTTCCTTTGCTGCTTTCAGGATTCTTTCCTTGTCTGTGTATTTTGTGAATTTGACTAGGATATGTCTTGGCAATGGCTTTTGTTGATTTAATGAGAGTGCTCTGGGTTTTTGTTTGTTTGTTTTGTTTTGTTTTGTTTTGTTTTGGATTTTGATGTCTGTGTCCTTCCCCAGATTAGGGAAGTTTTTAGATATCATTTACTCACATAAACCTTCCCCTTTTTCTCTCTGTTCATCTTCTGGAACTTCTATGATATGAATGTGGTTAGGTTTTAATAAATCACTGAGTTCCCTAAGTCTGCATTCATGATTCCTGACCTTCATTTCCCTCTCCATTTCAGCTTCATTATTTTCTGTAATTTTATTATCTACATTGCTAATTGGCTCCTCTGCCTTGTCCATCCTAATTTTTATGGCCTCCATTTGGGTTTGTATCTCCGTTATAGCATTTTAAATTTCTGCCTGACTAGATTTTAGTTCTTTTACCTCTGCAGAAAGGGATTCCCTGGTGTCAAATAGGCCTTTTTCAAGTACTGTTAGTATCTTTATAATTGTTTTAAATTCTAGTTCAGACTTATATCTATATTGAGTAAATCCCCGACTGTCATTTCTTTCTGTTCTTTCTTTTGAAGTGAATTCCTTTGTCTTGTCATTTTGAAGGAAGAAAAAAAATAATAATGGAATGAGATAAAAATTTAAAAATAAAAAAAATCACATAAAGGAAGTTAGATTCCAGGTTAGTTTGGTCTGCTTCTTAAGAGAAGCTTGATAGAAAAAAAGAAAAAAAGAAAAGAAGAGAGAAAAAATTAATAAGAAAACAATAAACAAGTAAAAATAAAATAAATAAAAATTTTGTTCCTTCTGGGTCCATGAAACAAAAGAAAAGAAAAACAACAAAACAAAAACTAAAGCAACAACAATAAAAAAATGGACAAACAAATGAACAAAAAGACCCAAATAAAGCTAGATCCAGTTCTCCTAGAGTTGAAACTTTGCAACAGTCTGTGGTCAGTAGATTAAACTTATGGAAGGGATTTGTGCTGGTCTTCTGAGGGAGGCGCCCGCTGCTCTGATTCTCAGAAGGACTTACCTTAGTGGAGATGTGTTTGGAGGTCAGTGGAGGGCAGGACTTGGGATATGGTTGCCATGGCACAGCAGCAATGGCTCAGAATTTGTGGTAAATCGCAACTCAGCAGGTGCCAGGGTTTGCTGCCCTCAGCTGGTGTCTTTGTTCCTATATGGGTGAACATGGTGGTTTGATGGTGCCCCTCAAGTCTTTTGCCTGTGGAGACACCATATCTCCTCTACAAAATGCACTCTAAGCAAGGGAACTGCTTCTTGACTTGTGACCCAGGGGATCTTCAGACCATGCTGCCTGCTCCTGGGACTCTGCCCTGCTTCTTCGCCAGAGCACTGTCAGGGGCTGACCTCTGAAACATCAGACTCTGTACTCCACTTTTTATTTAAAACAAACAAACAAACAAACAAACAAAACTGGTGGTATTAAAGACCTCATTTCCCCACCCTCCTCAGTGGTTTTGGGGGACAGTTTCCTCATGCAGTCCTGTGTGTGTTTTCACTCTTTCCCTCTAGCTGCTATCAGGGAGAGTGCTTTCTTGCCTGATACATTGCTCTCTCTCCCTCTCTCTTTCTCTACTCCTTGGAAATGGCTCCCTCCCCTTTGCAGTTCTGTGACTCTTCTCTCCCCCAGTTCACCTCTCCACACCACATACCTGTCACATTCTCTCCCTTAAATTATGCAGATTGTTCTGTTAATCCTCAGATTGATTTCCTGGGTGTTCAAAATGGTCTTATGTTGCTTTAGCTGTGTTCAAGGGATGAGACAAGCCCAGGGTCCCCTTACTACTCAGTCATTTTAACACCTCTGCCTAAAATATTTTGAATTACATTGAGGCCTGTAGGTTTTCTGGTGACAAAGTACCTAAAACTGCTGTTGTTTAAGATGAGTTACATATACATACATAAAAGTAAGGGTTTTAGCTCAGTTGACCTTTTCTGTGACAGTCAGGATCAGTGGTTGTCTGAAAGCAGTTAGTTTGAAAAACCAGCAATATACCTAATTACCTCAAACACAGTAAAGTCAATGTTAAAGGAATTAGAGAAAAAGTAAATGCTTTTCAAAAGAACTCATTGAGAAAGCATTGTGAAAATAGCTATTTGGAAATGGTTTCCTTATTATGTAATCTGTTATTAGAGATGATGTATGTCATTAAAGTATTTTTAAGTATTAGCGTACTTAAAAATTTTAGAGATAAAAAAATCATCCTCAAATATTTTCTAGATAATAGATAACATGGGTAGTGGGAAGATATTATTTTTATTTATGTGAAACCTCTGAGAAAGCGTGTTTTTATATTTTCAACAAATAAGGTAAAAATCTATTGAAACTCTTCATTTAAAAGATTTCTTTTTTATATTTTTCTAGTATTTTGTTATGAAAAGTTTCAAATATACAGAAAAGTGTTGAGAATTTTATAGTGAACATCCATATGAATGAGTTACCCTGTAAGATAGAATGAACAGCTGTTATACTAATTTCATAGAGAAAGAAATTGAGACTCAGAGAGGTTAGGTGAATATCCTATGGTCACACAGCTAGTAAGGCAAGAAGATAGTAATTGCACTTATTTATAACTCTGAGTCCAGTATTTTTCAGCTCTACCACACTGCTACTGCACAAAGTTGCAGCTTTCACAAAACTGTGTCTAGGAATGATTTTTGGTCCTGGATTCTGACTATAAGCATTAAGAAGAGTTCCCATTTCTTCATCCATCATCCTTTCATTTATTCTTTAAGTCTTCAAGTATTTATTAAGTATCTCTTATATGATATGTTTTATAAATTAGACATGACCAGGGTGCCTGGGTGGCCCAATTGGATAAGTGTCCGAATTTGGCTCAGGTCATGATCTTACCATTCAAACCATGAGTTTGAGCCCCGCATTGGGCTCTGTGCTGACAGCTCAAAGCCTGGAGCCCGCTTCAGATTCTGTGTCTCCCTCCCTCTCTGCCTCTCCCCTGCTCACACTTTGTCTTTCTCTCAAAAACAAATAAACACTAAAAAAGAAATAAACAAAAATAGACATGACTTCACTAGAAATAAGAACTAGCCTATACTTTACTTTTTTTTTTGCCTGTACTTTAATTTAAAGCATGATGAATTTATAAGCAAATAAATAGATTTTATTTATCACCTTAATCATTAATTATTATTTTAAAATAATATTTTAATTCCAATATTCTTCTGGGGGAAAATAGTCGTATTTTGAGATTATTTGTTTGAGTTTATTTAAGTCACATTTTTAGCAAATTTAAGAAAAAGCATAGAGTAACCAAGGATAAATTTTTGTTTACTTATATATTCTTTTCTTAAGAATCTTTGAATCATAGGCTATTTTGCATACTTTATAAAAAGATTATTTAATACAGATTATGATAAGAAATATTATGAGTATTATATTTACAGACTATTTAAAGATTATGTATACATACATATATATACATTTAATTGAACCCTTAATACCTATTTTAATAATTACTGAGTTGTTATCAAAAGAAGAAGATGTCTAACCTAAGAACTTTAAGCATCATGCCAGATAAGACACTTCTATGTATGATCCGTAATAAAGTTTCCTATTTCCTTTAGATGTTTCTGAAATTAAGGGTTTTTCTATACGTTCATTTGAAATGATCACTTAGGGGCTTCAACAGATAATTTAGATTGATTGGCCTTGCAATAAAAGGTTATTTTTAAAAATTTATACCCTTCAAGAGAAGGGAAATTATCTGATCTTTTTAGATGATGGGAATGAGAATTCTGATGTATATATAGACACTTCATTGTATTGCACTTTGCTTTATTGAACTTGGCAGATACTGCCTGTCTGTCTTTTTCTTTCTTTCTTTCTTTCTTTCTTTCTTTCTTTCTTTTCTTTTCTTTTCTTTTCTTTTCTTTTCTTTTCTTTTCTTTTCTTTTCTTTTCTTTCTTTTCTTTCTACAAATTGAGTGTTTGTGGCTACCTTGCATTGAGCAAGCCTGTTGGCACCATTTTTCCAATTGTGTTTTCTCATTTGGAGTCTTTTTGTCACATTTTGGTAATTCTTACGTTAGTACAAAATTTTTAATTATTTTTATTGTGGTGACCTGTGTTAGTGATTAATTCTCCCTGTAGGTTCAGATGATGGTTAACATTTTTTAGCAAAAATGTATTTTTAATTTAACATTATGTACATTTTTTAACCTAATGCTATTATAGACTTAGTAGTATTATGCACTGTAGTAGACTACAGTATTGTGTAAACATAACTTTTATATGCACTTGGAAACCAAACAATTCATTTGAGTGACTTTATTACAATATTCACTTTATTGTAGTGTCTGGAATAGAATCCACAATGTCTCCAAGGTCTGCCTGTAATACATTTACACAAAAGAAGTGACTTATGAAGGAAAAGTACATATATTTATGTGTTAATATTCTAAGCAAATTATATATGTGTATGTATGAACATATCTGAAATGTATTTATAAATTATATAGATATTATAAATAATCAAATTCATATATGTTTGGAAAGTGTTGTGTATCTATGAAATATCGTTTTCTTTTTAAAAATTAATTTATTTTTGAAATAGAGAGGGAGAAAGAAAAAGCAGGAGCCCACAGCCGGGGGAGGGGCAAAGAGAAGGAGAGACCATCTCAAGCTGTCTCTGTGCCATCAGCACAGAGCCCAGTGAGGAGCTGACACTCAGAAAAGACAAGATCATGACCTGAGCCAAGCTCAAGAGTCAGATGCTTAACTGACTGCATCACCCAGGGACTTCTTTTCTTTAATTCTTTTTTTTATTATTTTTATTTTAGAGAGTGTTTGCGAAAGACAGAGGGGAGGAGGGAGAGAGAGAAAACTTTAAGCAGGCTTCACACTCAGTGCACAGTCTGACACAGGGCTCAATCCCATGACCTTAGGATCATGACCTGAGCCAAAATCAAGAGTTGAATGCTCAATGTACTGAGCCAGCCAGGAGCCCTTGAAATATAGCTTTATTTTAAAAGTTACTTTCATGGCTTTAAAAAGTTCCCCTTTGAAAAAGAAAATAATGGCACATAATTTTACTGATTTAGTTTTTTACTTTAGGTTTTTAACTATGAAAATTATAAATATTAAGCTCAAAAATAAAGGAATTATTTCATAGAGCTGATAGATTTTGATATAATGAATGACAGCCTTATGAGTTTTTTCTTGTTTAAATACTTGTGTTATGGCTTATAAGTGTGATTTTTAATGGGTTTCAGTTATGTCGGAGGGTTTCTGGGGCATTACTGACATTTGGAATTATCTTTCATTTAAAAATTTTTTTTAATGTTTATTTTTGAGAGAGACAGAGAAAAGGAGAGAGAGCAAGCTTGAGCAGGGGAGGGACAGAGAGAGTAGGAGACACAGAATCGGAAGCAGGCTGCAGGCCCTGAGCTATCAGCATAGAGCCCAAGTGGGGCTCAAACCTACCAACTGTGAGATCATGACCTGAGCTGAAGTTGTATGCTTAACTGATTGAGCCATCCAGGCACCCCTGGAATTATCTTTCTAAGTAATATCTTTGCTGCTTTTGTTAATTGGTGACACTTTTATTGTGATTTATGGTACAGTATTCTAAATGAAAAAAAAAGAGTATATGCTGCTTTTATTGATTTTTGTTTCATTACTTAATAGATTCAAATATAGGAATCTTATTTAATATTAATATTCAATAAATAAAGCATAAATGATAGTATCACTGATCAAGAGCACCTTCTGAGATTCCCATATAGTTGTCTAAAACAGAAGTCTACCTTAAGAGGAGCATTACTGAGGGGAAAACATGAAAATCCTTCACTAAAAGTGATTAATTTATTACAGTAATCTTTTTTTTAATGTTTTATTTATTTCTGAGAAAGAGAGAGAGAGACAGTATGAGCAGGGGAGGGTCAGAGAGAGAGGGAGACACAGAATCATAAACAGGCTTCAGACTCTGAGCTAGCTGTCAGCAGAGTCCTATG
The DNA here is from genome assembly GCF_003009895.1 of Hyaena hyaena. Lineage (NCBI taxonomy): Eukaryota > Metazoa > Chordata > Mammalia > Carnivora > Hyaenidae > Hyaena > Hyaena hyaena. The sequence goes on along the minus strand of NW_024081422.1, from coordinate 46,064 downwards.
CGGGGCTCGAACCCACAGACGGTGAGATCATGACCTGAGCCGAAATCAGACGCTTGACCAACTGAGCCACCCATGTGCCCCAATTTATTACAGTATTATTGAAAATATGTATAAAATGGACATCAACGCTTCAAAATAATCAACTATTTTTGTTCAGGAAGTACTCAAGAAGTAAAAGAAATAAAATCAGCTTGTTATTTTTTTGTTTGCTGTGATATTTGCCATTATTTGAATGATTTAGAATTCATAAGACAGACAAGTATTGGCCTATGTTTAGTTCTTATAAGCATTTCCTTAAGTACTGACTCAGGAAATCTTAATTAGCATTAAGGAGAGTTTCAACAAATCTTAAGTTTCTATTTATTAAAATTCTTTATAATTCTCATTTATTTTAATATTTTCATTTTCCTCTCTATATAATAATCTACTAACTGATTGCTGTTTGGAATAAGCATTCAGTTCAATCCTTTTAAGAAGCATTTAATTCTGTGATGATAAGGATTATCACATTCATATTTTTTACTTGATTTTTATTTAGCTTTGTTTGAAATTAATTTTAAAAACAATCATTTGTTCATTCCTGTTTTATTCATTTTCTTAGCTTAGCATTTATAGAATGCCTGAAACAAAATAAGCATTGCTTTTAACACTGAAGAAAACAATTTCTAACATATGTTGAGTACTTTTTATAGTGCTGCTAAGTGCTTTAGTTAATTTATTTCTTAATCCACACAATCCTCAATCCTATACTGGAAGATAACCTATTTTATTCATGGGAGCACTGGATGAAAAGAGATGAATAAATCATAATCCTTGCCCTTTGGAAGTTCATAGTTTAATGGAGTAGGACACAGAAAAACAGTTAATTACAGTTTTATGGGGGAAATGTAAAAAAGCTTGTTTTCATTGACATGAAGAGGTATATCTACTTGTGCATGATAGTCAGAGAAGTTGTCACAAAGGAAAAGAGATTTGAAGTGGGTCTTCAATGTTAAATAGAAGTTTGCTCAGGGAATGAAAGCAGAAAGATTGCTCATGCCATGCCATAAAATGATGAAGGGGTCTGGTATTTACTTGGTGGTTCTGGTGGGTTAACTCAGAGAAGACTTTGGGTGTCTGTGTGTATATATGCTTTTGTGTGAGTGTGAGTGAGCAATCCAGGTGTGTGTATGGTGGGGAGAGGGGTTGAGGTGGAAGGTCTGTGGGGCTATGAGGGTGGCATGATGAGGCTGGAAAATGTAGGTTGGGGTCTTACAGTAAAGAGCCTCCGATGAAGTTTTAAGCATAATAACTGTAGAATAGCTGAGTTGAACCAACAGCTAAATGAGTCTATCATAGATCCTTTTGGAGTTTATTCTCCTATTTTTAAAAATTATCAATTAGAAAGATCTTTTACTTTATAAAAACAAATCATTGACACTATATTTATTATAATTAAAGTCTAGAAATGGAAAGAAAACATATGAGCATTTCAAGTTCTTTTAACACTAAATATGGGTGTTTCCCTAATATCAAGCAACTCATGCTATCTAGTTTTAATTCCTGAGCAACTAATCAATTTGTAGATTATGCAGGAACCTTCATTCATTACCTTTTCTCATCTGACTATCTCCCTTTCGGCTGTTTCTTGATCTTACTGTGATTCTGCCAAAGATGAGTCATGTATGAATACTCAAAGTTTTTAAAAATGTTTTTATTTGTTTTTGAGAAAGACAGAACATGAGTGGGGTGTGGGGCAGAGAAAGAGGGAGACACAGAATCTGAAGCAGGCTTCAGGCTCTGAGCTGTCAGCACAGATCCTGACGCGGGGGTTGAACTCACATGAACCATGAGATCATGACCTGAGTCGAAGTCAGCCAATTAACTGCCAAGCCACCTAGGTACCCCTGAATATGTGTTTTAATACAAAGAAACATTTCTTAGTAAGAAGGATGAAAGGGTTAGACCATATTAGATTGTTCCTCTTTATTTAGTTAATCCACTCTACTTTTGTTCCTCATTAACATATTAAGTCAGGTGTCACTGGCTGTGTTTGTGCATTGAGTCAGTCACAAAATCATTGTGGTTTGAGTTAGTCTGCTCCGGCTGATGCATTATTGAGGCCATCAGTCTCTTGAGTATCACAGAAGAAGAGACATGATTGATAAGCAAAGAGAGTTAAAGTCAGAATAATCCTTCTGCAATGGCTCTGCGTATCTAAGGAATTGAGAAATGTAAGGGGATTATTAGGGTGGGACAGAGTTTGGCTGCTGGTAGCATGTGGCAGGTAGCATTAATTAAATGACCATTTTAATTAGGGGAGAGGGCACTATCATGCAATGAAGCAAATATTAAACCTTGAGATTCTAAGGAGTTTACTGAAGATATATAAAAGTTGGGATCAGTTAAGAAGTGGGTTTTGATGTCTTTGTATACTGAGAGGAATGAATTATATAAAAAATAAGTGATTGGTGAGATGACTTTGTCAAGTTCTTAGCCAACACAACACTGTTGGAGCAAGGGCTGTGCCTTTCCATCTCTGTATGCATCAATCATTGGGCAGGGATAAGGCTATTATATCCCCCCAAGCAATGGGATATGAGCTGCCCAAGAAGAGGGTATGACCTAGAGTGAAGCAGCTCTTTTTAGCTTATATATTCCCTGGAGAGGCCACCAACTAAGAACTGCATGCTATCATTTCAATTGGTGTTCCCTTAGAGATAATGTTCTGTTTCTCTCTAGCTGCTTGCAAATTTGTTTTTTTGCTTTGTCTTTAGTTTTCCACATTTAATTATGATGTGTCTTTGAGTGGATTTCTTTAGGTTTATTTTATTTGGGGTCCACTTCATGAATCCTATTGGTTTATATCTTTCACCAAATTTGTGAAATTTGTAGCTGTTCATTCTTCAGATACTTCTTCCACCCTACTTTCTTTTCCCCCAACTTATAGGATATTTTGTTTTTGCTCCATGGGGCCCTGAGTCTCTTTTTATTTTAGGAGACTCTGGGTCCTATTTTAATCTCTTATTTTGGTAGGCAATGGCTCTGTTTAGGTTTAGCTCACAGGTCCTGGTCTGTTTTAGTAGGCTCTAGTTCCAATGATAATGTAATTTTCAGGGGCTTTGTGGTTTTCTTTTCTTTTCTTTTACTTTATTTTACATTGTTTTATTATTTTTTAAATCTTTATTTATATTGGAGAGAGAGAGAGAAAGAACAGCAGAGTGGCAGAGAGAGGGGGAGACACGGAATCTGAAACAGGCTCCAGCTGCTGAGCTGTCAGCACAGAGCCTGATGCAGGGCTCGAACCCACAAATTGTGAGATCATGACCCGAGTTGAAGCTTAACCAGCTGAGCCACCCAGGTGCCCCATTGCGTTATTTTATTCTTATTTTTATTCTTTGGCTTGGTGTAACTGGGGTGCATGGGGTTCCCAGTGGTCCCTACTATTCTGCCCGAGAGACAGAATCGATTTTCTGAGTCAAGGCTTCCCTGGTGCTTCTAAGTGAGGGAGAGAAAGTATCTGGCCTGGCAGGGTGAAGACTAGGCATGGTTGCTTGTTGTGGTGGGGACCCTCCCCCTTGCCAACTCCATGCCCCTTCGCCCTTGATATTTCTTGGTAAGAGAGGATTCTCAGGCCTGGTAGGGAAGAAAAGCACTTCCTAAGCCAGAACTTGTGGTAAATGCCCCATGCCTGTGGGAAATGAAAAGCCCTTTCAGCCCTGGGTGCTTGTGGCAGGATCGTTTTTGCTGGTGCTCCTTGTTGGCCCCCAACCACCTAGTGTCTCTTGGTGTCAGCAGGCAGTCTCATTCAGGCCCTGTGGATTTTCCTAGCAGAGTACTTGTTTTGGCAAGCTCCCCCTTGCTGGTGCTATCCTGTGTTTTTCCATGTGACAGAGGAGTCTTAGATTCTGAGGAGGAGAGCACTTTTTTATTGAAGGCTTATTTTTAGTGGTCCTCCTGGTTGATCCAGGGAAAGAAAGAGCCTATCTATACTACCTTATGTTGCTAAGGTTGGATATCAAGAAATGGTGGTCCTGGGTTACCTTCCTCCTGCCCTGGGATTTCCAACTGGTTCCCCTCCCCTCCTTGAGCCTTCTGAGTTCTTCTTTGGGTATTATTTACATTTTTAATTGTACTTAGTGAGGGTATGGGGAGGAAAAGTTTAACAAGAAAAAGCAAATCTGTGTGATCCTGCTTGGACTGGAAGTCTGAGAGGGCAACATTTTAGAAAATACAATAACCTAAAGTACCATCAACTTGTAAAACAGTATTTTTTCTTAAATTATCATCAATATCATGATTCTATTGTTTAGATATTAAATACATTAAAATATTAAGTGATTATTAAAATATAATTTGTTGATTATTTAATTTAATGTGTCTGTTTTAACTCAGCTATTTAGTCCCAAAGCACATATCCTGGAGCACCCACACATATTGTCTGCTTAACAAATGGTTTTTAAACAATTGTAATTTATATTTTTATAAATGATAAATCAAGGCACAGAGGTTTAGATGGCTTACCCAAAATTATATAACTAATTATGGTGACATTAGGGATTAATAGTAAGTAGCCAGCAAACTCATTGCATCTGGAATACTATGTACAAATTCTTTTATTAACTGTTGCAGGTTCTATTTTATTTCTGATATTTGGATATTTCAGAGTGACATTAGAAAAGCAACTATTTTTAGTAAGTATTATTTAGTTATATTGTGAGATTTATTAAAAATAACAATTTTTAAAAAGCCTCTATAATCAGTAATCATCATCCCACCAACGATAATACCTTTGTCTGAGATTAGTATCAGTGCTTTTCAATGTACCAGAATAAAACTAATCTCTGTTATAGAATCCACAGCTGGCCTGATGGAACTGTAATAGCAAAAGTAATTGGTATTTCTTGATTCACAGGAGATAGTCTCCTGTGTACAAAAAAGTGAGTCTTTTTTCATAAATGATTAAACTTAGTATTGATAAAGTTATACTTTTCCATGTTGTGTAAGAGATGATTTTTTATGCTTGTAGTTTACATAAACATAATAATATGCTTATTATTTCCTTGAACAATTTCAAATTTCATTGCACATGAATAAAAGGCAACTATAATTTGAAATAGAATTATTAGACTCATGTAAATTAGGCAGGAGAAAAATCATTATGGTTTTTACTTGTTACTTCAAATTATCAAAAATATTCTTTATTTGATAATCTTAAATTCAAGGATGAGGAGTGCTAATGATATAAAGTTTAGGACAAATAAAAGCATATTTTCATTTTGTATTTTTCCCTAAAGGCAGATAAAATTTTAAATTAGCTAGTTTGCATTTACCTGGTGAAATCCAAACTTTAATGTACTATTCTTGTTTTGATAAATTTAACTTAGGTCAACTCAAAAGCCTTGTTAATTAAGAACTATATACCGTCTTTGGTAGTGGTGTATATGTAATTGTTCATGTTGCCTAAAATCATGCTGAATATTTCATCTTTTTAAAAGCCAATTTTCAATGTTACCAGAATATCAAGTTTAATGATTCAAAGCATTTCTGATTTTATGAGATCTAAATTGCTGATTATTATAATAGTGTTAGTAAATGACACAGAGAAGTATAACTAAAGACTCTTAAACTTTAATAATTTTATATTGTATGATGCATATAAATACTATCCAATTCTGGTCACCAGGCAGATTTAAAACCTAGTAATACTACCATTAGTGTTTTTTGAATACATGGTTTACATGAGCATTGGATAGGCATCTATTTTGAAATGATATGAAAGAAATAAAAGAATTCCTTAAGAGATAGTTTGCCATACTGTAAGGATAATTGGTTAGATGTTTAATGAGAGCAGTCAAACCTTGGGTGAAATATTCACTTAGCGGTTGACTTGAGGAAAGCAACTTAGTGTCTCTTTAGGCTTAGTTTCCTCATTTGTTATAGGAAAAGTAAAAATTCCTACTTTATGTAAAAGATTATTTTAAGTATGATGGATACCATATAGATCAACTATTAGACATTACCTAATAAATAATAGATGCTCAGAAAATTGTCATCATGATTTATTTGTGCATTCCTTTATTTGGTTGTGATAATGGATGTATTTTTTACCTTGATAAGCTTACTAAAATATGTGTCAGCTTGTCCACTGGCTTGGTGATTCAGAGCATGACTTTCTGATAGAAATGAATCATACAAGAGCTCATTTTAAATTTTCATAAGTTGGCCATGTCACAAGGCCAAATTTGCTACAAATGCTTAGATCAGAACTGCTTGATGATCCAAGTGTTGTGTTAGGATGGAGAGCCAGGTCAACTCTTCAGTGAGACAGCACACTTTACTTGTATAACAAACTTTAATGAACTGGAAGAGGAATGTTGCTTTAAAATGTTGTGTTTAGACTGGAAAAATAAAAAAAAAAAAAGAAACATATTCTATTGAGTTTTCTTTAATTTAACATAAGTAGAATTGACACTGATACAGAAAATCTCCGTATGCTATAGTAGTTTGAGAGAGAAAAGAAATAGTTTTACTTAGCCTTGAAATCCACATTGAGATGAAGCATTCTTACATCTCTTTGTGTTTTTGATAAATTTCTCTTCCATATCTTTCCAATAAGTTACTATCTTCTGAACTTCTGTTTCTTCAAACTTTTGAAGTGTACTTTAAATTTGCAAGGAATTTAATTAGAAAGTAGTGGAAACTTTCTCTCTCTAATCATTTCTAGCCAAAATTTTAGTTAGCTTTGAAGTTCAAGACCTGTCATGGTTTGTATCTAGTAAACATGAAAAGAAAATGGTTAAAGATACTCACCAGCAGTTGAGATGGCTTTGTTATTTTTACATTAAAAACAGACCATTTTAAAATTTATATATTTGAAATCAGTCAGAAACTCAGTCTGAATATCTTTTCAGGTATAAGTGAGAACTTTTCACTGATGTATTTTACATTTAAATCAGAAGCAGTTCAGTGAACTTCATGTACTTGTCAAAACATTTTGATCAGCTTATTTACTGGCAGACATTATATGTGATTCCCAGGGTATACTGATGAATGTTACATTTTTGCTAATTTTGAATTATTTTAATATACAAATTTTAATAATTTTGTTAAACTCTTAAATTTGAAAAATGCATCTGCTATTTTAAGTGTAAATACTTGGGAAGATTTGTTCTAAAGGACAAATACTAGTATTTAGGAACACACACACACACACACACACACACACACACACACACACAAGGATTTTTGTTAGATCATTGTAATGGGAAAACTGGAAGCAACCTAAGGCCCATAAATAATAGGAGCTATTTCACTCAAATTTTAGAAAATTATAGTACATTATTATTTTTTTAGTTAGACCTTTGATGTATTGGTAAATTAGAAAATTGTGTTGCATGTTATTTTTTATAATAGAATCCACTGTATTTCAAACAACAATCTCAGGAAGACATATATATATATGTTTGTATGAACAAATATATATATATATATATATTTGTATGTGTATATATATATATATTTGTATATACATATGTATGAACATGGAGAAAAATGTGAAAAGAAATAGGATATAAGACTAGTTGAGTTTGTTTAATAAAATTCTTGATTCACATGTTCAAATGAATACATACTATTTTATATGTTTATGTTCATATTTTTTACATATTTATATTTTTAATTAATAAGGAAAACAGTCTACTATATTATTCCATAAATAAAAACATAAGAACAGGGGCTACCCTCATAAGAGATATAAACTAAGATAGTTAGTTTGGGAAGGGATGTGAGATTTAGGTGAGCCACCAGTTCTGACCAGTCTGTGTAAACCATATCTATTCAATCAAGGTCCTTATAGGAACCATGGCACAATCAAATTAAGATACTTCAAGGACAGCTTATTTATAAAGGGAATATGTATAAGGGTTAGAGCAAGGAATGGTGTAGAAGAAACTCAAGGGATTGTTCAGTAACCCATGGTTACCAACAGCACAGGTGTTAACCATGTAAAGCTCAAAGAGATGAGTGGAAGGGAACATATCAGAACCCCAAAGAAGAGAAAGTCAGGTTATAAACTAAATGACCTTGATTAGAGCAGTGACCTTTATTCAAGGGATATAGTCAATTTAATGTAAGCTTATAGGCATAAACCAGGGAAATAAAAACTTGGAATGGGTTTTTCTAAAAATACTTTTTTAATGTTTACTTATTTTTGAGAGAGAGGCAGTGAGAGCCAGGCAGAGACAGAGAGAGAGAGAAGAAGACACAGAATCTGAAATAGGCTCCAGACTCTGCTGTCAGCACAGAGCCTGATGCTGAACCCAAACCCACAAAGTGTGAGATCATTACCTGACCCCAAGTCTGATGCTTAATGGACTGAGTCACCCAGGTGCCCCAGAATGGATTCTTTTTAAGTTTATTTGAAGAGAGACAGAGACATTTTTGAGACATTCATTTTTAGAGAGACAGAGCAAACGGGGGAGAGGAAGAGAATTCCAAGCAGGCTCTGTGCTACCAGGGCAGAGCCCAATGTGGGACTTGAGCCCATTAAGTCATGAGATCATGACCTGAGCAAAAATTAAGAGTTGGATGTTCAACTGACTGAGCTACCCAGGTACCCCTGAATGGATTTTTTTATTCCTCCCACCAGCTCCTTCCAGGGCTCCCATTGACTGAACCCACCAGAGCCAGAGGGTAAGAGGACCCACTGATGTTCTCTATATAGATCACTGTAGGCAGAGAACAGGGTGTAGGATAGAGAATGGGTCTTAAGGAGTAAACAGAAGCTATCTGGTATAAATATCCCACATATTTTTGAACAAAATAAAATAACCCAGAAGGAAGAAATCTGTCATAATATGCAAAATATTGACATCCATTTTCTTTCTGGGCTAATAGAGTTATTCTTTAATTGACCTAAGCCTCAAGACAGAATTTAAAAAAAAAAAAATTAAAAATAGCATTGTTCCTCACACTCCTCTGTGCCTAATCCTCATTTCTTCCCCAAACTCTGATGAAGGTACGTACAGCACAAGACATTTCAGAGTGAGGGCAGAGGTCTGTAGTTTTTTAAGATGAACATTACTCTGGCCCCCACAAAGTGTAGATTTGTCTGAATGCTTTTAAATAGTGAGGTTTTAAAAAATAATTATTATTGACTGCTAGCCTGAGTGCCAGAAGTAGCAGGAGCTGATGTTTACTGAACTCAGTAAGTGCCAGGTGCCATGGAGTGGTTCACATAGTTATCACCCTTACTCTGCTCAGCAAGCCTGTACCATGACTGTTATTTTACCAAATTACTGATTAAGAAACAGACACTAAAAGAGGTTAGATAATTAGCTGGAGTTTCAAGAACTTTCTCAAAGATGATGATAGAGTCTGGAATTGGACCTTGATCTGTTTGGCTTTCCCCTGGCACAACCTCACTTGGCTGTAAAATTGTGAAAGAGTCATTCCCTATTATTGTAGTTCTCTCACCTGTCACACAAATAAGGCTTTCCCTTTCTTCTCTTTCATTCCTCTGTCTTCCAGTTATTTCCTAAATTATATATTTAACAGATATTTATTCAGTACTTACTCTGTGCCAAGAATTGTGCATAGTGCTGTTGGTACCAACAAATATGGCTTCTAAGGAATGTTCTCAGGGTAGCAATCCTATGCATTTTCCTTAACCCCAAATCCTTTACTTTTGAGGTTCTTTGTTTCAATCTTCCCATTATTGACTATGAGAATTATTCTTTTGTCTTATTTAAATTAAAGTATAATAAAAAATGAACCTTTTTTTTAAAAAAAAAAAACCTCAATACTATTTCGTTATTGGAGGGAAGTAAAGATTCCATAATATTAAAAGAAATATGAAATAAGGAAACTGTGAAACAGTTTTCTTAAAAGAAATTGTCTGGTTTCATTGAAACAAATTAGTCTTCCCAAGAAGTGTGTAAATGAGGGTGCAAGTTCAAGCCTATGCTTTAATCAGGCTAAAGGTGAATCCCATTCCCTTAAAGAAGCACATCTTCCATTTTTCAAATTGAGAGTTGATTTGTATTCAAAACCTTTCTTGTCAAAGACAAGTTAAAACTGCTGTTCAAGTGTCTTGTATCATTATAACCACAAAGCTAATACACATTTGAACTCATTTTTTCCCTATTTAGACACCCTTCTTCACCCTTTGGAAAGCCGCAGATTGAGTTACTTAAGTAATCCTATTTTTGTAACTGAGCCAATGTTATCATCATCAAAATTACAACTGATTTGGAGTACAGTGTCAAGAAGGATGACTGGTACATAAAAACATGTGCTGATTTCACTCATTTTGCACTAGTTACATTACATTATGCAGCTGTAGGAACTGGCGATACTTTATTTCACCCTTTAATAATCAAATTCAATGATCTTCAGTAGGATAACATTTAATAGACTCCAAGCGTATTATATTTTGTTACCATCTTTGGATGTGATTTTTGAGGAGAAAAATATGTGTATGTGTACATATACATATGTATGTATCTATACATATGTATTTATGTGTGTGTACACACACACATATGTAAGTATTGCCTGCTTTTTAAGAGTTCATATTACACCACCTAACGTATACAAAATACCTACATTGGTGCCTATTTCCTCTAAGTGAAAGAAATCTGAGGAGGATTTTGCTTTTATCAAAAAAGTGAAAACCGTATTCAACACTTTTCTGCAGCAAGCCATTAGAGAGGCATTATGTACTCTGAGCAGTGAGGGTGGCACCGCCAAGCTCCTTCCCTGAGAACTAGACTCAGCATCTCCGCATTAAGCTTCCAATAGCTTTGAACTTTGTGAGCATCTGTGCTTTATCTCAGCTTATTTTGTGCACCCATGAGCAAGATGTGTTCTAAGGTATCATAAAAGGCTAAAAGAGGTTAATTTTAGGTCTGAGAGTGCTAAAATAATCTGTATAAATTAATGATAGTTTTTTCTTTGTTTTGTGTCATTTTAACTTACAAAAAGTTTCATAGAAATGCTGAATTTGCAGATAGTGGAGTAAACCTCAGTATATATTTATGTGTGTGTGTATATGCATTTGTTTTTTTCAGTTTGGAATTTGCAGTGTTGTATGATAGGTTCCTTTCTTTTTTTTTTTTAATATTTTTATTTATTTCTAGGAGAGAGAGAGAGAGACAGCGCGAGCAGGGGAGGGTCAGAGAGAGAGGGAGACACAGACTTGGAAACGCTCCAGGCTCTGAGCTGGCAGTCAGCACAGAGCCCGACGCGGGGCTCGAACCCACGAACCGCGAGATAATGACCTAAGCGAAAGTCAGACGCTCAACCGACTAAGCCACCCAGGCGCCCCGATAGGTTCCTTTCTTAGGTCTGATCCTAGGCAAGTTACCTCGCATCTTTGATCCTCTTTAACTTTCCACTTTTGTGTAATGAAGAAATTGGACAAAATAAGTGGTTTTCTTTCCATGTTGCAGTATTTCTTGAAGTTACTGGGTGCACAGAAGATAGCTGATGAAGCCACACTGGCTAAAGAGAGACAGCTCTTTCTTCTCTCTCCTACTTCAACAAGAATAATTCTGTTTTGTTTTATTTGTTAATACCCCCAAGTAGGTTTTTTAATTCTTATTTTGTTTTTGGCTTCATAGTGGGCTGCAGCTTATACAAAACATGCAAATCCTAGAATAATCAATTGTTCCTTTAAATTCTACAGTTAAATATGAACTGTAAAGTATTAATCATATGTTTATGCCTGGTTTCTACATGCAAGGTGGTTAAGCCTATGCTTAATTTTCTTTCTTTGTCAGCTTCAAAGCAGGAAATCATGCCATTGCTCCAAACCTCCGGCATCCTGTTGATTTTGTTTAGAAGGTATAAATCTAGGAAAGCATGAGCAGAGAGTTGTTGCCAAATTGATGGCTGTATTTGTCTGTGTAGATTGTATTACCACAGCTGTCAGTTGGGATGGCTGTTCCCTGTATAAAGCAGTTCTAGAGTCATGCAAATGCTTGGGATTTTAATCTTAGATTTTTTAGCACTTCCTACTCTGAGTTCCAAAGTGTAGGGAATATGACATGTGCCATTCTACAGGGCGATATTTTGGCTTTTGTATCTTTTAGGATAACATGTTGTGAATGACATAGTGTTTTAAGTAGAGTTCCTGGGGAAGTTTTTGCCAACAATCATTTCTGACATCCCATGTGCCCTATTGTAATAAGAAAGCAGAATAAATAAACTACACTGGGTGGTCAAGATCCTGTTAGAATGAAAGCTACTATAGTATCCTTCATAATGATGAAAAGAAAATAGAAACCCTGCACAAATAGTTTTAATCAGTGTTTCAAGACTAGTCTCCCAGACTGTTGCTTGTTTGACAGATAGTCTTGGGTGGGGCTAGAAATGGAGTGGAAAACAAATAATTACTATAGAGGTAATAGGAAATTACTTGGCAAGAAGAATAAAAACTTGCTACAAACACTTACCAGGCAAATTTGGCTCACAGTCAACATAAATTACCTCTCTCAATTCTGGATTATTTCACAGACTGGATTACAGTAGTCCCTCCTCATCTGTGTTTCACACTCTGTGGTTTCAGTTACTCATGTTCAACCACCATCTGGAAGCAACTGATCCTCCTTCTGACCTATCTTCAGAAAGTCTGTAGTAGCCTAACATTATGTCATGATGCCTACATCATTCACTTCACTTTATCTCATCATGTAGGCATTTGATCATTTCACGTCATCAGAAAAAGAAGGGTGAGTATAGCACAAGATACTCAGAGTCAGAGAGCACATTCACATAATATTTATTACAATACATTTTTATAATTGTTTTATTATTGTTATTCTTAATCTCTTACGGTGTCCATTTTATAAATTAAACTTTATCATAGATGTACATTGGAAAAGGAAAAAAAAACATAGTATACACAGGTTTCAGTACTATCTGTGGTTTCAGGGATCCCCTGGAGGTCTTGGAATGTGTCTCCTGTGGATAAACAGTAGCTACTGTATTTCAGACTCACAAACTGCAGGAACTGTTAAGTATGCTTAAAGTATAAGGCTGGCACATGTTAGGTTAGCAGTTTTTGTTTTTGTTTTTTAAATGTTACTGAGTAACAGTTTAATGCATCCAAAACTTTCAAATCTAAGAGAACTGTCAAAACTAAGAGAAGTTATCTGATGCAGAGATCCCCAATACATGGCATGTCTGCTGCCATTTCAGTTCTCCCTATCCCACTCTGTCATCAACATTATTAAACAATCATAGTCCTCTCTCCAACTAAGCCTAGATTTAGCTTCAAAATCTTTCTCAAATCAAGAGGTACAGTCTTTTCTAATTAGTGAATTAGAATTGTTTGAAATTTGTTTGCCATCCCTGATTGGTTCTAAATTTCCTGATGGAAGAAGATAAATAAAGTAGTTGACTATGATGCCCAAATCACTGAGATATTTAGAAGTTAAGGCAAATTAAAGCAGGTTACCTGGGTCTCAGGTCAGTATTCTTTCTATTATGCTAAAAGAAGGATTTTGAGATATTAGGAGAAAAAGTCATTTAGGATGTTTGATAAAGTATAGCTTTGTCTTATATTTCTAATAATGTTATGGCACACATTGCATTTAGGAACTTAAGGTAATGGAAAATTACTTATATAGTAATTTTATTTTTCATGATCTGATCCACAATTTATCATTATATTTGTGAAAAGACACAAATGCATGCATACACAGACATATATACACACAGAGAGTCATTCAAGGTATTTTTTTTTTTGAAAGAAAGCAGTATAATATTCCATTTATGTTCTGAGAAACACATGAAATGATCATACTGTTCGTAGGTACTATGATCATTTTTCATTTAGGCTAATTATCCCAAGAAAAGGATTCCTAGATTGTCTTCATTTTTTCCTTTGGTTTTGATAATTTAAAAATGAATATATCTATAGAAATTTGGTAATTTTTATTAAAAATTTTCATTAAATTTTCATTAAAGTTTTTCTTAAAAAACTGAGTTCAAGTAGAAGAAAGTAATTTCGCAAAAACTCTAAAAAATTAATCATTTGGTTAGGATATTACAAATAAATTCTTTATACTTGCCACTTTGAAATTAGATTAGGTAACCCTCTCTTCCATTTTATGTTCAGTGTTGTTGGTTTTTTTTTTTTCCCACTTCATAAACAGTGAAACTGTTCATCTCTTTGAGTCGTAATTTTAGGAGGATGAAAAAGTGCAATATTCATTAACGTGTAATGACTCATTTTAATTTCTCATTTAATCGATTTTTGAAGCAATTACTGTAGCTTAATTTTTTCCCTCTACGTCTCTGGTAATAGAAAAGGTATTTTATTAGGAAAATATGAGTAAAAATAGTGTTGATTAGTAAGCATGCTCAGAGAACATATTTTAAAATATTATTTCAGAAGCAGTGGTGTATCATACTCATAAACTTGAAGTTTTCTTTGTTTCTTTACTCCTTTTCCTTCTTTCTGAAACTTTAGGAATAACAAGAGGCATGTCCAGAATTCCTTCTAGCAAAGTACTTGATAGGGACAGAAATATAGAAACATATTTTATATATTCTTAGTCATTTAATATTTCCAAAGAAACTTGAAGTGTTTCTTAATGGTCTTTGATTTTATTAGAAAGAAAAAGGACCAGTTTGCTCTTCACATGGATGTCAATAAATCAATACCACATACCAAAAAGAAATTGTACTAAACTTACCAATTATCTCATTATTAGAAAACATGTATTGAGTGCTTCTTAGATGCAGTCCAAACTATTCCGTGTTTTTAAGGGTTTCCTATGTAATCGGGATGTACCTCAATTTATTAAAGATAATTAAGCAGAAATTAAATGACTATTCAGACATGCAAAAGTCATTTTAACTCTTTAAAATGGAAAAAAAAAGTTTTAATCTACCTGACCAATAAATGCTAAGCATCAGTTATTTATAAGGTCTTTTGTGAAGGTAAAGTAATATTTGAAGCCATGATAAAGGTTTACTTTTATTTCCTTCACTTAAGCCACTTTACAATGAAGAAAATTATTTGATATTTTTGCTAAGATACATTTTATTTAAAAACTTTGAGAGTGGAAATGATAAAATAGGCTTAAGTTTTATGAATTATTTAGAAAAATCGTTACCAAAATTATAATTATTAGAATTGCTTTGAATGCGTGTGTGTGTGTATACACACATATATTTGTGAATATGTTTTAGCAGCCTTGATTAAGATTCTATTACATGAAGAGTAATGCACAGAAAATTATTTTAAAAGTGATGATACACTAGTAGAATGCCATAGTTTTGCATAGTAGTTCTATGTTGATGTTAAAATGTAACCAGATATGCTTTTCTAGACATGAACAGACGTCTGACATAAATGGACATGATGGTTCACTTAGGAGTGGGATTCCAGTTCTTACACCTATGCTACTCACCCACCCACACATCCTCACAATTATTGGATAAGTGCCTAGTTAAACATATGGACTTTGTGCTATGTTCTCAGCACAGGCAACCTCTACCTTTATTCAGCAAAGCATTGGGTGAGAGTAGGCTGTCTTGTGTTATTGTGCTCCTGGGCATGATAATTTGAGTGAAAAGCTACTATGTATTATTGTTGTTTATTCTTGGAAATACCTTTTTCTTTATGAATGAATATATGAACGTTGGAGGAAAACAGAATTTCAGGGAACTGAGAAACCTAAAGATAGAGAAGTAGTTTCCAGTGAAATATAGAAATAAACAATCAGCAGCCATGTGGTTTTATAAATGCATGTAGCTAAGATTTTAGAAGATATTTGAATTAGCCAAGAGATATGGGTTGATCATGAAAATTTTGCCATTCAACAGGGTTATGAGAACCAAAATAGAATTCACATCTTTCCTCATGCCTCTGTAGCAAGCTACCCCTTCAACAGCTACAAAGTTTAGTGCTGGACATTGAGTCCTGGCTACCGTCTATATAAATACTTTACACTCTCACTGTGAAGTCAGATGGATTTGAGGACCTGAACTGACAGACTGGCAGAGATTTTATGACATCAAAAGTGTGTGTGTTTGTGTGTGTTTATGGTTGATTAATGACATTGCTATTTAGTCCATGTTGTGGAAAAAGTACCAAGAGGAAGGCAAGAGTAGCAATTAGATGGCCCTGTCCTTGGGATCATATGGAATAAGGTGTGATGCTCTAATATTGACATATTAAAAAGAACTCAAAGGCATATGGTGTCATTGCATTTTTATGGTATTCTCTTTATTGTTGTAAAAATTAACAAGCCATCACATATTTAACCTCAAGGAACTGTGAATATAGGCATTTGTTCATAAAAAAATCCATTACTTATTGTTGGAATCCATAACATTTGGGTATTTGTTTCTCTTAATTATGACAATGCATGGTGTAGACAGCACAGTAAAGTTCAAGTTAAAGACTCCCACTCCTCTTTCCTAAATGATTTGTTTAATCTTGTGTAGCTCAAGTTTCTACACAAAGAGACTTTGGATACCACATATTTTTTTTTTTTTATATACTGCTGGAGAATTTCTTTTTTTATAATGCCATGAGAATGACTATGATACATAAGAACTCTATGGAATAAAGCTCAGTGCAGTGTGTATTGACTTTTGTTTTATGGCTATTATAATGACTAGATAAATGTAGGCATAAAGTTGTTTAATACTTTAGCAGAAACCTGGAATGGTACTTAATGAAAATTTGACCACTTGAAAGAAATTCAAATGGAATTATCTTATACTTTGCTTATTATTTGGGTTCTATAAATATGTATGCTAGAATAATGGATAACTGGATAAGAAATGACAAAACATTGTTTTACAACAATAAAATAAAATAGTTAATGCTAAATAACTATTGATTATAAATAATAAGTTAATGCTAAAAGTAATAAATATATTAATGTTTAAGAGTTCTTATTGTACAATGTCTTAAGATAGCTTTATTTGATGATGATTTTTTAAAATTATCATTATTCTTTTATGTTACATTGTTCTTTGAGATCATTGAATTGCCTAAATAACATATTCTATCTCCACTTGATAAAATAGAAAACATAGAGGTTATTTTAGATATTGAACAGAAAATAAAATCACAACATGTGCTTCACTTTATTAGAATGGGGTACATATAAATATAGTCTTTTTAAGAGATAAAAGGGTGGATTATTTTAATTTTAATACCATCGTAAAACAGTAATAGAAGCTATGTTTAAATGAAAGTACATAGTGTGAGTGTGTGCGCATATTAATAAGACACATGATCAGCCTTTTCTTAAACTATCTGGCATGTTACATGTTTTATATATTATTTAATGATTTTTGTTTGTTTTGTTTTAAACAGCAAATGCAAGTCTTCTTGGAGGAGGAGGTGGTAAGTCTTGAATATCACTTAATTTAAAATATATATTTTTACTACACCTACCACAAGTTGTTAAGTAAGTTCTATGATACTTTAAAGAAAATTAATTTAGCTGTTAAGTATTAACCACAAAATGATAATCTTCTAGAAAAAAACTTATAATAGAAATAAACGCCTAATGTTATTTAAAAAAAACTCTAGGGTATGTGGAATATTGTTTTTCTTCTCAATAAAACTTTGTATTTCTACCTTTGGCATAGTTGTAACGGCTCTAAGCTATTAAGATGAAAACACATGTAATAGATGGTGGAATCACCTTAATGTAAATTCTAAAACATTTTGAGATTTGTGGTTTTAGGTTCTTTTTTTAATTTTTAATTTTCCTTCCTCATAGTTATGACTTTGTAGCCTGAGAGCTTAATATATCAGCCACTTGAAAAATAAAAAAAAGATATTAGTATTGGCACTTTTCTTTTTCTTTTATCTTATTTAGACTAGGAGAATGAGTGAGAACAAGTTGAGATGAAAAGAGAGAGATTCCTGTACTGGGAATTTTTTATACTAAAATCTTGGAGATGTTTATTAATTTTATTTCTGGGTTGAGAGATAAAAAACTTCCTTAGCCTCTCTATAGAATACAGTACGGCAGAAAGTATGCAATAGAATAGAGTCCTTTTCATTTAAGACCCATATGGACATAAATAGGTTTGTTTTCTCTCTCCTTCATTCTCCTTCTTCCACTCACTCTCTTTTCATGTACATGGTTGGAATAAATGGGATTGCACAGAGCTTTAGGCTTTCAAAAATTTCCTGGCCATCATCAGAAGGTTTCTGGGTAAAGTTTATTTGGAAACTAAAATCTTAATAATTGTTCCTATGTAGGAATCAGTAGATTAAAAAACAGATGCCTGGAAATAGAAATAATAGAAAAACAGTTTGAATTAGACACACACATACATACATACATACATACATACATACGTATGTCTCATATTTTTATCCATTCATCTATTTCTGGATATTTAGGTTGTTTTCATGTTTTCGCTATTGTAAATAATGCTGCAATGAACATAGGGTGCTTGTTTTTTGGAATTAGTGTTCTCATTTTCTTCAGGTAAATACCTAAAAATGGAATTTCTGAAATAAGTATTCTGTTCCCGAAGAAAGGATGGGAGAGTGGAACTAAGTAGTCCTTGCCATAACGGGAAGTCAGGCTACTGTTTAGGAAACCTTGTCAAAGTACTTTGTTTCAATATATGTAAACACACTTCGTTTGCCAAGTCACTCTAGTGATTTGGCTTGTATTTCATTATGGCTTTTCTAACCTGTGTGAGAAGTTACTTTATGAATTTTTAGCAATGTCAAGAAATTCAGGAATATATAAACTCAGTTTTCTATTTACCTGAAGTGTGTGTTTCACTGTCTTTCTCTTAGATGGTTGATTTTGCTAAATGCAGTTTTTGCCATAATTCCTAATTTCTGAATTCCAAAATTAGTGACTTGGAATCATCATAAAGATAAATTACAAGTTTTTAAGATGGCTGTAATTTCTTTCATTAAAGTAGGTCATTGATCGGTTTAAATTTATTTATACGCTTCTAGAGATGTCAAGATTACTCTAAAGTACATGTCTGATGTTTGGAAAGCTGCATTTAAAAATTAAATCTAAGGAATATTTTTAGCCTTCTTTGAACTGAATTTTGGTCTTCTGATTCTATGACAAATATTTTAAATCCTGTCAGTGATATTTGTAAACTAATACTCAATAATCATCCAATAAGGAACAATATAATTGATATAATTTTCTTGGATTTAATAAAAGATTCCTTTTATTGACTTGAATTAATATCTCTTCAAAAGCCTTGAAAGGGAATAACTCTTTGATAGACTAAACAATTTGATCAAGAAAATTCGATGCTACATAAATAATAATGGTATTATTGATAATAGAAATGGTATAAAAATGTTACCATTTCTTCAGGTCTTCAGGAAAGCTTCCCCCAAATTGTATGTAAATAGTACTTGAAATTTAGACAAAATCAGTGTATATAAAATTGTACTATCTTTAAAATCCTAGCATTTGGTTGTTTTTTTTCTGAGAACTAAGAAAGGAAGTTTCCTAAAGGAGATTAAAAATAATGGTCACATCTTTTCAGTTCCGATTTGAAAGTGAATCACTTCACATTGGTGTGAATTTTTATCTTTGGACAGAGGTCACTCTTTCTAGGAACTTAGTGTCACTGTAGTTCATTATAATGAATGCATGTGATGAGGTCACCACTACCTACCATTTCAGTTGAAATGCTTGGTAAAATGGGTCATCTTTGTCTCTGTTTCTTAGGTATGCTAAAGGTAGAAACACATACTAATTTATTACATAAGTGTGTGGCTGGTCAGTGGTGACTGGATTCTACCTTTCAGGAAGCCTTTATGTATGGTAAATGGTATAATGTCAAAAAAACTTTAGAATTTTTATTAACTTTTTTACAAGTTTTCCATCATTGCTACCAATACTACCCTGTATAGCTATAGAATACATTGATATATACAAGTAAATTTTATTTTCTCACTTAGTCATCTTTTTAGTAAGGATAGGCCATATTATATATGATAGCCAATAAACCTAAAAATCATAAAGGCTTAATAAAATGAGTTTTATTTCTTACTCACATTATAGGCTGAGTAGGATTGTTGGCTCGCCTACTCATGCTCTCCTATACATAGGAGATGCATAGGAGATACAGATTCAGGTGTCTTTCTTATCTTGTAGCTCCACTGTGTAATGTGTGGCTACTGATAATGTCACAGGTCTGGAGGAGAGAGTTGGAGGATCTTATGAGATATATTTACAGATCAGTTTGGGAATGGCTTATAGCACTTCTGTTTATATTTCATTGGTCAGAATTCAAGCAGATGATCCCTAATTTAACTATAAGGAAGGCTGAGAAGAATGGAATCTTCCAGTTTCTAGGAAAAGGAAAATGTATGGTAAATATGTAGCAACTATCTCCACCACAGAGTTCAAATGAGATCAGTGTTATTTTATTATTATTATCATCATCATCATCATCATTAATTAAATTAATGGCATAGGAAATGAGACTTAGGGCAATTTGGTGACTTCTTTAATGTTATACAGCTTATACAGGACAAAGGTTGAATGACAAGGTAGCGTTCTTGATTCCTACTCTAGAGCTCTTTGCTTTTGCTCTGTGATTTTTAATATATATTTACTCTTCAGATTTGCCATTTCTGTGCATGGGTAGGTACTTGTGTTTACACCAGGAAAAATGAATGAGAAGACGGGAAGACATGCATCTGGGATATGATGATGCTTTCCTTGGCTTATTTTCACATGTCTCAAGCTCAGTTGATAATTTAAAAGTACACACAATGGCACTGTCTTACATTATTTGGATTGATGCCCAAATTTATATACATTTTTTGTGTATTTGAGTTTCAGTCTTAGAATACATTTCATTTTAAATACCTGTTCACTCATCTGTAATAAGAATGTTTTACATGTACAAAGTCATTTGATGTACTTTTGGAATATAAAATTAAAAAAAATGCAATCTTTGTGGCCAGCCTCAAATTGTGTGAAGAAACAGAATTAGAAATAAAAATCAGAATTAAAGAGCTAATTTCTCAATTTCTTTCAGATCATTACATAATAGACCAGAATGAAATTTAGAATCTCTTACTTTAGATAATGTCTTTACCCTCTTATTGTCACAATAATTAACATAAGACCCGTACCTGCTGCTAGAAATCAAATAGGATATTATTTATGGGATTTTCTGCCTTTTCCAGTCTGTCAAACTCCTTAGTGCTGAAGCCTGAGACATAATGTTAGACTTGTAAAGTGACATTTCTTCACAGAATAGCAATTTATGGTTGGCTTTTTATACACATACCTTAATTGGACTGCTGTTTTAATTACACACACACACACACACACACACACACACACACATACACACATCATATTTGTATCTATACTATAATTTTCTACCTTATCCTTGAGGTGATTCTCTGGCAGGTAAAAACTCTAAGTGTAAGCAGGTACCACTAAATAAACACTCAGGCCCAGATGGAACATATGAGATAGCCATGTTTCCAGTATGAGAACATAGCATATATTATCACCTTAACCATTTCCAAAGGCTTCTTGCTGTCTTTGTGTCCCTTAAAGTGGACCTAAAGATGAACAAGATTCAGTGGCCTGAGGTTAGCAACTGCTCCTCTGAAGTCTCTTATTTCTTGTTTGGACAGTTCTACTTGCAGAGAGAATCCCTAATGCTTTTTGTTATTAATGTGCATTTATATGTTAATAAAGTTTATGTAAGGTGTCAAAATATATGCTTCAAAAACCGTGGTCATAGAACTATTTGTTGCGCAACAGATAACATCAGTGTATCCTCACCCACCCATCACCTTTTTCTACATACAGACACACAGATGTGCACATATTCTTTCATTTATTTATTCATTCAACAAATACTAGTTCAGTAACTACTGTGTGTCACTATTAATTATTGATTTGGCAATAAATACAACCCTTTCCCTGTGACCAATCATGGTCCCTATTTCGCAGAAATTATCTGAAGAATCATAATTTCCCAGGTTCTTTCAAGTGTTTCAGTAATCAGATTCCTTCTTTAAAAAGCAGAACAGACATCCTGAAAAAGTCTTTTCACAAAAAAAATCTGAGTTGCTACCAAGAATTCCTAACATGAAAAGCAACATTTTTAAAGGGCTTTTTGAGTGTGTTTAAGTCAGGGTGCTTTCATAAGTTACTTTGTAAACATTTACAAGCAGAGTGGAATGCCTTCTCACCTTCTCTCCACACACTGAAGTGGTTTCCCCTGGCATATGTCACTCTATTGCTCAAAATCCCCACAGTGATTCTGTGTTTCACTCTTATTGAGTCTTGAGATCTGATCAGACCTTGGGTATGCTGGGAGGAATCTAGGATAATAGTCAGCAGTAAGGGGCCAAGGCCAGTGAAAGCAGATAGGTTGTTGGGGTTGCCCCTGAGGAGAGGCCATCAAGCATATCTGGCAGGGAGTAAGCCCATGGCCCATGATTGGCAGGTGGAGAAGTCCCAACCATGAACCTGGCGAGTTGCAGTGTTCTCTCAGTCATGAGAGAGTGGGATGGCAAGAGAGACTCAGGAACCCTGGCCTTATTGGTCAGTCAGGGACACACACAGTCTTAGGAGAGCTACAGGAAGAGATGCGATACTAAACCATGGAAAATAGGCTTACATCTTGACTGCATCTAGAAGGATTGATCCTAGGCACTGCGGGCAATTAAACCTGCTAGAGGGATCAGGGGGCCCAGATGTGAGGAAGGGTGGGGATGGGGGATACAGGGTCCAGGCCAGACAACCTTCAGTTCCATACTGAACCAATCTACCTTTGTCCTCTCCTTCCCTTCTTCCCGCCCTCCTCCCTTTCCTTTCTCATTGTTTCTTTACTTCCTTTTCTTTTCTTTTTACTCTTTCTCAGTCAACAGCATGTTCTGATTGCCTCTTGTATACTAGTTTTGACATTGAGGTAGCAAAGATTCTTATGACTAGATGCAATTAGAGGCAGAAGCTTTTATTTACACATTAATGTCTTAACTAGAAAAGTTATTTTTTAATGTTTTATTTTAATGTTTTATTCTTATTTAATGTTTTGAGAGAATGCAAATGGAGAAGGGGCTCAGAAGATCTGAAGCAGGCTCTGCACTGACAGTAGCAAGCCTGGTGTGGGACTTGAACTCACAAACTGCAAGATCATGACGTGACCTGAAGTCAGACACTCAACCGATTGAACCATCCAGGTGCCCCTAGAAAGGTTCTAAATACAGGAAAAATGAAGCAGAAAAGATGCAGAAAAGTCAACATCTTACAGTGGTTAGGAAAGCCTTTGCAGAGGAGGTGACACTAGAACAATCTTTTACCAGGAGAGGAAGGAAATGACCCACTCAGTTGTATTTCCTACTGTGTGATTTAGATATTATATAGATATCTAAATCTACTTTAGTCAGCCTCCTTACTATTCTTCATTCATAGTATCCAGACTTTGGTTAAACAGTTTACTCTGACTCATGTCACTTAAAATGGAGCAATTGGTGTTAGAACTGCAGAACATAACTCTGGTCCTAGTGGTATTGGCAGCAAACCTCCACCAGAACAACCTGAACAAGGTGGAGGCTTGCTCCCTATGGTCCCTTCTCCTCTGGTTACCTCACCTGCATGCATCTCAGTCTAGGAACCAGCTCTGCAGCTGCCCGCATCAGTTGGATTTCTAGTATACGATTTCCTCATTCCACATGAACTTGTCTAGTTCTATTCTTAGAGGTTTGGCCCAGCCCTGATTGCCTAGTCTTGTCTACCATTCATCACTAAGCCTTCCAGATGCTTCCTGGGGGAGGAAGGACAGAGGACTGAAGTCCATGTCATATCTCTGCTTCAATTTTCCTATTGTAATAGCCATTCCAAGGACATACTCAGTTTATTCCACCTCAGACTTTGATCACTATAATGTCTTTACTCCAAAGCCAGATCTTAAAGTTATTTTTCATATTGACTGTATACCTACTCCCCCTTCTAAGTGAAACTGCACCATCTAAAAACCCTTTTGAAGGAGCTGCCTGATGTAGATTCTCCTTCTCATTCCAGCCATAGCTGATAGAACCTGGAAGATACATTTTCCAATTAGGGAATAAACTTCTTGAAAATAGAGACTTTTTTTTACTCATCTTTATAACCCTAGCAGCTTCTGCTGTGGAGTAGATACTTTATAAAAATAAACTTTGAGATATTACTCTTATCCTTATTTCACTTTTGATCAGCTTGCTCTGGAAAGATAATTTCTTTACCTTTAGATGATCTCTAAATGAAAAAAAAAGAAACAAAACTTCTAAAAATACTTATAACAGGCAACCTGAAGATCCTATACAAAATGCAGTAATTATTTTAAGCATTGTATTTACTTTTACTTCTAAAACGTTTATATAGCCATGGTTTCATAATTTTTTTTAAAAAACCACGATTATATGCTTTGAATCTTGGGGGATAAAGAGAACCGTATTTATTTGTGTAGATGTAGAAATGAAAGACACAAAATTTTCATTCCCTGGATTCCTTGGAAAGAGGGGAAGGCTATTGTTGCATTCATATTTTGTCACATTGCAGATATTTTACCAGTTATATCTTTCAATCAGAAATATTATTTTCATTATTGATTCTTTTTGGTCAAGTCCATTGGCAAAATTTTAAAGTGCTAAAGTGCCAATTAATGAGATTTGACATTCATTTAGAAATAGGATCAAGGACACACCTTAGGAAAAGTTTTTAAGAACGTTGGCTTGGTTGTTGAAACTCATGCTTGAAAAGCAATGAGCAGTGAGAATTATGGGCTGTAATCTCTTAATATTTGATTTGATTAGATTTCTCATTGAAAACAATAAATTGATTTTGTAATGTAGTTCTAATTTAAAATATTAATATATGAAAATGATGTTACTTAGAAATAGAAAGGTGAGCATTGACACCATAACCTTTTCTTTATGATTAATTAAAATAAATAATCACTTTTAAGGTTCATAGTTTTGTTTTATTCAAGATAATTGATTACTTTCTATGACATATTCCTCATTTCATTAGTTTGTGAGTGTTCCATAAAGACTTTGTGCAGTTTTTTTGTTCCTCCTTTAGAAGAAAAATACAGATGATTCCTGACCTAACAATTTGACATAATTTTCTGAGTTTCTGAAAGTGTGTAAGCTATACACACTCAATAAGAATCACACTTTGGATTTTGAGTTTTGATCTTTTCCCTGGCTAGTGATATGTGGGATGATACTCTTGTGATGCTAGGCCGCAGCAGAGAACTACAGCTCCCAGTTTTCATATGATCATGAGGGCGAACAACTGTAATGCATCAACCATTCTGTACTTACACAGCCATTCTGTTTTTTCACTTTCAGTATAGCATACAGTATATTACATGAAGTATTCAGGTCTTTATTATAAAATAGACTTTGTGTTGGATGATTTTGTCCCAACTGTAGACTGATGTTCTGAGCACGTTTAAAGCAGGCTAAACTAACCTATGATGTTCAGTGGGTTGGGTATATTAAATGCATTTTTGACAGGACATTTTCTTTTTTTCTTTTTTCTTTTTTTTTTTTTTTTGAGAGAAAGAGAGAGAGATGCAGCGTGAGCAGGGGAGGGTCAGAAAGAGAGGGAGACAAAGAATCCGAAGCAGGCTCCAGGCTCTGAGCTAGCTGTCAGCACAGAGCCTGATGCAGGCCTCGAACCCACGAACCGTGAGATCATGACCTGAGCCGAAGTTGGACGCTTAACCAACTGAGCGCCCCAGGACATTTTCAACCTATAATAGGCTTATCAGAATGTAACCCCTTCATAAGTCAAGGAGACTTTGTAAAGTAAAAACATTTACTTCTAAGTTTTCAGGGTTGAAGTTCAGTTAATTTTAAAATCTTAATTTCACTTGAGGTAAAATGATATATCTTTTTTAAACCTTTCATTGAGTTATGTAAAGAACTATTGTGATTCATTGTGATAGCTCCTCTCCCTATTAATAAACCATTGATATGTAGAATTTTTAAAATAAAATAGTGATATCATTCCAGATCAGATAACATGGGAAGCGATTTTTCACATATGTGTTATAGAAGGAGGAGAGACCCAACAAGATTGACAGAAGGATTTTAGATTCTAAACATATGATACACTGAGGAAATAAAAAACCTTTATTCAATAAAAATCCATAAATTATGGATAAAATGAAATAAAAATTAAGTATACCAGTCAGCTTGCAAGAAAGAAATGGAAATTCATGGGTGCCATAAGTAAAAGTGTGCTGAGAAAACAAAGTGAATCAAAACTATGATATAAATTACATATTTTAGGTGCCTTTGTGTAGTGCAGGTGGTGATGGAGGATTAGATACCAGGAAGTATGACTCTAGTTCTCATTTGAGGATGCAAGACAGTGTTGTATAAAGTAGGAGGTTAAAGCTTAGATTCTCCTCTAAAGCCAAGATCCTCAAATTGTTACACTCTCAGTGGAAGGGTGGACTTGAAATACATTCCCCTTTAGCTCAAGAAAGCTATACGGAAGACTCCCCTAAAAATTAAGTATTCCAAACCTGTAATTTTGTTGTGTTGGTACTTAAGTCCACATTACTTATGTCTGAGGGTCCCATACATGAGCAAATAACATAAAACTTGGTCCTGGAGGTTACTAGTGAAGGCAATTAAAATCACTCTGGAAGTAAGTTCCCAAAACCTAGGCCACAGGGTAGTCTCAGAAAAGAAAAAAAACAAAAAACAAACAAACAAAACCTACCAACATTATCTAATTATCAGAAATTATAAAACACATGAGGAATTTTATAGCAGAAGAACCTGATAAAGGCTACTTCACCTACATAATCAAAGTAACATCCACAGTGATAAATCATGCTGATAGGATGTAACTTTTTCCTCTCAAAAATCTATAACTCTAATCTAATCATGAATACAATATCAGACACATTTTACTAGAAGGGCATCCTATAATATACTTGATCAGTATGCCTCAAAACTATAAAGGTCAGCAAAACTAGGAAAACCTGAGAAACTCAAAACTGAGAGGAATGTAAGGAGACATGTCAATTCACTGTAATGTGGTATTCTGGAGGGTATCCTAGAACAGAAGAAAACATTAGGTAAAACTATGGAAATATGAATAAACTATGGAACTTAGTATGTCAATATTGGTTTATTAATTGTAAGAAATGCATCATACTCATTTAAGATGTCAATCATAGGGGAAACTTGGAGTGAAGTACATGGAAACTCTCTGTATTATCTACTCAATTTCTCCACAAATCTAAAACTCTTTTAAAAGATAGCCAATTATGAAAAAAAGTGAGGAATCATTACAAAATACACACCGCGTATGCAAGAATCACAATGAACATCAAGACTAAAGTCTCAAGTTACAAAGGTAGCCAGATGACTATTAGAAAATACCAATAAATATGTTTAACATGATTTAAGTTATAACAATGAGAATCTAAACTCTAAGATAATGATAAAACATTATGGTCAAAGAAAGGCAGATGTAAAAAAGAAACAAATTGAAATTCTAGGAGTTAAAAATGTGAAATTAAAAACTCTAATAATAGATTTTATAAAATCTTAGACATAACTGAAGAGAGAATTAGTGACTTAGAAGATAGCATTATAAGTATTACCAGAATGCATCATGGAGATATAAATAGATGGTAAATTTTATGAAAGAGATAGAAGACAGAGGGAATATATCCAGTATGTATACAGTGGGAATTCCAGAAAGTAAAAGCTTGAAATACAATATTAGAAGAGATAATAGCTGATACTTTTTCACAATTGCTACAGAAATAAGTTATCCCATAGAATGCACATACTGATTTTTAGTGATAAAAAATTAAATTAAATCGAGAAATGGACACATTATAGTGAAGCTGTAGAACATAAAATATAAAGGTGAAAACTTAAATGACACCAGAAAGAACTTTCTACAAAGAAACAACTATTAGACTGACAGCTAAATTATCAGCAACAGTAGATGCTAAAAGGCAAAAAAGCAACATCTGGGAACAATTAATATCAACTTGAAATCCTTTACGCACAAAAACTATCATCAAGTATTGAGGCAAACATAAAGACATTTTCAGATAAATACTGAAAAAAAAAATTGTAGATACTTGCTGAAAACTACCAAAATGTAAATTTGAGGAAGAAGGAATTTGAATCCACCTTCAACACCTCAAAAAACATTGTTATGGCAAGTATATTGTATTATTAGTTTTTAAAGGTTTTCATATAGGAAATTTTACACATGTGCACATGAAGATATAGTAGTAATGCGGTAACTCCATGTTTCTGATCATGCAGCTTCAACTGTCTTCAATTCATAGCTAATCTTGTTTCATCTATACTTCCATCCACTCAGAAACCTAGCTTATTTTGAAGCAGTCCAAGAATCATATGCTGTCTGTAAACATTTTGATATGTACTTTTAATACGCAGGCATTGTATCTTTCCTTCATTTTTATTTTAACATCTTAATAAAAATTTTATACTTAAAAATTCCTTAATATCATCAAATGTCCAATCAGTATTCATATTAGTCCTACTATCTTATAATTGTATTTTTTTCTTAAATTGGGATATAAATAAGGCTTTTATCTGCTTAGTTGTTATACCTTTTAAGTTTCTTTTAATATATGGATTCCTTTTGCATATCTGATCTCAATATGCATGTCTAGAAGATAGTCTTTCTGTGTATTTATGTTTTTAACTGGATACTTAAATTCACTTGTTTTAATTTTGTTTTTGATTATGGAGGATTGCTTTTTAAAATGTAGTTTCATAATTAGCAAATACTTCTTAAGTTTTTTTTTTTAAGTTTGCTTATTTTGAGAGAGAGAAAGAGAGAGAGGGAGTGCCACGCATGCACAGGGGTGAGACAGAGAGAGAGGGAGAGAGATAATCTAAAGCAGGCTCCGTGTTGTCAGTGTAGAGCCCACTGCAAAAAACCATGAGATCATAACCTGAACTGAAATCAAGAGTCAGATGCTTAACAGACTGAGTCACTCATGTGCCCTATAAAGGTAAGCACTTTGTGTGACTTTTATACTTCTGTTGTTATTCTGTCAAAAAAATGTTTAGATAGGTAAATCATACTCAAAGATAAGAATAAATAATTGCAAAATAATTTTTGCAAACCTCAAGAGCCCTCATAGCCTCTATTTGGCTAACTAAATGGGATCCAAATTCTTAGATGCAGAAACTTAATATCCAGAAACAAAAGCTTTAGTGTTAGGAAGTACTTTACATAGCTACCAGGATATTTCTAAATATCCACCTAATCATACACTAGCAGTCATATAGTACCTGTGCAGCTGATCCACTTGTATTAAAACTCTTTTCAAAAGTATACAAAGGAAGAGTCTTTTGAGCTCCTGTTTTAAATATCCATTCCTTGTCCCCAAGAAAACTGAATGTGACCTCTAAGTGCACAGTAGGAAATAAAAATCCAAGTGAATACTGCAGGTCATGTCTCCTGTGTTATAAGATCACTAGATTATATTCCTTCAGTTTATGAGGGAGAATAGTTTTCTTTACTGTATCTTTTGTAGCTCCACAATAATGCAAGGTGGGGCAATTTCTTCGAAAGGCACATAATAATCTTTTTAATTTTAGCACTCTAAGAATCCTATTCCATTCTTTTTTTTTAATGTTTATTTTTTGAGAGAGGGAGAGACAGAGTGTGAGCGGGGGAGGAGCAGGGAGAGAGGAAGACACAGAATCTGAAGCAGGCTCCAGGCTCCAGCACGGAGCCTGACACAGGGCTGGAACTCCCAAACCGTGAGATCATGACCTGAACCAAAGTTGGATGCTCAAACAACTGAGCCACTCAGGTACCCCATCCTATTCCATTCTTTGCAGCTGCCTTTATTTGACTCCAAACTGGAAGTATGCAATGGGATATAGGGAGTAATGAACCTGGCCACTTATGAATGGCAGCAAATATAAGGAGGTCCTAAGAGACCAGTCACAGACACAGGAATTTTGCTCCACTCAGAAAGTCCTTTTACTTTACATGATCACTTATTGCTACAGCTCTGTCTTAATTTTTTTCTCATTTAAACATTTTTATTTGAGAATATTTTCTTACTTTTTCAGTGTATCAAAAAATCAGTGGAAGAAATAAGCAATGAGATATTTGGCCAGACTTTGAATGAATTTCCTTTTTTTTTTTTTTTTTAACAAATAGTTTATTGTCAAATTGGTTTCCATATATGCTACAGCTCTGTCTTAGGCCAAAAGTCAGTAATTGTTTTTGCTGTTGTTTTTTTGTTTTTTATGAGTTGGGACAAATTCATTATTTTGAGTCCTAGTTTCCTTCTCTGAAAAGATGGTTATAATATGTAACTATTTTACAGAGGAGGAATAACTAATTGCTCATTGTAAAGTGCTTTTCAAAAACAAAGTGGTTATTACTGTAGTTGTCATTATTATAGTCTAAAAGTGAGAGATGAAAGGTGCTGGATAATTGCAATATATGGTGAAGTTATATCCAAATAAAGAGGAATAACTTGAATTGTTGGGTAACAGAAATCCAAATACCTGTGTGTGGTAAATGAGAATTTTGTTTTGTTTTGTTTTTGTGTTTTTGTTTTTTGTTGGGGGGGGGGAATAATATAGTTAATTGTGCTTTAGTTCACTCCAAATAAGCACAAAGATTTTACATGTAAATATAGACAAAAGATTATTCTAACAGCAACTCATTTCATACTGTGTAGTGGTGGCTGTATGGAACCTTTCTTTGAAGCACTTAAATGCTCAGAATCAGAAATTATTATATCCTAGAGTATGAAATATTTCAGCTTCATGCAACATTAGCGGGCCAAGAAAAGGTGAGGTAAACACATCATTTAACAGGATATATGGTGAGGTTATCTCTCAAAACACTGAAAGAGAAACAAGAAATAGCATTATATCCCCTTTCAGGCAATTATGTGACACTGGGGAGGAGCAAGGGATCCCACAAAACAGAACTGATGGTGCATTTAATGTGTATGTCCAGCAAGGCAACCAGACCTGGGAGTGGAAGGAAGGAAGAAGGAATCTAACAGAAGCTTATTGGACACATAAGGGTGGAGGGTGGGGAATGTTGTGAAACTTGGAGGTCTGCAGAGATGACCCAGTATCCTTATGGGGGCCTCTCATCCTGGATCTGAATGGCATTTGCAGAGAACTGGGCAACAATCTAGAGCCCAGGGGTCAGAGCTGAGATCAGTATCCAGATTCCATGTCTGAAAAGGTGACCTAAGTCAAACTCTAGCTTATGAAAGTTTAAAGCTGCTTAAGTATCTGAATCTCTAAACATGGCTTTGGGAGCAGGATGAATAAGACTTTTGTGAGTGTCAATGGATTTAACTGTGAAAAATTTGGAAGAAGAAGCAGGAGGATGGAAAAATGCATAGCATCAGAGCATTCTCTCAGAAATGGTAAGCAAGAGGTAATGGGTCAGGAGCTTATAGCTAAAATACTTCCTCTGCTTCTGCTACAGCATTATTTCTGGCAAAAAATATCATAAATAGCTGCAAGGGGCACAAAACCTTCTGCAAAATGAAATATGCCAATGTTTACAACTTCCTGTAGGTTGAGCACACCTAAGGGCATGAGATTCATAAATGTGATATGTATGATGTCCATACCTGCAGGGTCAGCTTTGCAGGACACAGTCCACAAAGTCATTTGTAAATCTCCAAGTTTCATTTCTACTATAATTATAAAAAATGGCATTCACTAGTTGAGTTTTGTTAAACCAGAAATAATTCTACCTGTCTAATAGTCCAAGTCCCCTACTCTATTTGCCTAATAAACTCCTACTCATCCTTTAGATCTTCCAGCAGACCCCTCTGCATGGCCTGAATACATTAGGACTACAACCCTTTATACAGTGTCTCCATCAAAGTTAGTGTTTTCTTAGGTAACTGCTTCTCATTCCTGATAAATTATAGGTTCTATAATATCATGGGCTGTGTTTGTCCTGTTCATTTGCTCTATCTTCAGAAATGTGAATAGTGTCTGACATATACTAGGCACTGACCAACTAATTGTTGTGCAGATGAATAAAGGGATGATACTAATAACTAACCTTTAAGGGGTACTGGCTGTGTGCTAGGCCCTGTACTAACATTGAGACTTGGATTATCTCCTTTAATCCTATCGGTAATCCTAGGGTGATAGGTACTCTTACTCTCACTTTACAGATTAAAGATTGAAAGTTCAGAGACGTTAAGTTGAGAACATATTGGCAGATCCAATATTTTATTGAGTCTCTCTGACTCAACATCCCCATCTTTTCATCATTACACCATAAATTCATGAATTTAAATTAATCTGAAATTAATTATAGGTATAAAGACATAGCCATAAATTTATGTGTCTCCCAAACCCTTCTCTTTTGATTTATCTGGATTACAAATTTTATTCTTGAATTTCCATGTCTTATCTCTATGTCTAACTCTCATTTTCTAGAAATATCTTTGAACCCTAAGAGTTATTCTCTAGAAACAGAAGAATCAGTATTTACTAGGCCTATCTGTGCCTTCTGTTTGAGAACTGCCCCTCAGTTCAAGTAAGCTGCATTGTTCATTCTTTAACTCAAGAGTTCTTCCCTATACTTCATCCTGAGAAAATAGTATTTCTAATACTCAGAATCTGTGAGGATTTTAACATATTTTTAAATAAAAGAAAACATTATAAAACTAAAACCTCTTTGACTTATCTTCCCAGTTTTATTTTGCCTCCACACACAGGCAGTCATTATCATGCATTTCATGTATATCTTTCTGTTTGTCTTAGTTCTATATACACATGTATCTATAAACAATAAGTAATAATGTTTTACCTCAAAACTTTGCATAAATACATTATATAATACAGATATTCTGAAGTTTTTTTCAGTAAGCATTGTTTATTTTTTTTAAAATTTTTTTGTATGTTTTATTTGTTTCTAAGAGAGAGAGACACAACGTGGGCAGGGGAGGGTCAGAGAGAGAGGGAGACGCAGAATTTGAAGCAGGCTTCAGGCTCTGAGCTAGCTGTTAGCACAGAGCCTGACGTGGGGTTCGAACCCACAAACTGTGAGATCATGACCTGAGCCGAAGTTGGACGCTTAACAGACTGAGCCACCCAGGCGCCCCTCAGTAAGCATTTTTTAAACATGTATTCATGTAGCTATAGGGACCACTAATTACAAAAGATTACTATAAGGATACTTTTGGTTGGAAGAAGAATGACCTTGTGCCTTTAAAATGAAGGTCTATAAATAATGTAACTTTTAGGAATATATGTAGCAGTTGTGCAAAAATATGTCTTCATTATCTTGATACAGTCAAGTCTTTTTAGTGAAGAAAAACTGTCATATTGGGCATACATTTTTGAAGAGGCAATGGTACTAAATCTCAGCTCCCATAAGTTGGAATGTAGCATGGTAGTACATCTAGATAACATTCAGGTTGGTGCTCTTAAATCCTGTGTAGTACTTTTTTTGCCACACTATTTTTTGGTCTAAAAAAAGTACTCATGCCAATATTTTGGACCCAAGAGTGCAAAGGATAGGCTAGTGTTTCATAAATCCTTTGTCAAATCATACAAGATGACTTTGATGAAACACCTAAAAGGGTCTTATATTTGGTTATTTTCCCTTGAAATAGAGAACTCCAACAACAATTATTATTATTAAATATGCTCTAAATTAGGGTTTTAAACTTTAGTGTGCATTCAGAATTGCCTGAAGGGCTTGTTAAAACTCTTATTACTGAGCCCTATATCCAGAGTTTCTGGTTTAGTAGGTCTGAGGTGGAGCCTAAGAATTTACATTTCTAACAAGTTCCCCATTGACGCTGACATGCCTATCTGAGGACCACACTCTGAGAATTTCTTCTCTGTAAGAAAGTGATTTAAAAACAGACTTCAAGCTATATTAAAGTGAGGAAGTTGGAAAATCTTCTCCTGCTAGCACCCCCCTGCCAAAAGCAAATGTAAACCTGGATAAAAACACCTCACAACCATTTCAGATCTCTGGAAATCAAACCATGTAATACAACAAGCTGAGAAGAATTTATGCTTCAAAAACTGTTGAACTTCAGAAAAGAATAGTGGAAATCTCTACATTCTTGCTCTCATCTCTTCTTCCTATTTTGCTTGGTGTGGAAGTTCTGCAGGAGGGGCAGGTTATGTATGTTGCTGTGGTCAGAAGAGACTCCTTGACTTGGATGTGGTGATCATGCACAGCAGAACTGTTAGTGGAATCAAGATCTTGGCCACGTGAAAGGTCAAAGCCTAAAGTTGTGGTTACGGTTGTGGTTGGAACAAGCACACTTCTGGCTAAGGCTAAACACATGTGCAGTGGATACCAAGGAGGCTCCAAGATTTTCCTATACTCTGAGCCAATTCTGAGGCTATATCATCTATGTGCATAGAGGACACACAAAGCCCAGCAGAATATAAAAGCCAGAGAAGACTTGAAAACAGTCTGAACTTTGTGCTCTCTTACCCACACAAAGATCTATCAGCAGAGAATGGAAGCCTAATAAGCATAATTCACTAAATGTTATTTGAGCAAAATGACCATCCAATCATTGGCTGACAACTAGGCTACAATGAAACAGGGCAAACTTTAGCAAGCTAGAATTAAAAGTAAAAACAGGAATTTAAAAACCTAAACAAATACATAAGATAAAAATATCATGAGAAAAACACATTTCACAGATTTAGGCCAGGTAAGTTATTAAACCAGCAACAATAACCTTCAAATGGAAAATAACCCAATTCTAGAGTTGCTACTATATATTATCCAAAATCTCCAGTAAAAAAAAAAAAAAAAGTGAGACATGAAAAAAATGGGAAACTGACAGATACTCAAGAAGAAATATACAGTCAAAAAGTAAAATGGTGATTACCAGGGGTCCAGGGGAATGAGGAGTTATTGTTTAATGGGTACAACGTTTCAGTTTGGGAAGGTGAAATGTTCCAGAGATTGGTGATTGTGATGGTTCTAATAATAACGTGAATGCAATTCATGACACTGAACTGTGCACTTATGTATAATATAATAAATTTTGTTATATGTATTTTACCACAGCAACCAAAAGACAGTCAATAGAAACTCACTGAGTGTTCCCAGATGTTCAGTTTAGTGAAAAATAATTCAGGAGGGCTATTATAATACAGTTTACTCTTGAACAGCATGGGTTCAAAGTGGGAGGGTCCACTTTTACATAGATTCTTTTATTTATAAATATAGTACAGTAATATAAATGTATTTTTTTATGATTTTCTTATTAACATCATCTTTTCTTAAGGCACTTGAGTAGCTCAGTTAGCTTAGTGTCCAACTCTTGATTTTGGCTCAGGTCATGATCCCAGGGTCATGGGATTAGGCTGTGCTCTCCTCATGGAAGCTGTTTAAAATCCTCTCTCTCACTGTCTCTGTCCCTCTCCCCTGCTTGTGTGGTCTCTCTCTCTCTCTCGATCTAAAAATAAAAAAAAATAAAAAAAAAAAAAAACTTCTTTTCTCTAGCTTACTTTATTGTAAGAATACAATATATAATACATATAACATACAAAATATGTGTTAATTTACTATTTTATCAGTAAGACTTCTGGTCAACAGTAGGATATTGGCAGTTAAATTTTGAGTGAGTTAAAAGTTATACACAGATCATTGATTGTGTGGTGGGTCAGCACCCTAACCACTGTGTTCTTAAAGATCAACTGTATATTCAAGGAACTAAAGGGCACATGTTTAAATAATTACAGGAAAGTATGATAACAGTGGATCAACAAATAGAGATTCTCAATAATGAAATAGAAATGATCACATTCTAGATTTGAAGAGTGTAATACTGAAATGAAAGTGTCCTGAGAGAGCCCTGAAATCTAATAGCAGATTAAAGATGTATGAAGAAAAAAAAAAAAATCATTGAACCTGAAAATAGATCAATTGAAATTATCTAACCTAAAGAACAGAAAGAAAAACAAGAATGAAGAAAAATGAACAGAGCCTTAGAGCTGAGGGACAAGAACAAACATACCAATATATGTGTAATGGGAGTCCTAGAAAGAGAATAGAAAAAGGAAAAGGATAAATATTTTAAGAAACAGTGGCCAAAATCTTATCAAACTTAATGAGAACATTAATCAACACATCTAGGAAACTACAAGAACCATTGGTAAGATAAGTACAAAGAGATCTACACAACAGAAAAACTGTTGAAAGAAAAAGTCAAAGAGAAAATTAGGAAATTAGCAAGAGAAAAATAACTCATCATGTGCAAGGGACCATCAATATGACTAATGGTTAACTATTCTGCTGATACAATGGAGGTTAGAGAGCAATGGAATAACATTTTCAAAGTGCCAAATATCCCCCCAAAAACCAAAAAATCCCTTCCAATCAAGAATCCAGTGCCCACAAAAACTCTTAGGAAACACAGGTAAATAAATTCATTCCCAGATAGACAAAGACCACAGACCTTTCTTACAAGAAATACTTAACAGAAATACTAGTCCTCAGGCTGAAGAAAAACTATACTAGATAGTAACATGAAACCACAAAAAAACAAAAAAAAAAGAGAAGCAGTAGACATGGTAAATATATGGATTGATATAAAAGACTATAAATATATATATTTTTCATTTCCTTTATTAACTTTAAAAGATACAAGATTGGTTTATAACATACATAAATGGATCACATAGGATGAATAAGGTACAAACAAGAGAATATGGAATGAAGACACATTAGAGCAAAGTTAACGTTTTGAATTATACACAGGAAAGTGGAAAGAACTTCACAGTGAACTGTCATATGTCCACCACCCAGATCTATCACTGATATTTCACGATACTTGTCTTATCACATCTCTGTCTTTGTAGCCATCCATCCATGCATCAATCCATTTTTTTATATGGTATTATATTTAAGACTACAAAATGGAAACAACTTAACCAATTGTAGGGGATTAGTTAAGTAAAATGATGTGCTTCTACTCAATGGAATTATATGCACTCATTTAAATTTATCATTTTCAGGGGCGCCTGGGTGGCTAAGTCAGTTGAGTGCCCAACTCTTGGTTTTGGCTCAGGTCATGATCCCAG
The DNA here is from genome assembly GCF_003009895.1 of Hyaena hyaena. Classification (NCBI taxonomy): domain Eukaryota; kingdom Metazoa; phylum Chordata; class Mammalia; order Carnivora; family Hyaenidae; genus Hyaena; species Hyaena hyaena. Next base: position 8,989 of record NW_024081422.1, on the reverse strand, counting down.
GGTTGTGGGATTGAGCCCCCCATCAGGCTCCACTCTTAGCAGAGATTCTCTTTGTCTCTCTCACCCACTGCCCTTCTCCTCTGCTTGCTCTCTCTCTCTCTCTAAAAAAATAAAAATGATAATTTGAGACTATGGAAAATCCTACATCTAGTGATAAAATAAAAGAGTGTGAAAGTACTCACCATGCATTGTGATTTCAATACCATAAAGCAAATCATACAAAAAGAAAGAACCATAAGTGAATATAGAAAAATAAGAGATATTTGATCTGTTAGGGTAGTGGAATCTTTGTAAATATTTTTTTTTTCCTTCTCTTTATTTTGGTTTCATTAAAGTTATTGCACTGTTTGTTCACTACATACATTTAAAAGTTTAAAGTTAGGACAATAAAACCATTAACTAGAATGTGTATCCAAAATTATTTAGTAGAGCAGGGAACAAATTAGAATGTATATGTTAACTAATTATATACTGATTACATTCTAGTGCCTGCATATAAGAAGATGAATAAAATAAGGTTCTTTCCCATTAGAAGCTTACAATATGTTAGAGGCTATGTGTCTAAAAGAGTAACTATATGATGAACAATAATTATTCTGTGTATATTATGTAGTAGTTTAAAGAGTGTTTTCTGAACCCAGACTGCCTTGTTTGCTTCCAGGCCTTATTTCGTACTACCTGTTTGATATTGGGGAAGTTACTTAAGCTTTTCTTTGCCTCTGTTCCTCATTTATAATGAGGCTGAGTATAATTTCTATCTCTCAGCTTTTGCGAGGATTAAATGAGTTCATACAAGTTAAATGCTGAGAATAGTCTCTGGCACAAGATAAGTACTAAACAAATATTGGCCGTTGTTACTATTTAATATTAATGTGTTGTTTTTAAGATTCTGCAATAAGGTTCTTATTCATAACAACTTCTATCAGTCAGGTATTTATACATAGTTTAAATCATATGATCTAAAAAAAACAGAGTAAAGTTAATATAATTATGTTTAGATGTTCAGTCTTTAAAGCCATAGATTTTACTTCAACTTGATATATTTATTATGTATAATTATATTCCTTTCTAAAAATCTTTATTGGCAAAATGGCCATTTAAAAATGTGAGGAAAAATCTACTTCTAGATAAAAAATTATTTGTTTTAGGGTACAGATTAATTTCCTGAGAGAGTCTCATACTTTAAACTATCTTAGGAGTGGTGACTAACTTTTCTAGATATAAGGCAGCCTTTCGAACTTGCTCAGAGATTATGTATAATCAGGACATGTGGTTAGATGAAAAGCAGTATTTCTTTAGTTCTAAGCCTAATGCCAATAAAAAGCTATATTAAAAAGAGAAATGCCTTTTGGGCATTCAAAATATATTGTGTGATTCCTTGGTAAAAACAGATGTAAATATTTTGAAATTAATAAAGAGAGAAACACATGAAAATTTATATGTTTATCACACAAATTGCCAAGTTAAAGAGAACATTTATTACTTATTTTAGTGTCTTTACTTACCTCTTTTCTAGGAGGAATTGAAGGTGGAAAAGTTGCCAGTTTTTAGTTCTCTCTTTGAATATTTTAGTGTCATTAAATGGGAATAATTTGGATCACATACAAGATTTTGATGAAAATGATGGAATGATGTAATGACTTTGGAGCGAGTTTTAGCCTGTTTCAGGAGAACTCATAATTGGATTGTGTTTATGGAAGATGAAGGAGGAGAAGAGATATAAAAATGGAGTAACCTCTGTATATTCACCTGACACTCCGGTCTGTATCACAGGTTTTATTTTCAGGAATGCATAAAGAATTTGTTTAGTTTCCCTATCCCATACATAAAGTCTTCTTAAAGGAGAGGTTTTTCATAAAATGGGACTCAATTTAAAAACATTATGTTCAATATACTAATCGTATGTTATTTTTATATGAATTTCATAGGGAAACTAAAGCTCATGTGGTGAGTTTTTAATAACCTGATGTGGCATGATAAGTACTGGGGAAAGGCAGATGCAGGAGATGGGTGATATGGCAAGACTGTGTGGCCAGTTTCAGAACTGCAGGTTAGGAAACCTTTTTTTGTAATTCAGAAGACTATTTCAGATTACCTACATGATTGCTGTGTTCCTCACCATCCTTTGAGATGTTTGGCAAGATGGAATGAAAGAACGCCAGATCTTAAATGTTTGTCAGTAATTTTTATAAATTATTATTTATATTTATATATTATATAATATATGAATATGTCATATAAATAAAGACTATTCTGAGTCTAGTTAATATCTATGTTTTTTCCTGGATATTTTGTATCCTGAAAATGGCTTTAGATGCCTTTATTGGAGATAATCTGAAATGTTTTGGAAACATTTCCCCTCATAAAATTTAATAATTTCAAAGTACACTTAGAATATATAAACATGATGTCTGTGGGGTGTGGTTCAGGGAAAAGCACGATTTTTCATAAACCAAATGGTTCTCCAATATTTCTTAGATTTTGTAGTATAAGAATCTCCACATAAATTATACAAAGTTGCTGATGCTGAAAAATGTTGTATATATTGTTGCAAGTTTGATTTAGTCATCTCCTCTAGGACACTATACTTTAACAATTATGAGGTACTATAAAATTTTATTCTGCACGGAGCTTACGACAGCACCTCTGTCCTAACTTGCTCTGTAGGACTGTGCTACACAATTCAATAAAGAGTTAATTCCTTTCAACCTATTTATTACTTAAGGTATACAGTCTGGAGGAGGAAAATGAGTTGTATTTGAAATGAGATGGAGAGTTAATAAGACAGAGAGATAACAGTCTGTTCTAGCTGGCAGGAATTCCCAGGGAGGTCAGGAGTAGGGTAGATTGAAGAGGCAAAAATGAATTTCAAACACATAGGCAGAAGGAAGGGTGTCTATGAAGGCTACTTATCTATGATATTTGTTAGAGCAAACAGGCAGATTTTCTTTTCCAAAAGGAGGATATATTGAAAGAAAAATTAAGCTCAAGGGGAGCCTTGAAAGTGATTTGTAAAAATCCCATAACAAGTGAATTGTCCTTTGTTTCCCATTCCATGAAGAAGCATTCTGCATCTGTCATTCGACCAGAAGGAATATTGAGTTCTTAGAGTCCTGGAGCTCCCACTGTCAGGGAAGGAGAAGATGCAGTGTGTGGATAACAGTATAGCTGGGTGAGGTGTGGACAAGGATGGAGCTGTAGAGTGTAGGAGGCATTAGGCCCATGTTAGACTGAATGAATGAAAGAAATACTGGTTAGAAGAGAGCAGAGGCAGGGAAAATTAAAGTCAGTCAAGAAAAATTCTAATTGCTTACTCATTTGAAAATGAACCGAGGCCTTGCTGCCCAGAAGCTAGCAAATAGCTCAGAAGTAATGTTTCCTGGTGGATAAAGCAGTTGACAGGGAGGAATTTCAGTCACTTGAGTGTGTTCTTGTCTCTTTCACAGGCACACCTATACTTTTCTTGAGAGGAGCTGTTCTCATCTGAGACCAAGTTTGCCCTCCCATGCCTTGCAGGATAGAGTAGCCAGAGGTGAAAGATCAAAGCTGAAAAAAGATCATCTTTGAAGGGCAAAAGTAAAACTGTTTATGTAGCCAGAGCCCTAATTTGTTGTGCCATCTGCTTACTTGACATGGTGTGCAAATGGCAGTGGTTGATGGAATTTCACCTAAGGTCTGATTGTACCCAGAGAACTTCACAGACTCCAAATGCCTGCTTTTTATCTTACACATCGAGAAGCCCATTCAAACTTTTAGGGCTCTGCCAACTTGGCAAGGAGACTTGGCAAACTTCTCATGCTGGGTTTCTTTTAGTTGGAAGGTTTTGAAGTGGGTCTGGGTCTGATGAGTGAGGTTGTGATAAATGCTGTGTGGAGTCCTTGTGAGGTCTTTTTATTTGTTGACTGTAAGCTTTTCATAATTTGACATAAATGAGAAACATCATCCCTTTGCAAGGATATTCTCTTTTTTCTGTTTCTTTAAAGTTATCCTAGGGACTTTTTAGTTACTATATGAAATCATAAATTCTCTGAGCAAATGCCTGTTTTGACAAAGTACTTTAGGATTCATGGCAAAAGTTTAAACAGGTCCTAATTGATAGGATTTTAAATACTGTATATAGTAATTAGTTTTGTTAATAGAAACACACACACACACACATACACACACACACAACCTAAAACACACTTTGCATTTTTTCTTCTTTAATCTCTTCCAATTTTTTTCTCTGAGACTCACAATTAATGAATTGAACACATTAGGTTAAGGAAATATACTTGTGTTAAAGTACTTAAGGTTCTGACACACTGATTAAAAGTTTTAAAGTTTACAGTAAATTTACAAGTTGCCAGTGGGGCTTATTTTAGTAGCTTCTTTAAATGAAATCGCCAAGAAGAATAAAGAAATTGCAGATAATTGCTACAGAGGTAAGAATACATTAAAATAAAACTACAAAACTCCCCAACTTTCTAAATACTAGATACTTGTGTGTATTTGGATTGGTATGTCTAGATTGTTCCTAATTGAATGCGATGATATTAAAAAAGAGTTTTCATGACTCTCTCATATAGAATGGTTATTTATTTTGTGTCTCAAATTCTGTATTTCTTAATGTTCCTCTACAAGCCACCATTATACTTCTCTAGTTCTTATAGGATAAAGAGATGCTTTTAAATTTTTTCTTCCTCTTTTACTTAATGAAATACTCCTGATAATACTATGCTATTTTTTATTTTAACTTAAGAACATTCTTGTCCATGGCTGTCTCATCTAACCTTTAATATTATGGCCTTTATTCTTTCCAAAATGCTAGAAGGGATATCTTCCTTACTGTCCTTGTTGTAAAGTGACTTCCTGCTTTTTCATCACTTACTGAATCAAAACTGGAGTAAGTTTTTTACCTCATTATATTGTGAGATACTTAGAACTAGGGGCAGAGGAGAAGGCTTGAATCTCTCTATGGGCTAGAATATGACAGACATCTAATAGTCCACTGAAATATGAGTACCCCATAATAATAGAGAATTATTGCCAAGAAGCAGCTCTGCAGCCAGACATTTTCAAGTCTCCATTGCATCCAAGTGAGCCTTATGTCTAGTTTTCATAAGTGGAATGTGAAAAAATTATATGTGTCATTTCCAGGCAATGGCTGTTAGGAAGCAGGTGTGACTTCTTTCAGTTGTCTTTCCCTGTCTGCTGGCTGGATGTAGAAGCCCCTGAGAACACAGGGAATGTCAGAGCCACAAGATCAAAGGGATGTGGGTCTGTGCATCACCACATAGAAGAAGGCCATCCACCAGCAAGAAGTAATTACCTTGGACTGCTGCATGAGCAGAAGATAAACTTCTCTTGTGTAAAACCACCAAAGTTTTATGGCAGCTAATGTTATCTTCACTAATACAGGTGACAAAATCTGAAATCTTGCTGGGGTCCCCTAATCCTGTTGTCTCCAGTAATACTGGAAGAAGGCTGCTTTAGTGTGTTGAATGATACCAAGATCGTATGAATTGGAACTGTCTACTCTACTAAAAGATCTAGGTTTTAGAATGGATGCCTTCAATACTTCCACAAAACCTAGAAGAGCTATGGTTGGGACTTCCATGGTACATTTTGCACTGCTTGAGAAATAGTGTCTGTCTAGCAAATATATTTGCTAAATAAAGCATCCAGGCAAGAAGGGGAAAGGATATTCACAATTCATCTAAGAATATTCTAGACGAAGAGCAACAATTAGATAAGTGGTAGAATAGGCTCTCATTGAATTAGAAATAATGAAAAAACTGGAGGACAATTTCATCAAAAAGAAGACGTGCTCTCCTGAAATGAGCAGAAGATGCAGGAGATCTTTAAGAAGAGCATCAAAGTATTTTGGAACTAAAAAGAAAACAAAATCAAAATTCTCCCAAAGTTGGGATGCCTGGGTGGCTGACTCTTGATTTCGACTCAGGTCATGATCTCAAGGTTTGTGGGATCCAGCCTCATGTCAGGCTCTGGACTGCAGCACAGAATCTGCTTGGGATTCTCTCTCCCTCTCTCTCTTTCTCTCCCCCCTTGTACTCTCTTTCTCTCAAAATAAATTAATAAACATTTTTAAAAATTCTACCAAATTCAACAGATGATCTGAAAAAGAAAATAATCTTGTTGCTTATCATGTAGAATTAATTTTAAAGATCAAAGGAAATAGTCTACAATATAGTATAAAAATAGAACCCATTTAATTATAGAACTAATTTTGAAAAACTGAAATTTACATTTCAATCATTACATTAGAAATCAAAGTGCAACTTTTTTAAAAATATTTTTATTTATTTCTAGGAGAGAGAGAGAGACAGCGTGAGCAGGGGAGGGTCAGAGAGAGAGGGAGATACAGACTCTGAAACAGGCTCCAGGCTCTGAGCTGGCAGTCAGCACAGAGCCCGACGTGGGGCTCGAACCCACGAACCGCGAGATCACGACCCAAGCGAAAGTCGGATGCTTAACCGACTAAGCCACCCAGGCGCCCCAAAGTGCAGCTTTTATAAACCTTTTACACATCTGAGTATTCTGTTTTGCTTCAGAAATATTCATCACTTCAGAGTTCTTAAAATATTCTATTTTCTATTTTTTGACATTTAGTATTTTTAATTATAATTTTATTTATTTTTATATAGTGTGAGATAGGAGTTTAGTTTTATTTTTTCCACACAGATGCCAACTATCAGCACTGTTTAATGAGTAAAGGATCCCTTCTCCATTGATTTGAAATGCATTGATGTATTGCATCCTCTGGTTACATATTCTGGACTCTGTTCTTTTTTTACTAATATTTTGTATATTCAAGTAGCTATATCATACTGTATTGATTATGACATCTTTATAGATATTATAATATCTGAAGAGGAAAGTACTCTTTCAGTATTCCTTCTTTGCAAAACAAAATTGAGCTCCTACTATTCTTTTTAAAATACCACTCTAGTCAGTAAATAATGCAAATAGCCATGTAAATAACTCACCTAATTTGTTGGTAACATTGGAAGACTAAGACAGTACGGTCTATTTCTGAAAGTAAATAAAAACCAAAATTCTTATGAATTTTAAAATTATTTGCCAGTTTACAACAGTCCCCACAAAACATTGATATTGTAACTGTTTTTCAATTCTATTCTTATATTTTTTATGATTTTAAAGTTTCCATAATGGAGATATTGTGTCTTTATGGTGAATTTACTCTTACAGATTTTGTAGATTATATTGCTTTGGTGAATAGAATTATTTTTTTTTCATGTCCTCTAGTAATTGGTTGTTATTCTAGTGAATTGCTATTGATTGTTTTGTATGTTTATTTGAATCCAGCTACCATATTGAATTCTCTTATTACTCTACTTGTTTCTTAAATTTGGAATAAAGACATTTTGCCTTTTTTCTTCCCAATATTTTTATCAGTCACCTAATTTGGGAATCTTATTTCATTAGCTGGAACTTCAAGGGCGATGTTGAAACAATATTTGCAAAACAGGAGTCCTATTTCTTTATTTAAATGGAAATGGCTTCATTATTTCACTGTATTTGGTGTTACTGTTGAATTTTGATAGTTGTTAAGTTGAATCTTGTTATCCCTACATTAAACAGTTTTATTTAAGGTGACTAATGAATATTCTCAAGTGACTTTTAGGTTCATCTTGATATAATTATATTGTTTTTCTCCTCTAATTTTTAGAGGAGGTTTTGGTCAAGAAGAAAGTCAAGAAAATAGTGGCCATTCATATAAAAATACAAAGCCTGGCTCTTGCCCTTGTGAAACATTCAGCAAGTGGGGGAGATAAGACTAATATCCTTATAACAGCACTTCACAGGCACTTACCAAAGTCTTCTTTCCTTAAAAATTTATCTTTTTCGGAGGGAGTCAATGAATAGAAACAGTGGATGAAGCTGTTAATAATAGCTAACATTTATGCCAGATTGCCATATACCTGGTGCTATATTAAGTACTTCGTGTATATATTTAAATGAGTTTCTCTGTATATCCTTATACCTATGGGTCTGCCTCCCATGGAAGAGTGGCCATTTTGACAGTGATGACTGCATATTACTTTTCTCTGTATTTTTAATGCCTAGCAACATGCCTGGCACATAGTAAGCACTTCACAAATGCTTGTTGGATGTAATGCTTATTGGGTATAGGGATATAATCTAACTGGTGGTAAGAATAATCAGCCTGTTCACATTACCCTTAGTAATAATTCTTTCTATGTTTGCTTTTTGTTTTCCTCTGCTAATTCATTCTTGTGGTCAGTATGGCTCTGGTTGTCATTTTCCTATCCATAGTTCTTTCCAGTTCTTATATTCTGTCAGCTTGTTATTCCATGGGAAATCTTTAAATCAAGGTTCTCTTTGTTTACACTGAAATGGCTTATACCTTTTGACACATCCCTTTTCACTAGTGCAGGGCAATGCTGTCAGATGGATTGTGTGGATAGGAGGCAGCACATCCTGCCAATGTAGGTGGGCCGGGATTTTCAGTTTGTGTTTGACGCATCTGCAGGAGCTTAATGAAGCCCTTTACAGGCCACTGTGATGAGAGGGCATGGAAGCCTCTGGCCCCTCTGCTCTAGTTTCAAACACAACAACTCTGCTGCTGTCTTTTTTACATAGTCATCTGTTGGGTGAAATGCTCTTGTGTATGACATATTTGAAAACCACAGAGTAGAAAAGCACAGAAAAATCCACAGTTCAGGCTCCTACTATTCTTTTTAAAATACCACTGTAGTTGGTAAATAATGTAAATAGCTATCCAAATAACTCACCTAATGTGTCCTCAATACTGGAAGACTTAGGCAATATGGTCTATTTCTGAAAATAAAACAAACAAAAACCACAAAATACTTTCACCCTCAAAAAACACCAAACAAACTAAAACCAAAGCCAAAATCAGATGTAAGGATGAAGAGACTTCTTATAGATTACTCAGTCATAGCAGTAAATCCAGAGGGAAATTCTTTTTTTTTTTTTTTTT